>NC_087357.1:31147751-31450781 GCF_030014295.1 Loxodonta africana
TCTTAATTGTGGTGAGTTTACATAAAGCAAAAAAATGGCTGACTTGACCTTAAAAAAAAATTTTTTTTTATTGCGCATTAAGTGAAAGTTCACAAATCAAGTCAGTCTCTCATATAAAAATTTATATATGCCTTGCTATGTACTCCTGGAAACCCTGATGGGATAGTGGTTAAGTGCTACGGCTGCTAACCAAAAGGTCGGCAGTTCAAATCCACCAGGGGCTCCTTGGAAACTCTATGGGGCAATTCTACTCTGTCCTAAAGGGTTGCTATGAGTCGGAATCGACTCGACGGCAATGGGTTTGGTTTTTTGGGTTATGTACTCCTAGTTGCTCTCCCCGTAATGAGACAGCATACTCCTCCTCTCCACCCTGTATTCCCTGTGTCCATTCAGCCAGCTTCTGTCCGTCTCTGCTCTCTCATCTCCCCTCCAGGCAGGAGCTGCCACATAGTCTCATGTGTCTACTTGAGCCAAGCTCACTCCTCTCCAGTCCAATTCCTGTCTGAGGAGTTGGCTTTGGGAATGGTTCCAGTCGTGGGCTAACAGAAGGTCTGAGGACCATGACCTCCGGGATCCTTCTAGTCTCAGTCATCAACATTTTTTACATGTACAACCAGTGACAATTACTTCCATTATGTCGTACAATCATCACCACTATCCATTTCCAAATTTTTCCATGACGCTTATCAGAAGTTCAATGCCCCCGAAGCAATGACTCCCTCTTTCCCCTTCCCTCCTATTCCTGGTAACCATTAATAGGCTTTGGTCTCTATACACCTGCCTATTCTAGATAGTTCATTTAAGTGGGATCATATAATATCTGCCCTTTTGTGACTGACTGATTTCCCTTGGCATAATGTTTTCAAGGTTCATCTAAGTTGTAGCACGTATCAGGACTTTATTTCTCTTTCTAGTAGGGTAGTACTCCATTATATATATGCACCACGCTTTGTTTATCCATTCATCTGTTGATGGACATTTAGGTTGTTTCCACCTTCTGCTATTATGAATAGTGCTGCAATAAACATTGGTCTTTTCAACCTCTTCTCTTGGTTGACCGCAGGTCCCTAAAGGATAGAGAGATCACATGGTGGTCTAGCAACATATTATCTCAAGGTGATTGAGTGGCAGTACAGTTTGGAATAAGGGAAGCGATTCTCTTACTATATTTAGCCATACCTGGAATACTACTACGTTCAGGTCTGGGCCATGCATTTTACAAGAGACAAACTGAAACGCATACAGAAGGGAATCACCAAGATGCTGAAAGATGTATAAACTAAGTCACACAAGGCACAATTAAACAAGATACTCTACTAGAAGAGAAACATGGGCAAAGATAACAGCAGTTTTCAAATATCTGAAATGAAAAGCAATCACTTGGTTCTTACGCCTCCTCAGCCCAGCAACTTGTTACCTGCACACTTGTACCTCAATTTAGCACACCGGTAATTGTCTTCTTGATTATAAACTCCTTGCTGACAAGGGCCTCTGTTTTACTCATCTTACTATTACCCTTCATCCCCATCCCCTACCAAGTCTAGTACAATATACCTAACACAAAACAAGCCTTCAGAGTTGCCAAAGTGAAGGCCAATGCTATCAGGTGGATGAAAGCTTAGCTCTATTCTCTATAGTTATTTCCTGAAGGCTGAACAAAAATTCATGGTTAGAGGTCAAGAGAAGGTAAATTTTATCTTAATATATAAAAGAAAATGCTAATAATGATAAAAGCCATTTAAACAGGGCTGGGTCGCCTTGCTCTGTGTGTCAGCAAACTCCCATCACTGGTAATATTTAAGCAGATGCTGCCAATGACACTGTAGGGGAAGCTGGACTGAATGACCTCTGAGGTCCCTTGCAATTCAAGAATGTTAGGATTCTAAGATCCTGCTAAATGTAAATGGCAACAAGCAGCAATTTTGCTCGTCAGCTTCCAGTTCTTAAGGGGGAACCAGGAATAGTGGCAAGAGAACAAAAAAATCCCACTAAATATCCTACCAGAAGCTCAAAAAAATGTAAAATCAAGCTCAGCCCTAGAAAATAAGCTCTGCCTCCTAAGCTTCCTGTCTCTATCCCAGTATCATCCTAGTCAGCAGGAAATCTCCAAACTGTTCCTGACTCCTCTTCTTTAATGCCTAGGAAAACCAGTTGCTGTCAAGTTGATTCCAACTCATGGTAACCCCATATGTGTTAGAGTAGAACTGTGCATCAAAGGGTTTTCAATGGCTGATTTTTTGGAAGTAGGTCACCAGGCCTTTCTTCAAAGACACCTCTGGCTGGACTTGAACCTCCGACCTTTCAATTAAACAGCTGAGAGCATTAACTGTTTGCACCACCCAGGGATTCCCTAATCCTTAGTACCAGATTCCAAATCCTGTTGATTCTTTCCCCACCACAACTCATGTCCATCCTCATGTGTCTCCCACCCTAGGCTCATTACTTTGCTCCTAAATTATCAAATTATTTTATCTGGTCTGCCTATTCCAATCTCTTCTCTACTCCTGTATACACAAAGATAAAACTTAATAAACCACAACACGATCATATCATTCTACTGCTCAAAAGTGCTTAAATTTCCCATCAACTATGAAATTAAGGAGACAACTTTTTTTTTTTTAAATTGTGCTTTAGGTGAAAGTTTACAGCTCGAGTTAATTTCTCCTACAAAAATTTATACACATATTTTTATGTGACACTAGCTGCAGTTCCTATAATGTGACAGCACACTCCCCCTTTCCACCCCAGGTATCCTGTGTCCATCCAACCAGCTCGTAGCCCTTCCTGCCTTCAGACAGCAGCCACCCATTTGGTCTCACGTATCTGCTTGAACTAATACGCACACTCTTTACAAGTATTACTTTATGTTTTATAGCCCAGTCTAATCTTTGTCTGAAGAGTGGGCTTTGGGAATGGTTTTAGTTCTGGGTTAACAGGGCATCTGGGGGCCATGGTTTCAGGGGTTCCTGTGGTCTCAGTCAGACCATTAAGTCTCATCTTCTTACCAGAATTTGAGTTCTGTTCCCCAGTTTTCTCCTGCACCATCAGAGACTGTCTGTTGTGTTCCCTGTTAGGGCAGTTATTGATGGTAACCAGGCACCATCTAGTTCTTCTGGTCTCAGGCTGATGGAGTCTCTGGTTTATGTGGCCCTTTCTGTCTCTTGGAAACCCTGGTGGTGTAGTGGTTAAGTGCTACAGCTGCTAACCAAAGGGTCAGCCATTCAAATCCACCAGGTGCTCCTTGGAAACTCTGTGGGCAAGTTCTACTCTGTCCTATAGGGTCCCTATGAGTCAGAATTGACTTGACACCAACAGGTTTGGTTTTTGTTTTTGTTTTCTGTCTCTTGGGCTAATATTTTCCTCATGTCTTTGCTGTTCTTCATTCTTAAGGAGAAAACTTCTTAGAGTTGTGTTCAAAGGCCATCATCTCTTGGTCCCTCCCAATTCCTCAGTCCTTTGATCTCCATACTCCCCTATCTTTACTCTCACAGTTCAGCCAATCAGATGACCTGATTTTCTTCAATCATGACCTCCACAGTTCCACTTGTCCCTTCATCTGCTCTCCTCACCATCTTGATCCTTTTTAACTCTTTTTAATGTTGCCTGTAATTTATAACTCAACTCAAAATATCTTTAACAAGAAGCCTTTTCTATTGTCCAAAGGTAGAAACTGTCTTTTATACTACTAAACTCCCATAACATTATCTGAATTTCTCTTAAGGCATCTATCTGTTACTTTCTGCCTTATAATTAAGGTTTGTGATCTTCTCCTCTGCTAGACTGAAAGCTCCTTGTTTCTCACTTATCTCCCACACAGCATAGGTAGGAAGGAGCCTGTCCTCAGGGGAAGCGGGCAGCCATCGCAGTACTCCACCCACCTCACTCGCTGCCTGTCTTAGTTATCTAGCAAACAGATGGCTTTAACAAACATAAAGTTATTTTTTCACAGTTTAGGAGGCCAGAAGTCCAAATTCAGGATGCTGGATCTAGGGGAAGGCTTTCTTTCTCTGTTGGCTCTGGAGGAAGGTTCTTGTCTCTTAGCTTCCGCTCCTGGGTGATCTTCATTTGGCTTGGCATCTCTCTTCCCCCGTCTCTGCTTGCTAGCTTGTGTTTAATCTCTTTTATATCTCAAAAGAGATTTGCTCAAGATAAACCCTATACTAATTCTGTCTCATCAACATAACAAAGACAACCCATTCCCAAATGGAATTATAACCACAGGCATAGAGGTTGGGATTTACAACACATATTTTTGGGACACACAGTTCAATCTATGGCACTGCCCTGCCACAGCCACACCTGGATTCTAGGAGTGCATTGGTCTCTACCCCCACATTAGTCTCAATAGAAGGCAGGTCCATTCCCTATCCGTTTCCTCCTCAATTCAACAGCTGCAAAATTAAAATAAAATACAGCCTGGATTACAAGCCACATAACACAAACACAATCATTTTCTTGCAGATTTTTTTTAAATGAATACAAGGATGAATTCTTATTATGTCTTGCACGTCTTCTACTAACATGGTGATAGAGCTAGTATTATAATATGAGCTACAATGGTTAAACTTGCTTAAGAACATGCAATGCGATTTCATTTAGAGCACTATCACCTAACTACTTCAGTACTATTTAAAGCTAAAATGAAAACAAAACAATAAACTCCATGTTAAAAAAAAAAAAAGTGCTTATTTTACCTTACCATCCCCACCAGAGCTAAGTACATTTTTTCCAATTGAATTTTCCCACCATAAAATACACCAGAAAAATGTGACACAGATCTTAAAATAGTCCTATGTAAACAATACATGAGTATATATATAGAAGCATTTGCTGTATATAGAAATCACTGGTTTTAAGAGCTGATAACTGTTGCTATTCTAGGAGACAAAAGCCCCTTTTTACCAAAAGCTTTACTACTTTCACAAATTCCAATGGCCCACTGGTAAGAGTCTGGCCAAAATCTCCCTAGCAGGACAGCTCCTTCACTCTAGGCATGCAGGGGTCATCTCAGCCATCAACGACATCACTTCCAGTTAGGCCTGAACTACCATGTCCACCATTGAGGTCTACCGGGGTGGAATATGGAATGATGGTTTCCTAAAGTGTAAAATTTTTTTGGAAAGGATAGGGGTTTATTTGATACAGACGATATCTCCTAATAAGATCATTTCCTGGATAGAACCCCGAATTTATTGACTAATTTAGTAGCTATAATAGCTTTCACAGAAACCATTAGTAGTGTAATTCAAGATACACACCAAAAGGTAAAAAGTGCTTAGGGTCCAAGAGTGTCCTGTTCAATGTTACAGATACATTGTTAAGAAGCCCAGGTCCATAGTGGTTATACAACACAGTGAATGTAATAATGCCATAGAATTGCACTAAAAGGGCAAGTTTTTTGTTATACATATTTTATCACAATAAAATTTTAAAAAGAAAAGAGGAAGCAGCAGCAGCCCAGGCCTACTTTTATGTATACCATTTGAACCTTTCCATACCCAGCACAGTACATTCAATATCTAACACACTGTAGGTGTTTAAATATTTGCTGAATAGGATCAAATGAATATCCTGAGAGTGAAACATGTCAGTGGTCTTAACTGCATTTTACAGAAAAGGAAACTTAATTTGAGTGGTTATAAGACTTGTCCAAAACCAATGGCTAGTAAATGATAGAGCCTGATAAAATAAACCAGGTCTTTTGGTTCCCAATTTAAGTACACTCAATTGTGACCTACAATTTTTCCTTTAGGCAAACGTTCTTCCACTCATCAAATATATATCATGGATATATGTTGGTTGTTTTTATATTCCCACCACAGTGCTAAGTGTATATAGATATCTGTCTCCTTAAAAAGAAGATTGTTTTTTTAAAAAGTGAATTAGAAAATGATTATTCACATTATAAAAATGTATTCTTTGGTTTGCAAAATAGATCCTTTTTTTAAAATTAAGTTTTTATTTTGAAATAATTGTACATTCACATGAAGTTGTAAGAAATATCAGAGAAAATCTGAGTACTTTTACCCAGTTCCCTCCCAATGGTAACATCTTGCAAAACGGAATCACAATATCACAATCAGAATATTCGCATCGATACTGTCAAGGTACAACACATTTTCATAAGGATCCCTCCTGTTGCCTTTTTCTATACCCACTCCCACTCTCACAAAAGAGACCATTTTAATAGCTTCTCTGGTGAAATAAGCACTTAGTCTTCTATTGGCGGTGGCTCTTAAGCTCTAGTTTTTAAGTTTAAACAAGTACTAAAACGCTCACAAAATGGCAGCCAATAGTAACGCATTTTTCAGCCAACAAAAATTTGTTTTACAAACAACTTTGGAAAAACCCAAGATTGGGGTCCAACCCTAATAAGATGAGTTAGTCATCCTTCCTTGGTTGAGGCACACAGGGGAAAGTTAGATAACTGAACCCTAAGATAGGGCTATTTTTAGAGAGCAGCAGAGACATCGGCCTTGATTTACCAAATGTCTGCAGAGGCATCTCTCGGCAGTATTATTTTCTTCTTTGGTTTCTCACAATATGATGAATTTTTCTTTTTTAAAAAAAATTGAGGTGAAATTCACAAAACATACCATTAACCATTCTTAAGTATACAATCCAGGGACATTTAGCGTATTTACAATGTCGTGCGGCTACCAGCTCTTTCTAGTTTCAAAACTTTCATCACCCCATTAAAAACACCAATAACCATTAAGTAATCCCTCCCCATTCCCTCCTGTTCCCATTGCCTGGTAACCTCGAATCTGCTGTATGTCTCTATGGATTTGCCTGTTCTGGAGGCATCATATTGTGATGGTTTTCTGACATATCAACTTGCATAGGTGACAGTCCCCATTAACTCAATTAAACTCTAATCTAGGTACTACTGTGAAGGGATTTTGCAGACGTAATTAAAGTCCCTAATCAGTTGACGTTAAGGGAAATTATCCTGGATGAGTCTGACTTAATCAGTTGGAAGGTCTTAAAAGCAGAGAGAAGGACTCTCCCGTGGACAACAGCTTCAGTCTATGCTTGTGAAGTACTACCTGCTTGTGATCTTCCCTTCTTGATGGTCTGCTCTAGTGACCCCACAATTACATAAGCCAATTCCCTATAATAAATTTTTAATGTGTGTGTGTGTGTGTGTGTGTGTGTAGATACAGAGGTGTGTTCTACTAGTTCTGCTTCTCCGGTTGAAACCAGACTGATACACCCAGGACCCACACCTCAAAAACACTTAAAAAGCAGACACCAAAAGAAAACCAGAATTTCCCAAGCCCAAGACAATGGGTGCAGATAAATATGTGTATGCTCTGCTAGAAAGACCTGCTCAATGAACTCCATGGTGGAAATAGCAAACACAGCAAGTAAAGTAACCTTCTGGAACAAAAAATTAGCCTAGACTAAACTGTGGTTGCGTTTAAAAGGCAAGATGCCAAGTCATTTACTTCATCCAAGTAAAATATCCTGTTAAAGACAAGCCCTTCGGCCCTCCCACCTACATTAGGATTTCAGGCCACAAACAATGGATGGGCTCCCATTCCCACACGACCACCAGTTCCTTCTCTCTGTTTTGCTTTGCTTCAGTCTTGCTGCCAGATACTTTAGCCAGAAATCCAAAATGAGGCAAGTAATATAAGATTCCAGTCATTATATGACTTGTCCAATGGCCCATCCAAATGATTTGTGAGAAAATCTCATGAACTAACAGAACAGAAACTGAAGAGTTTTTTCCATTATTCCTCTCTCCCAGAGTATTTAAAGACTTGGATTTTCCCATCTTTTGGGGAAATATTTTCTTATAAATAGTGAGGCATGCCGGGCATCTCCACTTCATCTTTTTTGGTGGTCTGTAACACTTACTGTACACTCACTGGAATGTTTTCCTAGTAAATGATCAGCAGTGGAAAACATGGCTAAGACAAAAGATGGCTTTCAGGCTGAGATGATGGGAACCTTCTCATCTTTCCCAAGAGACAGGTAGTTCTTCTATAGAACTGAGGGGTTTATTTTAGATCCAATGAGTCTATTTCTGTCTTTGCTCTAGACTTATTTGTAGCCTTGTGAGGATGACACGAGGACTGACTATGCTAGTTAGGTAATAGTCCAAGAGATTAGTAATAGTCCAATGTATCCAATAATAGTAGGGGATTTTAAAAAAAGAAATAAACTTCTGCTGCGAAGGTCAAATATTAGAGTTTTAATTTTATGATTTTTCCCTTCTGTTGCTTCCTTATATGTCTTAGTTTTTGGATCGATACTCATTTAGAGCTTTGTTTAGTGGTTCAACCTCTTGATTTTAACTAAACAATGTAACTTCTTGGATGATTTCTATAACACAGGTAGAAAAGATCAGTAATTATACAAAAGCATACATAAAAACATGGTCCATCAAAAGGGGGAAAATGCAGAATAAATTTTCAAAATCTCACGGATTCCAGACTTTCTGGAGCCATGGAGGGTGGACGAACCCCTGAAACTACTGCCCTGAGATAATCTTTAAACCGTAAACCAAAAATAATCCCTGAAGTCTTCTTAAAACCTAGCAACAGTTTAGCTTAACTAGTAAAAAAGGTTTGCCTTGAGTATTACACTCTTTTAAGAACTATCTATATGGGATCAAGGAAACCCTGGTGGTGTAGTGGTTAAGTGCTATGGCTGCTAACCAAGAGGTTGGCAGTTCGAATCCGCCAGGCGCTCCTTGGAAACTCTATGGGGCAGTTCTACACTGTCCTATAGGGTCTCTATGAGTCGGAATCGACTCAATGGCAGAGGGTTTGGTTTTTTGGGTATATGGGATCAAATTGATAGGAACCTTAGGGGGCAGTGAGTTTATATTAATGAGGGAGGAACAACTCAGAAAAGGAGGATGAAAAAGGTTGCACGACTCAAAGAATGTAATCAATGTCACTAAATTGTATATGTACAAACTGTTGAATTGGTATATGTTTGGCTGTGTTCATTCTCAACAATAACAAAATAAATAAGATTTGGGGGGAAAAATGATCCTCCTATGATTCTTACAGTAAACAAAAATTGCCTATGCCCAGACAATGTGCTAAAAGATACTACAGTCCAAACCACATTGTATGTTTGCTTTACTATCAACATATTTTAAGGAGAGAGCCCTGATGGTGCCGTGGTTAACAGCTACGGCTGCTAACCAAAAGTTCAGCAGTTCGAATCTACCAGCTGCTCCTTGGAAACCCTATGGGGCAGTTCTACTCTGTCCTATATGGTCACTATGGCAATTGACTCTATGGCAATGGGTTACTTTAAGGAGAGAGGTGAGTTTATCAGTTTTTTAACCCGCTTAAACTAGAAAGTGTGGCAGCATAGTGGTTAAGAGCTACAGCTGCTAACCAAGAGGTTAACAGTTTGAATCCACCAGGCACTCCTTGGAAACCCTATGAGGAAAGTTCTACTGTCCTACAGGGTCCCTATGAGTCTGAGGAATCAACTCAATGGCAATAGGTTTAAAGAGGGAATGGAGGGTTGGTGTTGTTAAAAGAAGAAAGATCTTACCTCTTTTTCTCACTGTGGAGTAAAGAATTTAACTTTACCCAAAGAATTTGGTTTTTGTCCTAAGTTCCTGAGAGATAACCTCTAAAACCTTAGAATTTCCCCAGTGATTGAACTGTCTTTGATGAGGCCTCCAGACCACACCTGAGAGTTTATGCTAATGAAGTGACTGAGGTACGGGCTGGCCAGGCCAAAAAGACCACAGAGGGATATCAGCTGGCTGCGGGGATGGGGGGGGCAGTTGTGGAGAGGGGGGCCATGATTTAATCAATCATGCCTATACATCGAGGCCCCAATAAGAGCTCTGGACACAGAAGCTCCATGGACTTCCTGGTTGTTGACAGACATTGGTGCATGTGGGAAGGTACTGCATCTGTTGGGAAATGGAAGTTTCATATTGGGAGCCCTCCCAAACCTTGTCCTGTGAGTCTCTTTGTTTGTATATCCTTTTCGCTATAATAAAACTGTAATCTTAAGTAGAGTACTTTACATGAATTCTGTGAATCCTTCTTGCCAATTATCAAACCCGAGGGAGAAGTGGGAGTCAGCAGGTCAGAAATGAAGGTAGCCTGGCGACTTCTTAGCTTATGGCGGCTACTGTGAGGGAATAGAGGGAACTCTTGAATTTGTATCCAGCAAGTCAGAAGTGAAGGGGAACTCTAGGGGCCCCTGAGCTTACAGCTGGCAACCTGAAGGGATAGTGGGAAAACCCCAAATTTGTAGCCAGCAGGTCAGAAGTGAGGGTTCATAGGGACACTCAAGCTTGTGGCTGGCATCTGAAGTCTTGGGCAGACTTGGCTGTCTGGAGGACTGTGCCCTTTAACTTATGAGGTCTGACCTAGCCCTGGGTGGTTAGGGTCAGAGGAAGAAGTGCTGCATGTCCAGCTGGCATCAGAACACAAGTGAAACAGTTAAACTGCATTGATTTGACTGATCCTTACAGTTTGATATGAGAAGTGGGATTAGATTTTTCCACTCACTCACTCAAGTCTCCCCATTTCAGGAAATTTCTTCCTGAACACCGAGTTTGGAATAGAGGTAGAGTTGCTATCACTTAATGATCATGTGATATAAAGGAAAAGAGCTATCAAAATTATCAAAAATTACGGAATACAGAAGTTGGAAGGAAAATTCAAAATCATCTACTTCAAATTCCTATTTCAAAGTTTTCCTCATTATCCTGAGAGAAATATTACTCATTTTACTTTTATTCTTGTTTCCTCAAGAAATCGCAAGTACTTTACTGTCATAATAGGGAAAGAGAAAAAAGATACAATCAGATGACTTAAAAAAAAAATTTTTTTTTTCTAAATTCTTTCACAACTCTTTTCCATCATTCTGGTTATCTTTCCCCCTAGTATCTCTTAAAATACGTAGGAGATAAAAGAAAGAAGTATTTCTATTAGGAAAATATCACCATCTATGCGTCCACTAATAGAAGGCTTGGTTAAATAAACTCCAGTACACCCATACACGGAATACTATTAGCTATTAAAAAGAATCAAAGTAAATCTAAAAAAATTATTATGAAAAGTTATCCAAAATACGTTTTAAGAAACAAAATTGGGGAATGTTCATTTGTATTAATTATATATACATAAAAAACCTCTAGAAAGAAATAGTAAACAGTGGTATTTTGGCTGGAATTTGCTTGTAATACTATTGTATGACTCGACGGCAATGGGTTTTTTTTACTATTTTAAGTTTGTGCCCTACAAACAGAATAATTCTGATTAAGTCTATTTTGTGTGATTTTCATTAAAAAAAAAAAAAAGTAGATGTATAATTGCATACACTGCATTACTGAGTATAATCCTAACATGAGAGAATGTTTATTTTGACTAGGAATGCATGAGAATAGAATCCTTTGCTTAAAAATTCATGTCACTATTAGATACTCTCAAGTGCCACTTCAAAATTCTCTAGGCCCATTTATACTCCAGCCACTGCCACAGTGACTGGTTCCAGGTAGGCTTTAGTCGACTTTATGTGCACGCAGTCAGTGCCCTCAGACATCACTCATCAGTCCAGCTCAATGTGCCACTGGTTTCCTGCCTTGGGTCTTTTCTTGAACCTTATTCTATAGTTATGCATTCGCAACCCAGGAATGAGAAGGAGTCAATTTCTGTGGGAAAAATACTTCCCCCTTTTGTATTCCAGCTAACAGTTCTGAGAGCATTTCACAAGCCGTCTCAAAAAGTCCTAGTAGGGATTGAAGACCTGTTGCCTGGAGTTGTATCCAACATGGTATCATATCCTTGAATTTTCTTGCCCTCTTTCCCATTCCACTTTCCTTGTCCTGAACTCCTGCTCCCTGAGATCACATTCCAAATAAACAATCTGCATACAAACCTTTGTATCAGGCTGACTTTCAGGCTAATACGACATCAGACGAGTAGAAACATTTTCTACCAACTAGTTTCTGGCTTCATACATTTCATCCTCTTCTAACTCCCATGACTCTAGTGCCAGGTATGTTAGGACAAATTCATATCTTGATACAACGCTGGCCCTGCACCTTTGTGTCACAGCACTGGGGAGTAGGCATAGTGAGCTAGAATACTTCCGGATGTCATTCCTACACTGAGTTGGAGACTCATAACTATACATCAAAGTGACTGCAAACCACATAAATATATCCCACTAAACCCAAACTGAACACATTCACAGCTCGACTTCCTTAAGGCTAGATCTCAAGGGACCGCTCCAACATTACCAGACACAAGAAGAGTGAGGGAGGGTAGGTTAAAGTGGAAAGAGT
This sequence comes from Loxodonta africana, assembly GCF_030014295.1. Taxonomy (NCBI): domain Eukaryota; kingdom Metazoa; phylum Chordata; class Mammalia; order Proboscidea; family Elephantidae; genus Loxodonta; species Loxodonta africana. The sequence continues at coordinate 31,160,038 of NC_087357.1, forward strand.
AATTTTGACCAATTGTACTTAAAATATTGTGATTTTGCAGATTTTATAATGTACAGTCTTGGAAGAGGCCCATGGGTATGAAAAGCACTTACGCTTAAGCTTGATTAGCTCTTACCATAAGAGGAGATTGTTTTCTTTCCTGGGACACAATGCAGTAAAGGAGGTCAATCAATGTCTGCCAGTTGATTGTAATTTTAGCAACAATTTCCCAGAAGAGTGACCAACTGTTGTCACCTAATCTAAAGCCTTGTACATAAAAGACTCTCATTTTCTATTTAATTTAATTGCACTGATTTTATTATTTTAACTCCTAATGGCACCAAATTCTAGAAAAATTACAATAGAGTTTGTCCCCAGATGAAGCCAGCTTGAACAACACGGAGAAATCAAGCTCTATGGTCCTTCCTGTTGAGCTTGAGAATATCTTTAAAGAATTTTCATTGTCTTCTTAACACACATGAATTCAGCCTGGAAACCAAGGCTCAAATATTCAAATATGATGGCTTGTCAAGGAAAAAAGGTCTGCATTTAGCTTACCTGAATGAGAGAATAGATGAACAAAAAGATGAGTGAATGAACGGTCAAAAGAGCTTAACATTCATTTGCTTGTATAAAGATTCTTAAATATGGACCATCTTTCTGAGGTATCTGCTTCTAGGTAACAATGACAACTTGTCTTAAGCTTTCTGGGAGTAGGGACTAGAACTTCCTGATAAGAGTATCACCTTGGTTTCTGACACAAGGTTCAGAAGCTCTGGGTTGTTCTTGGTCACTGATCTCTCAACAAAATAGTCCGTGTTTAAAGTTCAAATATCTGTGATGGCACCTACCACAGCCTCCACCAGGCTGAGTCCAGCACAACTAGATGGTGTACGGCTACCACCACCAACTGCTCTGGCAGGGATCACAATAGACGGTCCCAGACAGAGCTGGAGAAAAATGTAGAACAAAATGCTAACTCACAAAAGAAAAAAAAAGACCAGGCTTACTGGTCTGACAGTGACTGAAAAAAACCCAAGAGTATGGCCCCTGGATACCCTTACACCTTAGTAATGAAGTCAGTCCTGAGATTCACCCTTCATCCAAAGATTAGACAGGCCCATAAAACAAAATGAGACTAAAGGGACACACAAGCCCAGTGGAAAGGACTAGAAGGCAGGAGGGGACAGGAAGGCTGGTAATGGGAAACCCAAGGTCGAGAAGGGGAGAGTGTTGACATTTCACAGGGTTGGCAACCAATGTCACAAAACAATATGTGTATTGATTATTCAATGAGAAACTAGTTTGCTCTGTAAATCTTCATCTAAAGTACAATAAAAAAAAAAGTCAGCAAAAAATATCTGTGATAGGACTCGTCAGTGATTAAGAGCTTAAACTCTGTACTTAGACAGATCTAGGTTTAGATTCTTTGGCTCTGCTACACAGTACCTATGACTAAGGGCAAGTCATTTACTCCCTCTTGGCCTCTCACTTTTAAGTTTATTATGAAAATTGCACGAAAAACAGAAAATAATTTAACCCAGTATCTATCACATAGTAAATGCTCAGTAAATCATAACCGTTATACTACTGATGAACTTTCTCCTGGTTCTGGAAGCTAAAAGTCACTTCAAATGTACATGTATAATACCTTTTAATACCTATAGAAACAAGATGTTGAGTTCATTGGGATTATTCAGCTACAAATAGTTTCTTTAAAAATATAGATTATAGGTATCTATCAATGAGCATAATTTATATAGCCTGGGCATTCATTCTTATTTAAAGGTCTTCAGTATAGAAACTGTACAAATTGTTTATTGTTTTTCAAATTCAGAATTTTGGAGGTAGGTGAGTCAAATGGGCTATGGAGATTGTCCTCCCTCCCCTCTCACCTCTAGAAGAAGTTGCTCCCGCTTACTGGATGAGGGAGTGGGGAGGGCGGCCCATGAAGGAAGCTTGTACAGCCACTGCCTTTGTCATATTTCCTCTGTGAAGAAACAGAAGACTTCAGTTCCTGGGATTGGTTAAACTCTAGAATAGAGAACTAAGGAACTACTAGGAATCTCATCTCTCTTTGTGTATAGATCCATTGCACCAAACTATTACACATTTCCTTGCATCTTTGTCAGGAAACTTAAGTGATAATAAACAGTGATGGCTTCCAATACACAACAAATTGAGGAAGGTCGGCACAGAATGAAGAAAGACTCAAAGACTGAGGAAGTGAGAAGAGGAAGAAAAACCAACGAAAGAATAAGTTATATACAATGACTATACCAACCCTGGTATTTACAATGATATTACAAAGATTACACGCATAAGATCAGAATTCGAGGAGGTAGGGCCAAGATGGCAGCGAGATCAGATGCTTCCTGTGGTCCCTCTTACAACAAACACCTGAAAAAACAAGTGAATCAATTATATAGGACAATCTAGGAGTCCTGAACATCAAAGACAAAGTTGAGGAGTCAGACTGAGCAGCAGGGGAAGGAAGAGGCAGTTCAGAAGCAGTGAGGATTTTCCAGACCTGTCCTGGCCGGCACTCTGCAGGCTGGATCGGCTGGTACATGAGGGCTGAGGCAAGCAGTAGCACTCAGGATGAGCTTTCCACACTGGGAAAAACCAAGCAGCAGAAACGTTGCACAAGCCTCCAGAACTAGGGAGAAGCAACACTGAATCTGCAGGAGTTAAGTACAAGCGTCTAACCTACCACGTGGGATTAAAAAAAAAAACCCCTTCTGCCTCTGGGAAGCGTCTCTCTCCCATTCTCCTGAGCCTTTCCCACTCAGCTCCATTCCCCGTCTGGCGTCAGCGATTGCTGCTCGCCCTGGGCTGGAAGTGGGACCACTCACATGCCCTGAGCCATTCTCCTGGCTTTGGAAAAAATAATCTGCCAGCTCCCCTAAACTAAGACCTCAGGGCAGGCACAGCCCCTTTGCCTAGGCACAGGCATAAGGGGTCCATGGATTTTGAATGCCTTTCACCCTTCCCTAGACCTATGTGGGTCCATTTCAACAGCGTAGGCCCTCGTTAGCACAGTACAACAGGATACATATCTGAAGCCTACGTTCAACTGCAACAGCTAAGGGGGAGTGGCAGATTCATGACATTTGATACCACCCTACCCATTAAGCTGGGTCCTCACCTACCCACACCAGGGGCCTGAGGACTGGTGGCTCCACTCATTCCACCTAGCTATGCGTGACAGGGGTCTGAGAATAAGTGGTACCTCCCAGCCCTTGCAGCCAACAGTATTGGGTGCCCAAAGTCTGGCTGCAAAACTGACCAACCTATGTGATCTAGGGAACAGGGACACACCTTCCACCCAGGCACTCAGGGGCAGCTGTCAGCTCCCTATCTTGCTCAGCACATAATTCCCTACAGCAGCCAGATACCTGTACCTGCTCCAATCACCCCTACATAGCCCTGCCCATCTAGGAATGTAGGTGAGAGCCTGCACCACACACTCAGTGACCAACAACCTGGATCCCTGAGCTGAATTCAAACAAGAAAAGTAAATGTATTCCTGGGTTCACATACCTAGTAGCAGCTCTATCCACCTGGCAACAGGATATGAGAGCTTCAAAGGTGCCAATAATCAAAGTGGGTCACATGACCAGCCTATTTGGGCATATCAAAACAAAACGAGAAGCTAGGACACAGTAAGCAAACACAAAATAAATATAATAACACTGATGGCTCAGAGAAAACGGTCAATATCAAACCACATAAAGAGGCAGACCATGACGGCTTCAGCAAGCAACCAAAAAAAAGAACCAATAAACCTCCTGGAGCAAGAAAAGCACTTGGAATTACTCGAGGTAGAATTCAAAAGATTAATATACACAGTTCTTAAGGAGATCAGGCAAAATGCAGATCAAACCAAGGAACACACAGACAAAACAAAAGAGGAACTTAAGAAGGTTATACAAGTTCATAATGAAAAATTTAACAGGCTACAAGAATCCACTGATAGACAGCAAATAGAAACTCAAAAGATTAACAATAAAATTTCAGAATTAGACAACTCAAAAGAAAGTCATAGGAGTAGAATCTGAGGCAACGAAAGCCAGAGTTAGTGAGATTGAAGATAAAGTACCTGACGCCAACTTATTTGAGGAAAAATCAGATAAAAGAATTAAAAAAAATGAAGAAACCCTAAGAATTACGTAGGACTCTATCAAGAGGAACTACCTACAAGTGATTGGAGTACCAGAACAGGGGGGGATAACAGAAAATACAAAGAGAATTGTTGAAGATTTGTCTTCAGAAAACTTCCCTGATATTGTGAAAGATGAGAAGATATCTATCCAAGAAGCTCATCAAACCCCACACAGGGTAGATCCCAAAAGAAAGTCACCAAGAAATATTACAATCAAACTTGTTAAAACCAAAGATAAAGAGAGAATTCTAAGAGAGGCTAGTGATAAACAAAACATCATCTAAAAGGAGAGTCAATAAGACTAATCTCACTACTCAGCAGAAACCATGCAAGAAGGCAATGGGGTGACATATATAGAGCCTTGAAAGAAAAAAACTGCCAGCCAAGAATTACATATTCAGCAAAACTGTCTCTCAAATATGATGGCGAAATTATGGCACTTCCAGATAAACAGAAGTTAAAGTTTGTAAAAACCAAACCAAAATTACAAGAAATACTAAAGAGAGTCCTCTGGTTAGAAAATCAATAACATTAGATAATAACCCAAGACTAGAACACAGGACAGAACAACCAGATATCAACCCAGATTGCGAATTCACAAAAATAAATCAAAGCTAAAACACTGAAAATAGGGAAACAGAGAAGCCAACATGTAAAAGATGACAATATTAAAACACAAAAGAGGGACTAAATAATGTAGGCATAGAACTTTTATATGGAGAGGAAGCTGAGGTGATATCAAGAAGTAAAAGACTGATTTAAACTTAGAAAAATAGAGGTAAATATTAAGGTAATCATAAAGGAAACTGAAAATCCTACACATCAAAAGAAAAACATAAAGACTGAGCAAATACAAAATCAACAACAATGAAAGAGATGAAAGAAAATAATAAAGAAAAATGACTCACAATAGAACTACCATACGATCCAGCAATCCCACTCCTTAGAATATATCCTAGAGAAACAAGAGCCTTTACGCGAACAGATATATGCACACCCATGTTTATTGCAGCACTGTTTACAATAGCAGAAAGATGGAAGCAACCAAGGTGCCCACCACCGGATGAAAGGATAAATAAATTATGGTATATTCACACAATGGAATACTATGCATAGATAAAGAACAGTGAGGAATCTGTGAAACATTTCATATCATGGAGGAACCTGGAAGGCATTATGCTGAGTGAAACTAGTCAGTTGCAAAAGGACAAATATTATATAAGACCACTATTATAAGAACTTGAGAAATAGTTTAAACTGAGAAGAAAACATTCTTCTCACAATTCTTTTGTGATTACGAGAGGGGGGAGGGAGGGAGGGTGGAAGAGGGGCATTCAGTAATTAGATAGTAGATAAGAACTACTTTAGGTGAAGGGAAAGACAGCACACAATACAGGGGAGGTCAGCACGATTGGACTAAGCCAAAAGCAAAGAAGTTTCCTGAATAAACTGAAGGCTTCAAAGGCCAGCGTAGCAGAGGCAGGGGTCTGGGGACATCTAAGTCAATTGGCATAATAAAATCTATTAAGAAAACATTCTGCATACCACTTTGGAGTCTTAAACGCTAGCAAGCAGCCATCTAAGATGCATCAATTGGTCTCAACCCACCTGGATCAAAGAAGAATGAAGAACACCAAGGACATGAGGCGATTATGAGCCCAAGACACAGAAAGGGCCACATGAACCAGTGACTACATCATCCTGAGACCAGAAGAACTAGATGGTGCCTGGCTACAACCGATGACGGCCCTCACAGGGAACACAACAGAGAACCCCTGAGGGAGCAGGAGAGCAGTGGGATGCAGACCCCAAATTCTCATAAGACCAGACTTAATGGTCTGACTGAGACTAGAAGGACCCCAGTATCATGGCCCCCAGACCCTCTGTTGCCCCAGGACAGGAACCATTCCCAAAGCCAACTCTTCAGACATGGATTGGACTGGACAATGGGTTGGAGAGGGATGCTGGTGAGGACTGAGCATCTTGGATCTGGTGGACACATGAGACTATGTTGGCATCTCCTGCCTGGAGGGGAGATGAGAGGGTGGAGGGGGTTAGAAGCTGGCGAAATGGACACGAAAAGAGAGAGCAGAGGGAGAGAGCGGGCTGTCTCAGTAGAGGGCGAGTAATTGGGAATGTGTAGCAAGGTGTATATGGGTTTTTGTGTGAGAGACTGACTTGATTTGTAAACTTTCACTTAAAACACAATAAAAATTATTAAAAAAAAAAAAAGCTCAGAGTCAAATGTTAAGCCCCTTTTGTTAAGTGCACAGGATTTTATGGCCTGCATTTCTTAATATTTGATCTTTTTTTAACCTCTTTAAATGATTAATTTTTTTAAATTGACAATTCAACTTTATTTTCCATTATAAATGTGAACAGATTCAAGGAGTTTACCTCAAACTACATTTCTTGCAAAATTAGTTCCATACAAATTTTGCTTTCTTTTTAAAATTGTGATTTCGGTAAAAGTTTACAGAGCAAATTAGTTTCTCATTAAACAGTTAATACACAAATTGTTTGGTGACATTGGTTGCCAATCCCATGATGTGTTGACACTCTCCCCTTCTCCACTCCAGGTTCCCTGTCTCCATTTGGTCTTTTCTATTGCCCTGATTTCTTTGTCTTTATATGTATTTTTTCCTCATGCCTATTTTGAAAAGGTGAAGGATAAACAATTGAATAAATGAGTAACTACTTAAAAAAAAAGAGCAGGAGTGGCAATATTAATCTCTGACAAAACAGACTTTAAAGCAAAAACTATCACAAAGGATAAGGAAGGACATTATATAACGATTAAAGGGTCAATACAGCAGGAGGACAAAACCATTATAAATATTTGCTCACCCAACGACAAGTCTCCGAAATACATCAAACAAACTCTAACAGCACTGAAAAAAGAAGTAGTTCCACAATAATAGTAGGAGACTTCACCACACCACTTTTTGGTGAAGGACACGCCATCCAGAAAGAAGCTCAATAAAGACAGAGAAGATCTAAATGCCACAATCAACCAACATGACCTTACAGACATATACAGAACACTCCACCCAACAGCAGCCAAGTATACTTTCTTTTCCAACACACATGGAACATTCCCCAGAATAGATCACATATTAGGCCACAAAGCAAGCCTTACAGAATCCAAAACATCAAAATATTACAAAGCATCTTTCCTGACTGTAAAGCCATAAAAGTATAAATCAATAACAGAAAAAGCAAGGAAAAAAAATCAAATACATGGAAATTGAACGACACCTTGCTCAAATACTACTGGATTATAGAAAAAAAATAAGGACAGAATAAAGAAATTCACAGAATCAAATGAAAATGAAAACACATCCTACCAGAACCTTCGGGACAGAGCAAAAGCAGTGCTCAGAGGTCAATTTATAGCAATAAATGCACACATCCAAAAAGAAGAAAGAGCCAAATTAAAAACTTTAACTCTACAACTTGAACAAATAAAAAGAGAACAGCAAAAGAAGCCCACAGGCACCAGAAGAAAAGAAATAATAAAAATTAGAGCAGAAACAAATGAAACAAAGAATAGAAAAACATCTGAAAGAGTTAACAAGACCATAAGCTGGTTCTCTGAAAAGATCAACAATAATCGATAAACCATTAGCCAAACTGACAAAAGAAAAGTGGGACAGGAAGCAAATAACTAACCTGAATAAGAGATGAGATGGGCGATATCACAAAAGAGCCAACTGAAATTAAAAGAAATTGTAACAGAATACTACGAAAAATTGTACTCCAACAAATTTGAAAACCTAGAGGAAATGGATAAATTTCTAGAAACATACTACCTACCTAAAGTAACACAAACCAAGGTAGAAAAACTAAATAAACCTATAACATAAGAGATTGAAAAGGTAACTAGAAAACTTACCCCCCCCCCAAAAAAAAAAGCCCTGGCCCTGACAGCTTCCCTGGAGAATTCTACTAAACTTTCAGAGAAGGGTTAACACCACTAATACTAAAGGTATTTCAGAGCACAGAAAAGGATAAAACACTCCCAAACCCATTCTATGAAGCCAGCATAACCCTGATACCAAAACCAGGTAAAGACACCACAAGAAAAGAAAATTACAGACCAATATCCCTCATGAACATAGACGCAAAAATCCTCAACAAAATTCTAGCCAATGGAATTCAACAACATATCAAAAAATAATTCACCATCACCAAGTGGGATTCATACCTGGTATGCAGGGATGGTTCAACATTAGAAAACCAATCAATGTAATCCATCATATAAACAAAAGACAAGAACATGATCTTATCAATTGATGCAGAAAAGGCATTTGACAAAATCCAACACCCACTCATAACAAAAACTCTCAGCAAAACAGGAACAGAAGGGAAATTCCTCAACATAATAAAGGGCATTTATACAAAGCCAACAGCCAACATCATCCTAAATGGAGACATTCTGAAAGCACTCCCCTTGAGAACTGGAACCAGATAAGTAAGTATGCCCTTTATCTCACTCATATTCAACATTGTGCTGGAGGTCGTAGCCAGAGCAATAAGGCAAGAAAAGGAAATAGAGGGCATAGGGATTGGTAAGGAAGAAGTAAAACTATCCCTTTTTGCAGACGATATGATCTTAGTAAACCCCAATGAGTCCACAAGAAAACTACTGGAACTAATAGATTTCAGCAGAATATCAGAACACAAGATAAACATACAAAAATCAGTTGGATTCCTCTACATCAACAAAGGGAACTTCAAAGGGGAAGTCACCATATTAATACCATTTACAATCACACCCAAGAAGATAAAATACTTAGGAATACATCTAACCAGAGATGTAAAAGACCTATACAAAGAAAACTGCAAGACACTACTGCAAGAAACCAAGAGACCTACATTAAGTGGAAAAACATACCTTGCTCATGGATAGGAAGACTCAACATTGTGAAAACGTCTATTCTACCCAAAGTGATCTACAGACAGGATGCAATCCCAATCCAAATTCCAATGACAGTTTTTAACGAGATGGAGAAACAAGTCACCAACTTCATATGGAAAGAGAAGAAGCCCTATATAAGTAAAGCATTACTGAAGAAGAACAAAGTGGGAAGCCTCACACTACCTCACTATATTGCCATGGTAGTCAAAACAGCCTGGTACTTGTATAACAACAAATACATAGACCAATGGAACAAAGTTGAGAATCCAGACGTAAATTCATCCACCTATTAGCAGCTGATATTTGATAAAGGCCCAAAGTACATTAAATGGGGAAAAGATAGTCTATTTAACAAATGGTGCTGGCATAGCTAGATATCCATCCATCTGTAAAAAAAATGAAACAAGACCCATACCTCATGTCCTGTACAAAACCTAAGTCAAAATGGATCAAAGACCTAAATATAAAATCTAAAACAATAAAAATCATGGAAGAAAGAATAGGGGCAACCCTAGGTGCCCTAATACATGGCATAAACAGAATACAAAACATAACTAACACTGCACAAACACCAGAAGAGAAACTAGATAACTGGGAGCTCCTAAAAATCAAACATGCTCATCAAAGGACTTCAACAAAACAGTAAAAAGGCAACCTATGGACTGGGAAAAAAAATTTGGCTATGACATATCTGATCAGGGTCTAATCTCTAAAATCTATAAGATACTGCAAAATCTCAACAACAAAAAGATAAATAACCCAATTAAAAAATGGGTAGAGGATATGAACAGGCACTTCACCAAAGAAGACATTCACGTGGCTAACAGATACATGAAGAAATGCTCATGATCATTCGCCACTGCAGAAATGCAAATCAAAACTGTAATGAAATACTCTCTCACCCCAACAAGGCTGGCACTAATCCAAAAAACACAAAATAATAAATGTTGAAGAGGTTGTGGAGAGACTGGAACACTTACACACTGCTGCTGGGAATGTAAAATGGTACAACCACTTTGGAAATCTATCTGGCGTTTTCTTAAAAAGCTAGAAATAGAACTATCATACCATCCAGCAATCCCACTCCTTGGAATATATCCTAGAGAAATAAGAGCCCTCACACGAATAGATACATGCACACCCACGTTCACTGCGGCACTGTTCACAACAGCAAAAACAGAAACAACCTAGGTGGCCATCAACAAATGGATGAACAAATTATGGTATATTCACACAATGGAATACTACAAAACAATAAAGAACGATGACGAATCTGCAAAACATCTCATGACACGGATGAATCTGGAAGGCATTATACTGAGTAAAATTAGTCGGTTGCAAAATGACAAATATTGTATGAGACCACTATTTTAAAAACTCAATAAAAGGTTTAAACACAGAAGAAAACATTCTTTGATGGTTACAAGGGTGGGGAGGGAGGGAGAGGGGTATTCACTAACTAGATAGTAGACAAGAACTATCTTAGACGAAGGGAAGGACAACACAAAATACAGGAGAAGCCAGCATAACTGGACTAAAAACCAAAAGCTAAGAAGTTTCCTGAATACAACCAAACACTTTGAAGGACAGAGTAGCAGAGGTGGGGGTCTAGGGACCATGGTTTTTGGGGACATCTAGGTCAACTGGCATAACAAAGTTTGGTATGCGGCATCAGGGGTCTTAAAAGCTTGTGAGCAGCCATCTAAGACGCATCAATTGGTCCCAACCCACCTGGAACAAAAGATAATAAAGAACACCAAAGACATAAAGAAAATATTAGTCCAAGAGACAAAAGGGCCAGATAAACCAGAGACTCCATCAGCCTGAGAACAGAAGAACTAGATCATGCCCGGCTGTCACCAATGACTGCCCTGACAGGGAACACAACAGAGAGCCCCTGATGGAACAGGAGAAAAGTGTGGTGCAGAACTCAAATTCACATAAAAAGATCAGACTTAGTGGTCTGACTGAGATTAGAGGAACCCCAGAAGACATGATTCCCCAGACTCTTTGTTAACCCAGAACTAAAACCATTCCTGAAACCAACTCTTCAGACAAAGATTAGACTAGGACATAAAACATAAAATAATACTCATGAAGAGTGTGCTTCTTAGTTCAAGTGAATAAAATACACGAGCCTAAATAGGCATCTCCTGTCTGGAGGCGGGATGAGAGGTCAGAAAAGGATAGGAGCTGGTTGATGGACACGGGAAACCCGGGGTGGAAAGGAGGAGTATGCTGTCACAATACGGGGATTTGCAACTAGGGGCACATAATAGTATGTGTATGAATTTTTGTATGAGAAATTAACTTAAGCTATAAACTTTCATCTAAAGCACAATTTAAAAAAAAAAAAAAAGATCGGGATTCACTTGCGGTCAATAGATCTTCTCTGGTACTGGCCGTGGATTCACTTAACAAACATTTCTACTGAGCACTCACTATATGCTAGGCACTATGTTAAACAGTAGGGGTTGGAACAAAATACATGCAAATAAGACTAGTCTTTGCTGTCAAAGAACTGGGAGTCTAGTGGAAGATGAAGCAAGTAAAATTACAATATGGTACCATGTCTCTTAACTGGCCTTAAGAGACATGTAAACAACTTCCTCATTAACTGACACACTCCATTCTCCCTGTAAAACACACTGACTGAGGCCCACAGCACACTGAAAGCTTTTGGCTGCTGGTAGGCTGCTTACTGTCTAGTAGTTTGCACACACTCCTCTCATAGATTAAGTAGAATGCTTACTAAGAGTTGGTTATTTCTGTTCCCAAACTTGTTGTAACATCTGTACTTGATTCTGCAATTACATAATTTGAATATTATATAAACTTATGAGAATAAAAAGACAGTTATTTCTATGAAAACCAGAAAGAATCAGTTAAAGCAAGTTGCTAAAAAACAAACAAACAAAAACCCTGCTATTGAATTAGGAACGAGTAAAACAACTATGAAAGATGAGGAAAATCTAGAAACATTCTACATTTATATCGTTTTCGAGAATGCAGGTAGTCTTGCTCCACTTAAAAGGACAGAAAATTAGCACTTAGAGAAGATATGTTATGGATGTGTTTCATACACAATTACAGAGAATACCAATCAGCATACCCATAATCAAAGAAAACGCCTTGGTCCTACGTCAGGAGAATGGCAATATCATTTTGCAATAGCTGTTGAAATAAACTGATTCCAGTAGAGAACATCAGCGGCTGCTAAAACCATTAGGGAAAAGGTTGATGGAGAAAAGGATACTACATGTGGTGCCAAAGTAACATGGCACAGTTTACTGCTAATCCCAAAGGGGAAAACATATCTTTACAACGGAAACAACTATCAGCTGCTAGCTTAGTCAAGTGATCAGATTTAACATCACCAGATATGCGCCTCCTGATGTGATACACTGTGAAATACACTTCATCCTCTATGAAGTATTCTAGCCAAAAGCGTTTAACTTTAATCCAATAAAGAATTCAGGCCTAACTTTCAATGTACAGGAAATACAGGGGATAGAAAAATGAGTTCAACGATATCATGAGAAAACAATCACACAAATCCAAAATGTAGGACATGTGACAAGACAACCACCCTGATTTCTTTTAAAAGTCAATTGTTATTATTAATTTTGTTTGATGGCAATTTGCTTATGTAAAAAAAGAATCTTCATTTTTTAGAATTATGGGGGGTAAAATAACATGTTTTGAATGTGTTTTAAGACAGTTTAGCAAAGAAAAAAGATAAATGATGTAAATGTGGCAAAATCTTGATAAATATTAAATTCATGATGAGTATATTATGGTTCACTGACTTTTTTCTCTACTTCTGGGTATGTCTGAAATTTATAAAAAATAGAAATAATTGATGTCATGAAAAAACTGAGGGAGGATTATCCTAGCCCAAAAGAGATGTAATAATCAAATGCAATGCACAAACCTTGATTGGATCCTTGTGAGATAAAAACAGCTATAAATGATGTTTTGGGGACAATTGGGGAAATCTGAACATGAAAAAAAAACTGGGTAGTAAATAGTTTGGGGGAATTTACAATTTTTTTCGTCGTGATAAAGGAACTAGGATTATGTAGGAAATGTATGCCTAAACATTTCAGAATGAAGTGTCATGGTGCCTGCAACTTACTTTGAAATAGTTCAGGAAAAAAACATATTAAGAATTATCAAATCTAGGTGATAGGTACATGGGTGTCATACTAGTCTTTCAACTTTTCTGCATTTCTGGAACATTTTCATAATCCAAGTTTTTAAAAGTCTATCAAATGATCACAATTTGTTATTTCAAAATAATATAGTTAAGGTACACATAATTTTACAGGAGAAAGATATGGCAGTCTGCTTCTGTAAACATTTACAGCCTTGGAAACCCTATGGGGCAGTTCTAACTCTGTCCTACCTCATCGCTGTGAGTTGGGGTTGACTCACCAGCAGTGGGTTTGGTTTTATACATAATCTTTAATGATTCCATATTTTAGCTAATTTTGCTTTTTAATGAACTAATTAAAGGCCAAAAAGGGGGGAGGATCCCAACCAACAGTGGTGTGTTGATAAATGTTTAACAACTAACTGGCTCTCTGGAAAAAATAGCCCAATTTGTAGTATTTGCCAATTTCCAAGGTATAAATATTCTAACTATGGCAGATTTCAAGTTACGAACGTGGTATCACTGAACACAGAGTTGGAATGGAATGAGTACCACTGGTCTTTTGAGCCAGTAGGAGCCAGCTCCAGCATAACACTGGATCCAGATCACAGCAGAGAAACACTTTAGCTACAGTAGGAGACAGGGAGGAGTAGATGGTTTGCAGAAAGCAAAGTAAGTTAAGGAAAGCAAAGAATCAACTAAGGATGGAGGGCAGAAGAGGAAGAGATTTGTGCAGAGAAGAAAAAGCATGATAGTATCTTCCTCAAAGGATTCTTATGAAGATTAATTAAATATAAAATATTCAGCACAATGCTTGGTACACAATAATGGTTAACTTACTGAGCACCTCCTACTTTATTAGTTCCTATGTTGATCCATAATCTAAAAGGTCACCTCATCACTTTAAGAAGTCAAAGTGTTAACTCCAGGGATGGGGTAAGGAGACAGAATGGCTAGGTAATTCGAAGACATGGATGGGAGGACAATATTCTACCATTTTGAGTCTTTTAAATTTTGAACAATGTGAATGTATTACTTATGCAAAAAATAAATGAACCTCATAAAAACTAAATTTGTTCATCAAAGGACTTTACCAAAAAAGTGAGAAGACAACCTAGACACTGGGAGAAAATTTTTGGGAATCATGTATTCAATAAGCGTCTAATATTAAAAAAATATATATACATACATATGTTATATATACATATATATATATAACTTCTACAACTTAACAACCCAAAAAACAACAAATAACCTAATCAAAAAATGGGCAAAGGATTTAAACACTTCACCAAAAAAGGATATTAAATGGCCAGAAAGCACATGAAAAGATGCTCAATGTCACTAGCCATTAAAACAAACAAACAAAAAAACCTGTTGCCATGGAGTCAATTCCAACTCATAGCGACCCTATAGGACAAAGTAGAACCGCCCCATAGAGTTTCCAAGGAGTGCCTGGCAGATTCCAACTGCCGACCTTTTGGTTAGCAACCGTAGCACTTAACCACTACGTCACCAGGGTTTCCAGATGAGCCACTAGAGAGATACAAATCAAAACTACATTGAAATACCACCTCATACTGACTAGAATGGCAACGATTTAAAAAAAAAAAAAAAAAAACAGGTGTTGGCAAGGTTGTAGAGAAACTGGAATCCTCATCTATTGCTGGTGGGAATGTAAAACAGTACAGCCACTGTGGAAAACAGTTTGGCGGTTCCTCAAAAAGTTGAACATAAAACTATACCACATGACCCACCAATTCCAATCCTAAGTATATACCCAGAAGAAGTGATGGCAGGAACTCAAACAAAAACCTGTTGTACGGATTGAATTGTGTCCCCCCAAAATTTGTGTCAACTTGGTTAGGCTATGATTCCCAGTATTGCGTGGGTGTCCTCCATTTTGTGATTGACATAATTTTCCTATATGTTGTAAATTCCAATCTCTGCCTGTGGTTAATAAGGCAAGATTGGATTATGTTGAAGAGGATTAGGGTGGGATGTAACACCCTTGCTCAGGTCACATCCCTGATCCAATATAAAGGGAGTTCCCCTGGGGTGTGGCCTGTACCATCTTGTATCTTACAAGATATAAAGGGAAAGGGAAGGGAGCAGAGTGTAGGGGACCTCATACAACCAAGAAAGCAGCGCTGGGAGCAGAGCGTGTCCTTTGGACCCAAGGTTCCTGCACTGAAAAGCTCCCAGACCAAGGGAAGATTGATGAGAAGGACCTTCCTCCAGAGCCGAAAGACAGACAAAGCCTTGCCCTGCAGCTGACACCCTGAATTTGGACTTCTAGCCTACTGAAACAGCCTACTAGACTGTGAGAAAATAAATTTCTCTTTGTTAGAGCCATCCACTGTGGTATTTCTGTTACAACAGCACTAAACGACTAGGACACCTGTATACCAATGTTCACTGCAGCACTTTTCACAATAGCTGAAAGGTAGAAACCACCGAAATCAACAGATAATGGATAAAAAAAATGTGGTATATGCATACAACAGAATACTACTACTCAGTTATAAAGAAAAATGAAGTCCTGATGCATGCCACAACATTAGTGAACCTTGAAAATATCATGCTGAAATTCGGTTAGACAAAGAAATAAAGGGCACCCGGATTGGCAAGGAAGAAGTAAAATTATCTCTATTTGCAGATGACATGATCTTATACACAGAAAACCCTAAGGAATCCTCCAGAAAACTACTGAAACTAATAGAAGAGTTTGGCAGAGTCTCAGGTTATAAGGTAAACATACAAAAATCCCTTGGATTCCTCTACATCAACAAAAAGAACATCGAAGAGGAAATAACCAAATCAATACCATTCACAGTAGCCCCCAAGAAGATAAAATACTTAGGAATAAATCTTACCAAAGATGTAAAAGACCTATACAAAGAAAACTACAAAGTACTACTGCAAGAAACTAAAAAGGACCTACTTATGTGGAAAAACATACCTTGCTCATGGATAGGAAGACTTAACATAGTAAAAATGTCTATTCTACCAAAAGCCATCTATACATACTACGCACTTCTGATCCAAATTCCAATGACATTTTTTAATGTGATGGAGAAACAAATCACCAACTTCATATGGAAAGGAAAGAAGCCTCAGATAAGTAAAGCATTACCGAAAAAGAAGAAGAAAGTGGGAGGCCTCACTCTACCTGATTTTAGAACCTATTATACAGCCACAGTAGTCAAAACAGCCTGGTACTGGTACAACAACAGGCACATAGACCAATGGAACAGAATCGAGAACCCAGATATAAATCCATCCACATATGAGCAGCTGATATTTGACAAAGGCCCAGTGTCAGTTAACTGGGGAAAAGATAGTCTTTTTAACAAATGGTGCTGGCATAACTGGATTTCCATTCGCAAAAAAATGAAACAGGACCCATACCTCACACCAAGCACAAAAACTAACTCCAAGTGGATCAAAGACCTAAACATAAAGACTAAAACGATAAAGATCATGGAAGAAAAAATAGGGACAACCCTAGGAGCCCTAATACAAGGCATAAACAGAATACAAAACATTACCAAAAATGACGAAGAGAAACCAGATAACTGGGAGCTCCTAAAAATCAAACACCTATGCTCATCTAAAGACTTCACCAAAAGAGTAAAAAGACCACCTACAGACTGGGAAAGAATTTTCAGCTATGACATCTCCGACCAGCGCCTGATCTCTAAAATCTATATGATTCTGTTAAAACTCAACCACAAAACGACAAACAACCCAATCAAGAAGTGGGGAAAGGATATGAACACACATTTCACTAAAGAAGATATTCAGGCAGCTAACAGATACATGAGAAAATGCTCTTGATCATTAGCCATTAGAGAAATGCAAATTAAAACTACGATGAGATTCCATCTCACTCCAACAAGGCTGGCATTAATCCAAAAAACACAAAATAATAAATGTTGGAGAGGCTGCGGAGAGATTGGAACTCTTATACACTGCTGGTGGGAATGTAAAATGGTACAACCACTTTGGAAATCTATCTGGCGTTTTCTTAAAAAGTTAGAAATAGAACTACCATACAACCCAGAAATCCCACTCCTTGGAATATACCCTAGGGAAATAAGAGCCTTCACACGAACAGATATATATGCACACCTATGTTTATTGCAGCACTGTTTACAAAAGCAAAAAGATGGAAGCAACCAAGGTGTCCATCAATGGATGAATGGTTAAATAAATTGTGGTATATTCACACAATGGAATACTACGCATTGATAAAGAACAGTGACGAATCTATGAAGCATTTCATAACATGGAGGAACCTGGAAGGCATTATGCTGAGCGAAATTAGTCAGAGGCAAAAGGACAAATATTGTATAAGACCACTATTATAAGATCTTGAGAAATAGTATAAACTGAGAAGAACACATACTTTTGTGGTTACGAGGGGGGAGTGGGAGGTAGGGTGGGAGAGGGTTATTTACTGATTAGTTAGTAGATAAGAACTACTTTAGGTGAAGGGAAGGACAATACTCAATACACGGAAGGTCAGCTCAACTGGACTGGACCAAAAGCAAAGACGTTTCCGGGATAAACTGAATGCTTCAAAGGTCAGCGGAGCAAGGGCAAGGGTTTGGGGACTATGGTTTAAGGGGACTTCTAAGTGAATTGGCAAAATAATTCTATTATGAAAACATTCTACATCCCACTTTGAAATGTGGCGTCTGGGGTCTTAAATGCTAACAAACGGCCATCTAAGATGCATCAATTGGTCTCAACCCACCTGGATCAAAGGAGAATGAACAACACCAAGGTCACACGATAACTATGAGCCCAAGAGACAGAAAGGGCCACAGGAACCAGAGACTTACATCATCCTGAGACCAGAAGAACTGGATGGTGCCCAGCCACAACCGATGACTCCCCTGACAGGGAGCACAACAGACAACCCCTTAGGGAGCAGGAGATCAGTAGGATGCAGACCCAAATTCTCATAAAAAGACCAGACTTAATGGTCTGACTGAGACTTGAGGAATCCGGCGGTCACGGTCCCCAAACCTTTTGTTGGCCCAGGACAGGAACCATTCCCGAAGACAACTCATCAGACATGGAAGGGACTGGACAATGGGTTGGAGAGAGAAGCTGATGAAGAGTAAGCTACTTGTATCAGGCGGACACTTGAGACTGTGTTGGCATCTCCTGTCTGGAGGGGAGATAGGAGGGTAGAGAGGGTTAGAAACTGGCAAAATTGTCACGAAAGGAGAGACTGGAAGGGCTGACTCATTAGGGGGAGAGTAAGTGGGAGTATGGAGTAAGGTGTATATAAGCTTATATGTGACAGACTGACTTGATTTGTAAACGTTCACTTAAAGCTCAATAAAAATTACTAAAAAAAGAAAATATGCTGAACAAAATAAGTCAGTCACAAAAGGACAAATACTGTACGATCTCACTCGTAAGAAATAAGCAAATATATAGAATACAGATTTAGAGAAAGGAATAAAGTTGATGTAATTGGTAGACACCTTGATGGAGATGTTAAGTAGGCAACTGGATGTATAAATCTGAAATTCAGAGGAGCAATCTGGAGGGAGACATAAATAGGTGTCATCAGGATATAGATGATATTTAAGATGTTGAGACTCAGGAGCAAACGTGGATAGAGAAGAGAAGCAATCCAAGAATGAAGATCAATAGTACTCTGACTTTTAGAGATCAGAGAGAATGAGAGAAACCAGCAAAGGAGACTGTGATAGAGTGGCCATTAAGATAGGATTTCCCTAGACTATTTATTCTCCCACTCCCCTAAAAGACTACTTCATGCTTTCTCCTCTTTCCTCAAAACTATACTTTCTCCCTGGACCTCACGCTCTCAGTTGAATCACCTTGCTTCCAATTTCACTGAGAAAATTGAAACTATCAAAACAGAACTTTCTCAAGCTCCTACCACATCTGCTCAGCTCATCTATCTGTATTAGTGCACTATATATTAATCTTTTACTGTGGACATATGTGTTACATATTTTTTTCCACACACAAATTTTTTTTTTTTCACTTAAGTCTTGAAAATCTTTCCATATCAATCAACATTGTTGTTGTTGTTAGCTGTGTCAAGTCAGCCCCCGACTCATGGCAACCTCATGCACAATGGAACAAAATGCTGCCCAGTCCTGTGCCATCCCCAGGATCAGCTGCAGATCAGACTGTTGTAATCCATAGGGTTTCACTGGATGATTTTTTTTTTTGGAAGTAGATTGCCAGGCTTTTCTTCCTAGCTTGTTTTAGTCTGGAAGCTTCACTGAAGCCTGTTCAGCATCGTAGCAACACGCAAACCTCCACTGATAGATGGGTGGTAGCTGCACTTGAGGTGTACTGGCTAGGAATCAAACCAGATTTCCTGCACGGAAGGCAAGAATTCTACTACTGAGCCATCATTGCCTCCTATCAATCAACAAAGAATCTCATAATCATTTTGAGTGGCTGAATAGTAGCTCCATCTATGGTTATCTAAAAATCATGGCTATACAACAAAGCATTTAATTCCTCCAGGTTAGACATTTCAGTTGTTTCCAATGTTTCGCTTTTTTATATAATGTTTGCTACTTGCTCCTGGCAAGGCCCTTCTCTGACCACCACATCTACCTCAGTAAGATTTGGAGGAGGCCCACAGAGCAATACCTGGTAACACTGCCCTCTCCATCACTGGACCTTCATTCTCTACTAGATAATTCTCATCAGTACACTAAAAAGATGAACTAACTCCCATCTTTAAAAACAAACAAGAAAACTTCAAATCCCATGCCTCCTTCCTGATATCACTCCATTTTTCTACTTCTCTTCATAGCGAAGCCCTTGAATCAACTACCTATATTCACTGTCTCCGTTTCCTCATCTCTCATTTTCTCCTCAACATGCTCCAAATTAGTCTTGTCCCAATGAAACCACTCTTATAAAGATCTCCAATGACCTCTCATTTTACTAAATCCACTGATCGATTTTTTAGCTGACATCTGATTCAATGTTTTTAATACTCTTTTTTCAAAACAAATTCTTCTTTGTTCTTCCTCCACACTTTCCTGATTTTTCCCCTACCTTAACAGCCACTCCATCCCCTACACTGGTTCCTCTCATTCCCCCTGATTTCTAAAAGTCAGAATACTTTCGATCTTCATTCTTGGATCACCTCTCTATCCGCACTGACTCCTGAGATGATCTCATTTAGTTCCAATGTCTTAAATGCCATTTATATGCTGATGACACCTATTTATGTCTCCATCCAGAGTGTTCCTCTGAATTTCAGATTTATATGTCTTATTGCCTACTTAAGATCTCTACCAAGCTGTCTACCAAGTATGTCAACTTTAGTCCATTCTCTAAATCTGTTCTTTAGTGGAGGGAGGAATATATCACCATTCGTCCAGCTGCTCAAGCCAAAAATCTTGGTGTCATGTTTAATTTTTCTTTTTCTCTCATATCTAATCCTCTGAAAAATACCCAGAATTTTACTTTTTTTCACCACCTCCACCTCTACTCCCTTGGTACAAGCTACCATCATCTCTCACCTGAATTACAACAGTTTACTAACTGGTATTGCTGCCTTAATCCTATTGTATCATGGATCGAATTATGTCCCAAAAATATGTGTATCAATTTGGCTAGGCCATGATTCCCAGTATTGTGTGATTGTCCACCATTTTTCATCTGATGTGATTTTCCTATGTGTTGTAAATTCTACCTCTATGGCATTAATGAGGTGGGATAGGTGGCAGTTATGTTACAAGATTGGATTGTGTCTTGAGCCAGTCCCTTTTGAGATATAAAAGAGAGAAAGAAGCTAGCAGAGAGACAGGGGGACCTCATACTACCAAGAAAGCAGTGCCGGGAGCAGAGCCCATCCTTTGTACCTGGGATTCTTGCACAGAGAAGCTCCCAGTCCAGGGGAAGATGGATGAGAAGGACCTTCCTCCACAGCCAAAAGAGAGAGAAAGACTTTCCCTGCAGCTGACGCTCTGAATTTGGACTATAGCCTACTAGACTGTGAGAGGATAAACATGTTTGTTAAAGCCATCCATTTGTGGCATTTCTGTTACAGCAGCACTAGATAACTGAGACATGCTCTCCACAATAAATTCTTTGCATAACAGAGTGATCTTTTTTAAAATCTCTTTAAGATTCTGTCACTCCCTTGCTCAAAATCCTCCAAAAACTCACTCTTCTTATGTATATACATGTTTAGGTGTGGGCCATATATTTTCAAATATAAAACAAAGCACATAGAGGGGGCACAGTATGGATACTTACTAGACATAAACAAACACCTCATGGGATTGGTTTACTGGGTTTGAGGGCTCGGGACCATAGCCTCCTGGTGCAACTCAGTCAATTGGCACAATATAGTCCATAAAGGCAATGTTCTACATCCTAGTTTGGTGAGTAGCATTTGGGGTCTTAAAAGCTTGTGAGCAGCCATCTAAGATGCAACTGTTAGTCTCTACTCATCCAGAGCAAAAGAGAAAGAAGGAAACCAAAGACAGAAGAAACCATCTACAGAACTAATAGTCAACACAAGCAATGGTCTCACCTACCATTCCAACCAGGGTCTCAACAGACGGTCCCAGATAGAATGGGAGAAAAATGCAGAACAAAACTTAAATTCCTAAAAAAAAAAAAAAAGGCCAGACTTACTGAACCAGTAAAGACTAGATGAACTCCCGAGATTATCACCCTGGGATACCCTTTAAACTTGGAACTCAATTCCCAGAGGTCACCTCTCAGTCAAATGACAGATTGTCTCATAAAAAACATAGTATCACCAATGAATACTGTGCTCCTCTAAACATTCATCTAAATGAAATCAAACAGTAAACATTTTCCCTAGACCAAAGACGAGAGGGTAAGGAGAGGCCAGGGAAGCTAGATTAAGGGAAAAAACAACCAGAATGGAAATAATGAGAAAGCTGATATATTGTGAAAAATGTATCTGATGTCACTGAATAATATGTATAGAAATTGTTAAATGAGAACCTAATTTGCTGTATAAACTTTCACCAAAAACACAATAAAATATATATTTTTTAAAAACTCACCATCACACCTAGAGTAAAAACAAACAACCCCTTACCACACTTGCAAGGCCTTACTGGCCCATGCTGACCTTTATGACATCAAGGCCCACCCCTCTTAGCCTGACTTGCTTTTCCCTACACACAATGATCTTCTTACTATTCCTTAAATAAGTCAAATATATTCCTTTCTAAGAGTCTTTGCTCTCCCTGTTCCCACTCTAGGCCACTCTCCCCAGATTTTCATATTACTTATTCCCCCACTTTATTCAGGCCTCTGCTCAAATGTTACCTCATACAGGTCTTCACAAACACCCTACCTTAAATAGTTCCCCCACCCCAGTCACTATGGCCTCTTTCTGTGCTATAGACAGCACTTATCAGTAGCTGATATTATATTTCATATTTATTTCTGTAGTCTGCTCCCTACTTAACTATAGGCTCCATGAAGGCTGGGACATTATCTTATTCATCACCATATCCTCCATGCCTACAGCACTCTCTGGCACATAGTAGGCACCTTATAAATATTTCTCAGGTGAATAAAGACTAACATCCCCAGTCATACATCTTTATGCATATGTCTGTTAAAAGCTAATGATCCATCTTCTTTCCCTACCTTGTCAAAAATCGAGAGTCATCAGAACAAAATAACATTTTTTAAATTATTACAAAATATTTCAGACACAACAAAAGATATAAAGGAAAATAAAACAAACATCCATGCACCTACCAACCAACTTAAGAAATAAAACATTACAGAAGTATAGCTGAGACCCATGAATACCCACTCCACCTAGGCAACTAATCAGGTATGAAGCAAACCTTACGGAGAGAAAAGAATTTAATTCACTTGCTTTTTAAAAAACAGAAAACAAAACTGACAAAGCGAGTTCCCAGGGTATGAACATCCAACTTAGGAACAGCTCATACTTGCCCTTTAATGTTACATGAATTTGCCCTCACTTTGAAACAACTGAACTAACCCCTACTTGCACCAAATTCTTCCTCACAATCACCTTCACTTGCTGCAGGTAGACGCAGCTTTTACATCATTGAAAAGGCTTCGAGCCTTTTCTTGCATTAAAGTAAGGCTATGTAAGAACCATATTCACCTGTTCCGACTTACCTACAAATTCTTAAAGACACACTTAGCATTCATAACCCAGGGACTGCCTTACTAAAGTAAAAAAAAACAAAAAATCCCATGTAATAGTGAGATTAGGGTTTTTGGATGAAGAAAAAAAAAAAAAAGACAAACAACAGGGAAATGGGCAGGACAAAGTAGAGACCTAGTGGAGTATTCACACAGTGACACCATGAGGAGGAGACTGCAGGTAAGAGCAAGGTCATTAGGAGCTGGGTGTTGACTACTCTGTCTTCCCTACTGACCATATGATTACAGGATGCTAGTCAGGGAGACAGAATGACTACAGTGCAGCCTGGTGAGGGACCCAGGTCTAATTAGGTACACATCCAATTATATCACAGAAAGTTTAGACAATACTATAATTTAATCACATGATATGACTCGTCAAAGTTGGGTAAGTAAATGTTATATATGACAAGGGAAAACAAGCCGGTAGCTCAAAAGTGGGAAATAAGGGCAATGTCATAGAAGCTTCACAGATCCATCCAAACACTCTAAGAGACTGAGCTACTGGACTGAGGGTTGGGGACCGTGGTCTCAGGGGACACCTACCTCAACTGGCATAATGGTCTATAAAGAAAATGTTCTACATTTGACTGTGGTGAGTAGCATCTGGGGTCTTAAAAGCCTGCAAGCGGCCATCTAAGATACATCTACTGGTCTCATCCCAGCTCGAACAAAGGAGAATGAAGAACACCAAAGACACAAGGAAAAGATTAGTCTAAAGGACTAATGGACTACTACCACAGAATCCACAAGACTGAGCCCAGAACAACTAGATGGTGCCTGGTTACTACCACTGACTGCTCTGGCAGGGATCACAATAGAGAGTCCTGGATAGAGCAGGAGAAAAGTGTAGAACAAAATTACTCAAATTTCCAAATAAAAAAAGACCAGGCTTGCTGGTCTGACAGAGACTGGAGAAACCCCGAGAGTATGGCCTCCGGATACCCCTTTAACTTAGTACTGAAGTCACTCCTGAGGTTCACTCTTCAGCCAAAGATTAAACAGGTCTATAGGGCCAACAATTACACACAGTTCATGTGTAGGGGACCATTGGGCACACCAGCCCAAAAGCAAAGATGAGAAGGCAGAAAGGGACAGGAAAACTGGACAAACGGAAACAGGGAACCCAGGGTGGACACATCACAGGGTTGGCAACCAATGTCACAAAACAATTTGTGTATTAACTGTTTAATGAGAAACTAATTTGCTCTGTAAACTTTCACCTAAAACACAGTAAAAGAAAAAGAAGAAAAGTGGGAAACAGATGGAAAACCTTTGTTATTAAAATATTTTTAAAGGACTTAGTAAAGTTAGAGTTAAACTGGAAACATTGTGATCAAAAATAGATCTTTTAGAGCTTTGTCACTAAAGAGGATTATCAGTAATTCAGAAGAACAATTTGATATCTAATCAAATCTTTACCGTATCTAATAATATCTAATATTAAAAAGCAACTGGCTCCATGGAGAATAGATGATTTTAGTCTTGAGGGGAGAGGAAAAATCAAGATGGAGCTGGAAAGGCTACAAAGGAATAGTTTAAAGGGTCAAATAGCACATCTGACCAGTAATCTGTGAAAATTCATGAGACCATAATGGTGCTCAAAGGGGAGAAAATGTATGAGCTATTGGGCACTTGTGATGAAGAGGGCAAGTAAAGGGTACAATTCAGCCAGGTTCTGCTAGCTGAATCTTGGGCCTTGATCTGGGGCCTATTTTTAGTAATTCATCTGCCTAGGAAGGTACTTTTCTCTTAATTCACACTAAGGTACTATTTGTGCTAGAGATGGCCCTGGGTAAAGGTTTATGGTCCATGAATTTCCAACAATATTTATATACTAATCAACCCAAATACTACATATGCATATTGGACAAAGTTCTATCAATACAAATCTGACAGTAAAGGTGCAGTCTGGGTAGAAACTGCAGAATCCCGTCACCTCTAAAGTAGATAAGCGATTACGGTCAAAAACTGGATAAGTACGACATACAAAAGGAGGCACAGGCTCGGACAGTCCCATTACTATACAGGGGCTCAGCCCAGGAAACGAAGCCCGGACAGTTACTAAGTCTTCAGCTTACAACCCTATAGCAGGTTTCAAAGCCCACCTTGGTTTGGCAGGTAAATCTGCAACCCTCAGTGAAGAAACAGCAGTAATATTTTTGTTTACAAAGTGTTCACACAGGTGTAGTAATAATTTTTATAACTATCATGCTCATTAGTGCATGCTTTGCTTTTTAAAATGTTTGAAATTCTTAACAGTCTGACTGTAATAAGTTATGCATCTAATTTCTTTATTAGGAGTTTGAAGTGCTTAAGGAAATCAGATATATTAAATTTGTAAGTATGGCTTGAAATGTTTAAGGGACTCTAATTGAGTACAGAAATGGTATTAATAAGGGAATTTCATTTGTTAAATTTATAAGCTAATTGAGCATCAATCAAAGAAGAAGCAAATCATGTGTTTGTACTATTAATACACAAAGAACTAGGTTTTTCAGTGGATTTACTATATTTTTAAGTTGTTTTATGGTTTAAAGAATAGGTTTTTTAAATCATAATTTTCATAAGCTAAACTCTCTTCCAAAGCAGAAGTTAATGCAGGGGCTGTCTCACATAGTGGAACCCGGGAGCCCAGATTCCAATTCTTGCCCTGCTATCCAACCTTAGGCAAGTTACTTGAACTTCTGCGCTTTAGAGTCCTCATCTGAAAAATGAGACAATAATGGCACCTGCATCAAAGTCCTTATGAGGAGTAAGTGAGCTAATACATATGAAGCACTCAGAACAGTTATAGGACATAATGTAAATACTCTATAAATGTTATCTATGATTATTACCATCATCGTTAGTATCATTATAGATTGATACCACCTGACAGGGCTACAAATTCCTTGAGGGCAAGGACAGTATCTATATCTACACATCTATCTATATCCCCAGCATTTAGCACACTGCCTAGTACCCAACAGGTACTCAATGAATATTGCCTGAATTCCACTGGCTAGTCTAAAACTCTAGCTATTAGGTTGCAGGTTTCAAGCCATAATGCATAAACGGGACCAAACATGCTAAATGGCAGGAACAAAGATAAATGGGCCAATGAAAAACAAAACCAAAACCCGTCGTCGTTGAGTCAATTATAACTCAAGGCGACCTTATATGACAGGATGAAACTGCCCCATGGGATTACCGAGGCTCTAATCTTTACGGAAGCAGACTGCCACATCTGTCTCCCTCAGAGCTGCTGATGGGTTTGAACCTCTGAGCTTTTAATTAGAAGCCAAGCACTTAACCACAGCACCACCAGGGCTCCTTCAATGAAAAACAAGATGCCAAAATTTTATACAGTCAACAAATACTGTTTCTTTAATGGTTTTTACTTACTCTATGAGTTTCTCAAGGTCCAAATTGTACTAAGGGAATTTCTTTTAGGGTTGGACGGTAATAGTTGATGTAGATCTAAACCTCAGATCTAGAATTACATAGATTTAATATAGAATTTGAGATATCCCCAACAAATTTAATCTAACACAGTTTACTCCAGAAAACATTTCTTTAACTTTTCTAACCACCAAAACTTATTTCTGAATTAAAGTACAATACAGCTCTTAACCCATTCAATGCAAGGCGCCCTTTTTATTTTCCATTGCTCTTGCAATTTTCCAGCAGTTTAGTCTCATTTGGGTTAATGACCAGTACCCCAGATGGAAAATGTTCCTGGTAGGTTGTTCCATTCACGGCCATTTAGAAAGCATTGCTTGCGTCAGACTCTGTTTTCTGCTTGGCTAAGGGGGCTGTTAACTTTAAACCCCAATTTTTCTTGGCGTCCTGCAGTAACACCTCACCAATTATACCCGGTGCTCACCTTCTAATGATCTTTCCAAGCAAAATGCTGTATCTAACCCAGCAGGTTAGCAGAGTTACCTTTCCCTAGAATACAGATTAGAGGCCCTAGTGGTGCACTGGTTAAGTGCTCAGCTGCTAACCGAAAGGTTGGTGGTTGGAGCCCACAAGTAACTCCGCAGGAGAAAAGAGCTGGCAATCTGCTCCCATAAAGATTCATAGCCTAGAAAGCCTGATGGAGCAGTACTCTGTCATATGGTGTCACTATGCGTCAGAATCAACTTGATGTCACACAACAACAAGTGTACTGATTAAGTCCACACAGGTCATACATCTATCAACAGACATCTGATGACAACAGTAATAATAATTCACAATTACTGAGGGAGTGCTATATACCAGGCGCTGTGTTTGTATCTCTCATTTAACTATCTCCAAAACTCCATGAGGACGAGACTATTATTAATTCCCTTTCATAAATGGCTAAACTGAGACTTAGGCTAACTAACATTTCCTGGGTTTCTGTAGTCCCCTTCAAAGGGTTCTGGTAGATTTGTCAAAATGGTTTCCTCTTACAGATTATAGCCCTATGAGCTATGATCCTCATTTTATAAATTAAGAAGCTTTAGATCAAAGATTATACAGCTAAGAAGTATACAGAACTAGAATTTAGGTCTAATTCCAAAATCCATACTGTTGATTATTTTGCTATGTTATTATATACATCTTAAAAAGGCCTTTTCATAGAAACTCCTTCTACTGTCAACTAAGAAATGAAAAATCTCCTTGAAAAAGCTCTATTTATTTTCCATTGTACTTCTCTTTTAAGTTTGTAGAAAGATAGGGAAAAGAGATAATAAATAATAAATCTTAGTTCATATTCCTTTGACAAAAAGTATACACTTTATCCTTGTCCATAATGAATCTTGTCTATCAGTTCAATCACTCATATAGGCACATCAGAAATTCTCAAACATTATCAATGATACCAAGGAGATTTTAGCACATAAAATCTCTCATACATTGCTGATGGCAGTGTTAACTACTATAATTTCACTGAAGGGCAATTTGGCCAAATCCACCAAAATTACAAATGCAGATATCCCTTGATTCAACAATGCTACTTCTAGGAATTTATCCTATTGGTAAACTTATACAAGAGTAAAATGATGTATGAACAAGGAAATTCTTTGTTGCACTATTAAAACTAGTAAAAAATTTAGAAACAAATACCTATCAACAAAGGACTGGTTAATTAAATTATGACACAGCCATACATTGAACACTATTTAGCCATATAAAAGGAGTCACTGGGTGGTGCAAATAGTTAATGTACTTGCCTTAACCAAAAGGTTGAAGATTCGAGTCCACCCAGAAGCTGCTTGGAAGAAAGGCCTGGTGATCTACTTCTGAAAAAATCAGCCATAGAAAACCCTATGAGGCACAGTTCTACTTTGTCACATATGCAGTCACCATGAATTGGAACTGATTCGATGGCAACTGGTAGCCATGAAAAAGAATGAGGATGCTCTTTTACGTACCAATATAAAACTATCACTAAGATATACTGTAAAAAGAAAAAAGCAAGACATTAAAATGTGCATACAATATGATACCAGATGTAACAAAAGGGGGAAATGATAATATACATGCTATTTGTGTATTTTTGGAAGGATATATAAGAATTGATAATATTAAATGGAAACACATACTATGCTCATGGATAAGAAGACTCAACATTGTGAAAATGTCAATACCTAAAGTGATCTATAAATACAATGCAATCCTCATCCAAATTCCAAAAACATTCTTTAATGAGATGCAGAAACTAATCACCAACTTTACATGGAGAGGAAAGAGGACCTGGATAAGTAAAGCATTACTGAAGAACAAAGTAGGAGGCCTCACACTACCTGATCTTAGAACTATACTATACAGGCACAGTAGACAAAAAAGCCTGATACTGGCACAATAAGACACATGGACCAATGGAATGAAATTGAGAACCCAGACATAAATCCATCCACCTATGGGCAGTTCACATTTGACAAAGGGCCAAAGCCCATCAAATGGGGAAAAGACAGTCTCTTTAACAAATGGTGCTGGCATAACTGGATGCCCACCTGTAAAACAGAACCCATACCTCACACAATACATAAAAACTAACTCAAAATGGATTAAAGACCTAAATATAAAACCTAAAACGATAAAGACCATGAATACAATACAAACTATAACTAACAATACACAAATACCAGAAGATAAACTAGATAACTGGGAGCTCCTTGTCACGGATTGAATTATGTCCCCCCAAAAATGTGCCTATCAGCTTGGTTAGGCCCTGATTCCCAGTATTCTGTGGTTGTCCTCCATTTTATGATTATAATTTTATGTTAAAAGGATTAGGGTGGGATTGTAACACCACCCGTACACAGGTCACCTACCTGATCCAAGGTAAAGGGAGTTTCCTTGAGTTTATCTCTCAGGAGATAAAAGGAAAGTAAAGCAAGCAGAGAGTTGGGGACCTCATACCAGCCAGAAAGCAGCACCAGGACCAGAGTGTATCCTTTGGACATGGGGTCCCTGAACCTGAGAAGCTCCTCAAGTAGGGAAAGATTGAGGACAAGGACCTTCCTCCAGAGCCAACAGAGAGAGAAAGCCTTCCCCTGGTGCCAACGCTCTGAATTTGGACTTGTAACCTGCTAGACTGTGAGAAAATAAATTTCTCTTTGTTAAAGCCATCCCCTCGTGGTATTTCTCTTATGGCAGCACTAGATGACCAAGACACTCCTAAACATTAAACACTCATGCTCATCAAAAGACTTCACCAAAAGAATGAAAAGAGAGCCTACAGACTGGGAAAAAAAATTTTGGCTATGACACATTTGACAAGGGTCTAATCTATAAAATATTTCAACACCTCAACAACAAAAAGACAAATAATCCAATCTAAAAATGGGCAGAGGATATGAACATATACTTCACCAACAAGAAGACATTCAGGCAGTTAATAGACACATGAGGAAATGATCCTAATCATTAGCCATTTACAGAAATGCAAATCAAAACTACAATGAGATACCATCTCACGCTGACATTACTGGTACTAATCAAAAAAATAAAACACCCCGAAAATAACAAATGTTGAAGAGCTGTGGGGAGACAA
The DNA here is from genome assembly GCF_030014295.1 of Loxodonta africana. Taxonomy (NCBI): domain Eukaryota; kingdom Metazoa; phylum Chordata; class Mammalia; order Proboscidea; family Elephantidae; genus Loxodonta; species Loxodonta africana. Next base: position 31,190,468 of record NC_087357.1, read on the forward strand.
ACTCTTATGCACTGCAGGTGGGTATTTAAAATGGTACAACCCCTATGGAAAACAATATGGCACCTCCTTAAAAAGCTAGAAATAGAAATACCATACAATCCAGTAATCCCACTCCTAGGAATATATCCTAGAGAAATACGAGATGTCCCATGAATAGACACAAGCACACCCATGTTCATTGTAGCATTATTCACAACAGCAAAAAGATGGAAACAACCTAAGTGCTCATCAATAGATGAATGGATAAACAAATTATGACAGATACACAAAATGGAATACTACTCAATGCTAAAGAACAACAATGAATCCACAAAACATCTCTCAATATGGATGAACCTGGAGGGGCATTATGCTGACTGAAATAAATCAATCATAAAAGGTCAAATATTGTATGAGACCACTATTATAAAAACTCAAGAAAAGATTTACACACAGAAAGAAACAATCTTTGATGGTTACGAGGGAGGGGAAGGGTTAGGAGGGGAAATCACTAACTAGCCAGTAGACAACTGTTTTGGTGAAGGGAAAGATAGCACACAACAGAGGAAGTCAGAACAACTTGACCACGGCAAAGTCATGGAAGCTTCCTAGACACACCCAGACACTTTGAGGTGGCCAGTTACTGGGGCTGAGGGCTGGGGATCATGGTCTGAGGGGACATCTAGGTCAACTGACATAAAGTAGTTCATGAAGAAAATGTTCTACATCCTACTTTGGTGAGCAGCATCTGGGGTTTTAAAAGCTTGTGAGAAGCCATTTAAGATCCATCTATTGGTCCCATCCCATTCTGCTGCAAAGGAGAATGAAGAAAACCAAAGACACAAGGAAAATAGTAGTCCTACGGATTAGTGGACCACATGAACCACAGCCTCCACCAGCCTGAGCCCAGAACTAAATGGTACCTGGCTACCACCTCTGACTACACTCACAGGGAACACAATAGAGGGCCCTGGACAGAGTGGGAGAAAAATGTAGAAAAAAATTCAAATTCACAAAAAAAGACCAGAAAAGACCAGACTTACTGGTCTGACAGATTCTGGAGAAACCCCAAGCCTATGGCTCCTGGACACCCTGCTAACTCAGGACTGATGCCAATCCTGAAGTCCGCCTTTCAGCCAAGTATTAGACAGGGCTATAAAACAAACAATAACACATGTGAGGAACATGCTTCATAGTTCAATCAAGTATATGAGACCAAATGGACAACACCTGCCTAAAGGCAAAGATACAAGGCAGGAAGGGATAGGAAAACTGGACATGGGGAGCTGGGGTGGAAATGGGGAGAGTGCTGACACGTTGCAGGGATTGCAACCGATATCACAAGACAATTTGTGTATAAATTTTTAATGAGAAAATAATTTGCACTGTAAACTTTCACCTACAGCACAATAAAACTATTAAAAAAAAAAAAAGTGGTTGCCTCCAGGAGAGAGCGCAGGTGGTAGCAGGCAGAGTTTTCACTATATACCCTTTTGTACTTTTAAATTTTTATACCTATTGAGAGTGTTACCTATGCCAAAAAAAAAAAAAACTTTACCATTTGCCTTTTGAATTTTCCTTTTTAACTTATTTCTACCTGACAGTCACACTTTCTAAGCTTTTCGAGGTTCTCATACACTATTTAACAACATTTTTGCCTGAAATAGCTTATTTTACTTGGCCAATGGCCATGGAACGCTTTTATTAAGCAAAGATGAGGTACTCATTGACACACATCTTGTCCTGAGTATGTGCAAACATTTACTAATATCTTTCACAGGACAAGCATGGTGCCGGATGTTAGGAACAAAAAGACATACCAAACCAAAACCAAACCCATTGCCGCTGAGTCGATTCCAACTCATATTGACCCTATAGGACAGAGTAGAGCTGCCCCATAGAGTTTCCAAGGAGCACCTGGGGAATGGATTCGAACTGCCAACCTTTTGGTTAGCAGCTGTAGCTCTTAATCACTATGTCACCAAGGTTTCCAAAAATACATACAGTCCTTGCTTAAAGTTACCAAATTCTTCAAACAGTTTCTTTTGTGATTATTTGCATCTCTCTAAATACATAACACGAAGCCCTGGTGGTGTAGTGGTTAAGTGCTACAGCTGCTAACCAAAGGGTCGGCAGTTCAAATCTGCCAGGCGCTCCCTGGAAACTCCGTGGGGGCACTTCTACTCTGTCCTATAGGGTTGCTATGAGTCAGAATCAATTTAATGGTACTGGGTTTAGTTTTGGGCTTAAAACATAATAGAGCTCAGATGGTGCAGTGCTTAAGAGCTTGGCTGCTAGCCAAAAGGTCAGCAGTAGGAATTCACCAGCTGATCCTTGGAAGCCCTACAGGGCAGTTCTACCCTGTCCTATAGGGTCGCTATGAGTCAGAATCAACTCGATGACAACAAGTTTGATTTTTGGTTTAAATATGTAATGTTTCTACCATTGTTTCTTTTTTGAAATTTTATAAGATTTTAATAAAATAACCTCTACTGGTTAAGTTCAATGAAATCCTTGCATTTCAAATGTCTCCACTAATTATAGAAAAAAAAATCTTAAATCTCTGTTTGCATATGACAGCTACAAACGCTGACTGAAACAGGTATGCTGTATTAATGATGCAAATACCTTAAGATGACTGGCCATAAATGATGCAATCTTCCCAAATGTGAACAACTTTTGTCTACCAAGAGTTTCTATGGCTACTTCTTGATTTATCCCTTTTAGATACTCTCTATGGATGTCTACTGACTATAGATCATTTTCATCACCTCTCACCTCTAGTCCTCCATTCTCCCAATATATTTTTTATCATTAGCTGTACATTCTTTATTGATTACCTTCATAACCTTAAGAAAATTATACCTTTATTTTCTTTTCCATCAACTACAGTCATTGTCCTCTGACTCATTACTTCATGAGATACTAAACTCCCACTTTTCTAATTATCTCTCTTCCTCTCCCTTCCCCTCTTAGCTTCTATAATTCAAATCTACTCTTTTAGACAAATGAGTTGACAACATTACGTTTAATGGCTTTATCACTTTCCGCTCTATGGAAAATTAGTAACTGAATTTACCGATATTGCTTGATTAAAGGTCAATATACAAAAATAACTGTATTGCTATATACCAGCCACCAACAATTATGAAATAAAAATTAAAAAATAAAACCATTTACAACAGCACTAAAAAATCAAATACCTAAGAAACAACTAGCAAAATGAAACCTCAACACAGAAAACTAAAAGTATTATTGAAAGAAATTAAAGACTACCTGAATAATGAAGGGCTTTACCATGTTCAGAAATTTGGATATTGTAAAAATATCATCTTCCCCAAGCTGACCTACAGATTCAGTGCAATCCCAATCAAAATTCTAGTAGGTTTTTGTGTAGTGGAAATTGATACTAATTATAAAATTTATATGAAAGTGCAAAGGACCAAGAAGAGCCAAGACAATCTTTTTTTTTTTATATAATTTTTATTGTGCTTTAAGTGAAAGTTTACAAATCAAGTCAGTCTCACACAAAAACCCATATACACCTTGCTACATACTCCCAATTACTCTCCCCCTAATGAGACAGCCCACTCTCTCCTTCCACTCTCTCTTTTCGTGTCCATTTCGCCAGCTTCTAACCCCCTCCACCCTCTCATCTCCCCTCCAGGCAGGAGATGCCAACCTAGTCTCAAGGGTCCACCTGATCCAAGAAGAGCTAAGACAATCTTGAAGAAGAACACAAAGATCGAGGACTTACATTACCAGATATCAAGTTTTATTATAAAGCTAAAGTATTAAGAGTGCAGTGCAGGTGCAAACAGAAAAGTTGATCAAGGGAACAGAACAGAAAGTCCAGAAACAGACTCGCACATATATAAATAAAGGGATTTCATATATCGCTGGTAGGACTGTAAATTGACATGACTACTTTGGAAAACTGACATTAGTTACTAAAATGGACCTTGCTATTCTCAAAGTGTGGTACACAGATGTACTACTGGCATCCCCTGGCAGCTTGTCAGCAATGCAGACTTTCAGGACGACTGAAGCACAATCTACATTTTAACAGTTTGAGAAACACTGCTCTATGACCCAGCAATTCTACTCCCTGGTATATACCCATCAGAAATGCATACAGATATCCCGCCAAAAGACATGCATGAGAATATCCACCATAACACTGTACATACAATAGTCGAAAACAGAAAACTATTCAAATGCTCATCAACAATAGGAAGAAAAAATTGTGATAGAAATACACAATGGAGTGTTACTCATTCATGAGAATACTCTACAACTCACAAATACAATGCCATGTAAAAGATGCCAGACCAAAAGAACACATTTGTATACTCTCACTTATATAAAGTACAAAAACTAACCTATGATTTTAAAGTCAGGACAGTGGTTACCGTGAGGGGATACAGTAACTGAGAAGAAGCAATGAATGCTCTTACTGCTTGATAGACATAGTTTTACATGGATTTCCACCAAGCTGTATACTTGTGTGTTGTGCACTTTTCTGTACATATATCATACCTCAGTAAAATTGTTCATTCAGAAAGTACTGGAAGGAAACACACTAAAATCCTAAAAGAAGTTATCTCTGGGAGGTGAGATTTACAATGACTTATTTTCTGAGTCTTTCATTTCAAATTTTCTACCTCCAGGTTCACTAACATATTATTTAACTTTCTATGGAAAAAGACTGTGGGATTATCTCCAGTGGGAACCTTCCAAGGGTTTCAGAGAACTTCTGTATGAGACTGGAGACCCATTCAACAAAACATGTAAATTCTTATTATAACTGAATTAAAACATTTTAATTCTACAAGTTAATTTATGGCACCTTCCAAAGAAGGCAAATTAAAACAAACTGTATTCTGTGAATTACCATGTTGTCCAGTTCTGAAAGAGTTCCTAAAGAGAATATTTATCCAGTCAGCTTAGGTGAAGAAAAATTCAACGTCTCAAGTTGAGTTTTGTAGTGTTTGAAAAAATTTTAAATCAGGAATATATACTACTTTTGTGTATAGTTCAGCTACAGGTATCTTTCAACAATATTTTTAGATCTACCTTATTCCTTTCTTAAATGGCTCTTCTGAGATAAAATTCGTGTATAAAATTCACCCATTTAAAGTGTACAATTCAGTGGTTTTTAGTATATTCTCCCAATGGTCCAACCCTCTTTGAACAAACAAGCAAAAAAAACCAACCTGTTGCTGTCAAGTTGATACCTACTCATAGCGACCCTTTATGACAGAGTAGAGCTGCCTCATAGGGTTTCCAAGGCTGTAAATTTGTACAGAAGTAGGCTGCCACATCTTTCTCCCGCAGGGCAGCTGATGGGTTCGATCCTTTTGGTTAGTAGCTAAGCGCTTAACCACTGACACTGCAACCGTTCACCACTAATTCCAGAACTTTTTCATTACCCCAAAAAGAAACCCATACCCACTAGCAGTCACTCCCATTTCACCTCAGGTCTCCCCTCCAGCCCTAGAATAAGCACTAATCTATTTTCTGTTTCTATAGATTTGCCTATTTTGGACGTTTCACATAAATGAAATCATATAACATGTAGTCTTTATACATATATATACACATACACATAATATGTAGTCTTTTATGACTGCTTCACTTAGCATAATGTTTTCAAGATTCATCCATTGCAGTATCTATCAGTATTTCATTCCTTTTTATGGCCAAATAATATTCTATTGTAAGGATATACCACATTTAATTAATCCATCAATTGCTGTACATTTAGGCTGTTTCCACTTTTTGACAATTATGAATAATGCTGCTATGTACATTCATGTACACGCTTCTGTACGGACATATGTTTTCATTTCTCTTGGGTAGATACTTAGGAAAAAGGAGCCTCGTGGCACAGTGGTTAAACACACTTGGCTGCTAACCAAAATGTCAGCGGTCCAAGCCCACCAAGCTGCTCAACAGGAGAAAGATGTGACAGTCCGCTTCCATAAAGATTTATGGCTTTGGAAACCCTATGGGAGAGTTCTACTCTGTCCTACAGGGTTGCTATGTGTAGGAATCAACTCGACAGCAACAGGTTTGGTTTTATATACTTAAGAGTGGAATTTCCCGGTTATATGGTATCTTGGTTTTCTAGTGCTGCTATAAGAGAAATATCACAAGTGCATGGCTCTAAAAAAGAGAAATTTATTCTCTCTCAGTCTAGGAAGCCAGAAGTCCAAATTCAGGGTGCCAGTTCCAGGGGAAGGCTTTCTCTCTCAGCTCTGGAGAAAGGTCCTTGTCATCAATCTTCCCCGGTTGCGGAGCTTCTCAGCGCAGAGACCCCAGGTGGAAAGGACACACTATTCTCCTGGCTCCTGTATGAGGTCCCCATGTCTCTCTGCTCACTTCTCTCTTTTATATCTCAAAAGAGATTGGTTTAAAACACAATCTAATCTTGTAGATTGAGTTCTATCTCATTAACATAACTGCCACTAATCCCATCTCATTAACATCAGAGAGATAGGATTTACAACACTCAAGAAAATCACATCAGATGACAAAACGGTAGACAGTCACACAATACTGGGAATCATGGCATGTCAAGTTGATACACATATATTTGGGGGGCACAATTCAATCCATAACATATAGAAACTATGTTTAACATTTTGAGGACTTGCCAAGCTGTTTTCCGAAGTGTCCTCACCATTTTACATTCCCATCAGCAATGTATAAGGGTTCCAATTTCTCCACGTCCTTGCCAACACTTGCTATTATTTATGTCCTTGTTGATCTCCTGTCTAGTTATTCTACCCATTACTGAAAGTGGGATTTTGAACTCTCCAACTATTATTGTTGAATTATCAATTTCTCCCTTCATTTCTATCAGTTTTTGCTTCATGTATTTTGGTTCTCTGTTGTTAGGTGCCTATATTGATACGTCCCTAGCTTATCCCATTTTAGGGGCTACATATTATTCATTTCATTGTAATCACATTAATATTTTAAAGACCATTCTGCTTTCAGGCTAAAAGGCAGGCCAGCGTTTCTCAAGTTCTTTGAATTTGCTTAGCTTAGAATTAGCATGTGTACATAAAGGATCTGTAATAAAACAGTAGTCAGAAAATAACACATTATATTATAATGCTTGGAGCCCTGGTGGCACAGTGGTTAAGAGCTTAGCTGCTACCCAAAAGGTTGGCAGTTCAAATCCACCAGCAGCTCCTCAGAAACCCTATGGGGCAGTTCTACTCTGTTCTATAGGGTCGCTATCAGTTGGAGTCGGCTCCTAGGCATCTAACAACAACAGTATAATGCTTACAAGGAGTTACATTTGATAGCTAATGCAGGGAGAGTGGAAAGTACTTATCTTTGAAAGTATTGAGTGGCCTGTCAATTATGCATGTGGATGCGATTAGTCAGGCCTTTCTAACTTCCTTTGCCACGTTACTAAATGAAGCCTAAAGGGGCTTCCTTGCCCTAAATGCAGGGAGAACTGCTCTGCAAATACAAGCAGTATGCTATCACTGAGCATGCACCCTACTGCTTGAAGTCAAAATTGCCTGCATATGAGTAATAAAGCCACATGTTGGCTTCTGTATGAGTAGGGGCCTAATCCCGCTTTTGGAGCCCTAGTGGCACAGTGGTTAAAGCACTTGGAGCACTCGGCTGCTAACCAAAAGGTCCAAGGTTCGAAGCCACTAGCTACTCCTTGGGAGAAAGATGTGACAGTCTGCTTCTGTAAAGATGTTGTTGCTGTTGTTAGGTGCTGGCGAGTCAGTTCCAACTCCTATCGACCCTATGTACTACAGAACGAAACCGTGCCTGATCCTGCACCATGTTTACCATCTGTATGCTTGGGCCCATTGTTGCAGCCACTGTGTCAATCCATCTCATTGAGGGTCTTCCTCTTTTTCACTGACCTTCTACCAAGCATGATGTCCTTCTTCAGGGACTGATCCCTCCTGATGACATGTCCAAAGTATGTAAGACATAGTCTCGCCATCCTTGCTTCTAAGGAGCATTCTAGTTGTACTTCTTCCAGGATAGATTTGTTCATTCTTCTGGCAGTCCATGGTATATTCAATATTCTTTGGCAACACCCCAATTCCAAATGTCAATTCTTCTTCAGTCTTCCTTATTCATTGTCCAGATTTTGCATGCATATGATGCAGTTGAAAATACTTAGTCCTCAAGGTGAAATCTTTGCCTTTCAACACTTTAAAGAGGTCTTTTGCAGCAGATTTGCTCAACTCCATGCATCTTTTGATTTCTTGACCTCTGTTTCCATAGGTGTTGATTATGGATTCAAGTAAAATGAAATCCTTGACAACTTCAATCTTCTTCCCGTTTATCATGATGTTGCTTATTGGTCCAGTTGTGAGGATTTTTGTTTTCTTTATGTTGAGGTGTAATCCATACCGAAGGCTATAGTCTGAAGAATTACAGCCTTGGAAACCCTATGGGGCAATTCTACTCTGTCCTTTAGTGTCACTATGAGTTGGAATCAACTCGATGGCAACTGGTGAATTTTGCTTTTAGAAGGCAGTGATGGTTCAGTGGTAGAACTCTCCCCTTTCATGCAGAAGACCAGGTTTGATTCCTAGTCAATGCACCTTAAGCACAGCCACCACTCGTCTGTCAGTGTTGGCTTGCATGTTGCTGTGATACTCAAGAGCTTTCAGTGAAGCTTCAGGGCTAGGACTGACTAGGAAGAAAGTCCTGGCAATCTACTTCCAAAAATCAGTCAGTGAAAACCCTATGGATCACAATGGTCAGATTCCATTGTACCTGGGGTCACCATGATCGAGGGCAGCTAACAACAGTCCTGCTCTGAAGTCCTCGGATGGTGCAAACTAATCCCTCAAAAACTCCAAAATGCCAAAACACATGCAAGGTGAAACAGATATCCTGACAGCCCTATAACAAAATTTAAAAATTAAATTAAAGCAATTAAAAGGCTTCTGGGAATGGTTCCTGGACCTTCTGTTACCCCAAGACTGGAACCATTCCCAAAGCCAACTCTTTAGACAGGGATTGGACTAGAATATAAGACAGAAAATGATATTGATGAAGAATGAGTTTCCTGGCTCAAGTAGACACATGAGACTATGTGGGCAGCTCCTGTTTAGAGGTGAAATGAGAAGGCAGAGGGGGACAGGAGCTGGCTGAATGGACACAGGGAATACAGGGTGGAGAGGAAGAGTGTGCTATCTCAGGGGGAGAGCAGCTAGGAGTACATAGCAAGGTGTATATAGGTTTTTGTATCAGAGACTGACTTGATTTATAAACTTTCACTTAAAGAACAATTAAAAAAAAAAAAAAAAAAAAGAATCACACACACACAAAAAAAGCTTCTGGGAAAAAAAATTTCCAGGCACTGATGGTTTCACTGGTGAATTCTACCAAATATTTTAAAAAAGAAAAAAACACCAACTACACACAACCTCTGCGGAAAATAGTAAGAGGAAGGAACATTTCCCAACTCATATTATGAGGCCAGCATTAACCTGATACAAAGCCAGACAAAAACACTATAAGAAATTATAGACCAGTCTCCCTCATAAATATTAATCCAAAATTCCTCAACAAAATATAAACAAATCAATCTAGCAATACATAATAATATACTACAACTAAGTGGGGTTTATCCCAGGAATGCAAGGCTTGTTCAGTATTTGAAAATCAATCAATATAATCCACTACCTTAACGATCTAAAGAAGAAAAACCACACAATCATACCAATAGATGCAGAAAAAGCATTTGACAAAATCAAACAAACATTCCTGATAAAAATTCTCAGCAAACTGAATATAAGGGAAATTCCTAAACCTCATAAAGGGCATCTACAGAAAAATCTTACTTAAAGGTGAAAGACTGAATGTTTTCTAAGATCCAGAACAAAGCAAAGAAGTTCACTCCCACTGCTCTGATTAAACATCGTACTGCAAGTTCTAGTCAGTGCAATGAGCCAAGAAAAAAGAAACAGAAGGCAAACACATTGGACAGGAGAAAATAAAACTGTCCCTATTTACAACAACAACATGATCATCTATGTAGAAAATCCCAAGGAATATATTTAAAGAAAACAAACCAACTAGAACAGATCAATAGTTGCCAGGGGCTGGGGGAAGGTGTGACGACAAAAGGATTGCAGGGTGATGGAACTGTTTTGTATTCTGATTGTAGTTAACAAAACCCATACATGCACTAAAATTTATATTATGCCAAACAAAGTCAATTTTACTGTATGTCAATTTAAAAAAAAAATAAAATAAATTACATTCGTTCTCAGTATGGCACTATTCAACCATGCTACCCTACAGTACTGTACACCACAGTGAATCGTGTTCCCAAAACTTTAAATCAGTTTCCTCAGCCTCCATTCCTACCAGATGTAACACATTCCTAATACGCAATAAGAACATCACGGTAAATCAGTAGTTGCCATCTAGAAGCACCTAATTCTGACCATATATGAACTACATAACCTGAAAACTTTCCTTTAAAATGCTACATTAAAAACAACAAATGGTACAACCACTTTGGAAATCGATTTGGTGCTTCCTTAAAAAGCTAGAAATAGAACTACCATATGATCCAGCAATCCCACTCCTTAGGATATATCCTAGAGAAATAAGAGCCTTTACACAAACAGATATATGCACACCCATGTTTACTGCAGCACTGTTTATAATAGCAAAAAGATGGAAGCAACCAAGGTGCCCATCAACGGATGAGTGGATAAATAAATTCTGGTATATTCACACAATGGAATACTACGCATAGATAAAGAACAGTGAGGAATCTGTGAAACATTTCATAACATGGAGGAACCTGGAAGGCATTATGCTGAGTGAAATTAGTCAGTTGCAAAAGGACAAATATTGTATAAGACCACTATTACAAGAACTTGAGAAATAGTTTAAACTGAGAAGAAAACATTCTTTTGTGATTATGAGAGGGGGGAGGGAGGGAGGGTGGGAGAGGGGTCTTCACTAATTAGATAGTAGATAAGAACTACTTTAGGTGAAGGGAAAGACAGCACACAATACAGGGGAGGTCAGCACAACTCGACTAAACCAAAAGCAAAGAAGTTTCCTGAATAAACTGAAGGCTTCAAAGGCCAGCATAGCAGGGGCACGTGTCTGGGGACCATGGTTTCAGAGGACATCTAAGTCAACTGGCACAATAAAATCTATTAACAAAACATTCTGCATACCACTTTGAAGAGTAGCGTCTGGGGTCTTACACACTAGCAAGCAGCCATCTAAGATGCATCAATTGGTCTCAACCCACCTGGATCAAAGGAGAATGAACAACACCAAGGACACAAGGCGATTATGAGCCCAAGACACAGAAAGGGCCACATGAATCAGCGACTACATCATCCTGAGACCAGAAGAACTAGATGGTGCCTGGCTACAACCGATGACGGCCCTCACAGGGAACACAGCAGAGAACCCATGAAGGAGCAGGAGACCAGTGGGATGCAGACCCCAAATTCTCCTAAGACCAGACTTAATGGTCTGACTGAGACTGAAAGGAATCCCAGTGGTCATGGCCCCCAGACCTTCTGTTGCCCCAGGACAGGAACCATTCCCAAAGCCAACTCTTCAGACATGGATTGGACTGGACAATGGGTTGGAGAGGGATGCTGGTGAGGAGTGAGCTTCTTGGATCAGGTGGACACTTGAGACTATGTTGGTGTCTCCTGCCTGGAGGGGAGATGAGAGGGTGGAGGGGGTTAGAAGCTGGCGATATGGACACAAAAAGAGAGAGTGGAAGGAGAGAGTGGGCTGTCTCATTAGGGGGAGAGTAATTGGGAGTGTGTAGCAAGGTGTATATGGGTTTTTGTGTGAGAGACTGACTTGATTTGTAAACTTTCACTTAAAGCACAATAAAAATTATTTAAAAATAAATAAATAAATAGCATTATTTTAAAGGCATAATTCAGTTAACAAGGAGGAGAAATCCCCGGGCACCAGAAAAGCAGAGGGAACTGAAGGCCTGATGCACATGCAGGAGAGCTCCCCTTCCCTGGGAGCTGGGATGGTAGGGTAGAGATCCTTTTAAAGCCTAAACAGGAACAAGAAAGAAGGCTATGGTAGGTATGATGGATTGGCACACAATATACATTCTGCTCTCCTTGTGGAGCCCTGATGGTGCAGTGGAGTAAAGCACTCCACTGCTAACTGAAAGGTCAGTAGTTCGAACCCACCAGCCGATCCTCGGGAAAAAGATGTGGCAGCCTGCTTCTGTAAAGATTTACAGCCTTGGAAACCCTATGGGGCAGTTCTACTTTATCCTATAGGGTCACTATGAGTCAGAACTGACTCAATGGCCGTGGGTTTTGGGTTTGGATCCTATGCGCTAGCAAGGATTTGGAAAGTGAAACTGAAGTGAAGACCAGCTTCTGCTGCTTCTGCTACGGTCACAAACGGGTGCAGTCAGGCATTTGGTTTTTCTGCAGCATAATTAGCAGCATTTACAGTGTCTAGTCACTAGCTTCATGAGTATCAACAGGCAGGTCATGGATCTTGGTGTGGATCAAAGTAGATAAGCAAGATTCTGGAGCTGACAGCATTAATGAAGGCTTCTTGATCATCATGGCTTTCTGCTGTGGCAATGGCGGTGTGGTTCTGAGGTGGTCTTTAAACCCACGACTGGGCAGCTCTTTGTTGGCACAGTTCTGTGCTGTGGCTTTGGGAGTTGCTCCTAAAGACTCAATCCTGCTAGAATGTAAGCTCCATGAAGGCAGGAGCCTTTGTCTGCTTTGTTCACTAATGTATCCCCCGTGATCCCAAAGCAGTGCCCAGCACAGTGTGGATATTCAGTAAGTATCCATTGATTGAATGAATCAACCTAGAATCTGTTTCTTCAACTCTTCCAGCAATTTTGTAGACATTTAATGCTTTATACTGAATCCTCTTCTGTTTAAACTAGCTAGAATAAATTGTCTGCAAACTTTACCACAACTTAAATCAAGGGAGGTGTAAGTGCTAAGATTCCATAAATCCAGAAACTTCAAAAGGATGCACCTTTAGGAAAAGGGTATACTATAAAGAATTTGCTCACCAAGCAAGGTAAGATGCCAAGGACATTTATCTGCCTCTGCCAACAGTCTGGGTCGTAGAGAGGAAAACGTCTACCCTGAAAATGTATAACTGTGGATCTACACCATTCGCAGGTTTGAAGTTTAATTTTTTTTATCACCTCAGTGGTCCTAGAACCTCTGAGTCATGGAATTAATAAATGGTACATCCTCAACCAAAGCTGCACAGGATTCCCATAGAAAAAGCTCTTGGGGTGGGGTGTGGGAATGAAAACAAAAACCTCACAAAGAATAGGAGGGAATAATCTATCATAAGCAAGGAGCAATAGACAAAACCAAAAAAATTAGAATTCCAAAATTGTCAGATAATAGAATCCTTTTAGAAAAATTTATACAAAAGCTGCAGTAGTCCAAAGCATTTGACTAATTACAGGCTAAAATCGGATAAGCTAGCTACTGCTGGTGTCTAACTAGGAAAATCTTACCTCTTCTCCAGTTGCCATCTAGTCAATTCCAACTCATAGTGACCCTTTAGGACAGAGCAGAACTGCCCCTAGGGTTCTTAAGGCTGTAAATCTTTATGAAATCAGACTGTCACATCATCCTCCGGTGGAGCAGCTGGTAGGCTCAAACCACCAACCATTCAGTTAGGAGCCTAGTGCTTAAGCACTGTGTCACCAGGGCTCCTTTACCTCTTGTAGGTTACAATAAAAGTCTTAGCCTTCCTCCTGGGAAAAATTAGCTTCAGAAAGTCAAACAGCTATCACTGAGGAAGTTAGGGAAAAAATGTTCCAGTCACACCAGATCAATAATCAATCCACTCTCTCCATTAGAAACATCTAAGACTCACCATCTGCACAGTAAACTTTATACCACATGAGTTTCTCAGTGAACGTAAGAAGTAAACATAATGACCCGAAATCCAAATACTATGCAGTCTCAAAGAAAAGTATGCATCATTTATTCATTCAATAAACACTTCCTGAGTATCAAGTTCTATAAGCCAGTAACAAAGACAACCAAAGTAGGTACTCTATACTAGAAGAACCTACAATCTAGTGAGAAGATACAGACATGTATGATATTAAAACAAAAACAAATCCATTACCGTTGAGCTAATTTTGACTCAAAGTGAACCCACAGGACATAACAGAACTGCTCCATAGGGTTTCCAAGGCTGTAAATTTTATGGAAGCAGACTGCCATATCTTTCTTCCATAGAGCAGCTGCTGGGTTAGAATCGCCAACTTTTTGGTTAACAGTTAAGCACTTAACCACTGCACCACCAGGGCTCCTCATATATGATATACTTTCGGTCAAAAAGGGTTTCCTCAGAAAAATTGACTGTATATAACAAATTGAACTATCCATAGGTAAAGCAGGAATTACCTGTTTGCCACTATCAAAAATCCCTCTCAGACTTCTAAGTCAATTGGCAAAATAATTCTATTAGGAAAACATTCTGCATCCCACTTTGAAATGTGGCGTCTGGGGTCTTAAATGCTAACAAGCGGCCATCTAAGATGCATCAATTGGTCTCAACCCACCTGGATCAAAGGAGAATGAACAACACCAAGGTCACACGATAACTATGAGCCCAAGAGACAGAAAGGGCCACAGGAACCAGAGACTTACATCATCCTGAGACCAGAAGAACTAGATGGTGCCCGGCCACAACCGATGACTGCCCTGACAGGGAGCACAACAGACAACCCCTGAGGGAGCAGAAGAACAGTGGGATGCAGACCCAAATTCTCATAAAAAGACCAGACTTAATGGTCTGACCGAGACTAGAGGAATCCTGGCGGTCGCGGTCCCCAAACCTTCTGTTGGCCCGGGACAGGAACCATTTCCGAAGACAACTCATCAGAGATGGAAGGGACTGGACAATGGGTTGGAGAGAGATGCTGATGAAGAGTGAGCTACTTGTATCAGGTGGACACTTGAGACTGTGTTTGCATCTCCTGTCTGGAGGGGAGATAGGAGGGTAGAGAGGGTTAGAAACTGGCAAAATCGTCTGGAAAGGAGAGACTGGAAGGAGGGAGCAGGCTGACTCATCAGGGGGAGAGTAAGTGGGAGTACGGAGTAAGGTGTATATAAGCTTATTCGTGGCTGACTTGATTTGTAAACTTTTACTTAAAGCACAATAAAAATTATTAAGAAAAAAAAATCCCTCTCGGAGTATATATATCATTGAAAGGCTGAAATTATGATCCCCATTTTCTAGATGAGAAACCTGATGCTTGGAGACATTAGTCTGATTTGCCCAAGATAGAGCCCACAGCTGGAAAATGATAGAGCTGAGATTCAAATCCACATATGACTTCAAAGTCCTTGCTTTTAATGACTGGTACCAACATGGCAGGCTTGAAAAATTAGTGACAGTTTGACAGCTCCCCTTCTCATTCATTAGTTTTCCAAGCAGAAAGAAATTGGACCCACGCATGCTCCTTGTAAAAGGCTGCCCCCTAAGGTGAATACTTGAGGAAAGTCTTAGGCAAATATGTTTAATATGTGGGCAAGCAGAAGAATGCCAAGGTATGTGATCCATGCCCTCAAAAAGCTTAGTCTAGTTTACACCCAAAGATTATTTGCTCAAATTGTCCACAAACATGTAGTATGTTCAGGGATTGTAACACACAGGCACATACATATCGATATGTGTGTATAGTATATGATAGTCATGTAAGTGGACATATATATGGAGAGAAAAGCTGTAAATTTTTTATTAAAAAAAAACCCTAGTAGCTCCACTTTACTTACTCATAATAGTTCATAGAGTTTAGCTATAATTTACCTTTACTCTATCTATGGGGGAAGTGGGGGTGGGTAATAAAAGGTTCTCTAAATAAATATATTTAGAGAACCAGGTATAACCAAGACTTTAAGGGTTACTGGTTCAACTATTAAGAACTCTTTCCAAGTAGCCTCAAGGGATTAGAGGCATCAATTTACATGTAAAACCAAGGCTTGAGTAATTGCAGATTCCTTAGGGACCAACACGAGGTAACATACTGTGGTTCAAGTCTTTAGTGCATATATGCAAAAGTGGTAATATAACATTCCTTGAAAAATATTCTGTATTTAATATTTTATGCTGGTTTAGAGTGGTCTTCCCTCCACTCCCTCAGATACAGCAAATCAGTATCGTTTTCGTCGTTGTTTTTAATAATATTTTATT
The DNA here is from genome assembly GCF_030014295.1 of Loxodonta africana. Lineage (NCBI taxonomy): Eukaryota > Metazoa > Chordata > Mammalia > Proboscidea > Elephantidae > Loxodonta > Loxodonta africana. The sequence goes on from NC_087357.1 coordinate 31,206,662, forward strand.
GTGTTTTAGTGAAAGTTTACACAACAAATTGGTTCCCCTTTAACAATTTTTATACAAATTGTTTCATGCCATTGGTTACAGTTTTTACAATGTGTCATCATTCTCATTATTTCTGTTCTGTTTATTCTATTTCTTTGATCTAGCTTCCTTTCCCCTCCTTACCATCTCATCTTTGCTTTTGGGTAACTGTTGACCGTTTGGTCTCATGTAATGAATTGTTTAAGGGGGTACATTACTCATGAGTGATGGTGCTTATTTTATAAGCCAATCTATTATATGGCTGAAAGGTGACCTGCAGAAATAGCTTCAATTCCAAGTTTATGGATATCTTAGGGCAACAGTCTTGGGGGGGTGGGGTCCTCTAGTCTAATGGTCCAACAGATCTGGCCTTTTTTAGGAATCTGAGTTTTGTTCTACATTTTCTCCTGTTCTATCCAAGACCTTTCTACTGTGTCCCTGGTCAGAACTGTTGGTAATGGTGGCTGGGCACCATCTAGCTCTTCTGGTCTCAGGTTTGAAGAAGCTGTGGTTCGTGTGGGCTATTAGTCCTGTGAACTAGTTTCTTCTTTGAGCTTTTGATTTCCTTCATTCTGTTTTGCTCCACACGAGTAGAGACCAATAGTTGTATCTTAGATGGCCACTCACAAGCTTTTAATACCCCAGATGCCAGTCACCAAATCTGGATGTAGAACGTTACCTTTGTGAACTATGTTATGCTAATTGATTAAGCTGTCCCCCGAGACTATGGCCCCAAGCCTTTTGAGCCAATAAACCAATCTCGCAAATTATTTGGATATGTCTAAGAAGTCTCTGTAGCTGTGCTCCCTATGTGGTTTGTTATACACCTATTTAAAAAAAACCATTGCTATTGAGTCCATTTCAACTTATAGTGACCCTACAGGACAGAGCAGAACTGCCCCATAGGGTTTCCAAGGAGCGTCTGGTAGATTTGACCCCCGACCTTTTGGTTAGCAGTCAAGCTCTTAACCACAGTGCCACCAGAGCTCCGTAGTTTGTTATATATGTGAATATACATGCAGCACACAAAAACATATGTCACACATATGCCTAGAGATACGCCTATACATGCACATGCACTTACTCACATATGACTTCCTGTACAGATTCGTGCATCCATATCTACCTATGTAACCACACATATATTTTTTGGTTGTTTTAACTGAAAATTAGTATGGCTTTATTACAGATGATGGAATTTAAGAAACAAAATAATCAAAATTCTAAGAGTTAAGCAAGTCAAATATTACCAGTTTCTATGAAAAAATGGGAGATCAGTGTAATGGAAGAACTTCAAGGGCACAGTTTGAATTCTGAGATCATATACCACAATTTTAAAATAAGGTAAGGAAGTAATTCAAAAGACATATTAATAAAAATAAATACTCGTTTTAATCAATGTCTTGTTTTCTTCCATTAATTATTTCCATCCCTCTTTAGTTTGGAAAGATTTCATGAGGGGGAGCAATTGAGGAGAAAAGGCACACTCTTTCAACAGCAAAAATTTCATAGAAATTTTTGGAAAATATAAAAATTGGGTATCAATCTTGGAAGGAGATATCTATTCTTCAACAAGTTCCCAACTGTAAAGAAAGTTCTCCGTTTAGACTGGGGGACGGAGGCTAAAAGAAACTGGAAAGTAAATCTACATGAATATCTTTAAAGTTCCATACTCTCAAATAACCATTCCAAGCACTGCACATTAAGGAACAAACTCTCTCCTCACACCTCAAAAACCAAAAATGGGGAATACAGTAGAAAGAGTAAAAAAATTATATTCTCTTTGTTCTGTAAACCTTCATCTAAAGTTCAGTTAAAAAAAAAAATTACACTCTTTATAAAAATCAGTAGAAAGAGTCAATGATAAGTGCTGGAGTTTAGGATCAGGCTTGTTCTATCCTACCATTCCTTTTACTGGCCTTGTGCCTGACTACTTGAAAGCTTGTTGCTATTGTGGTTAGGTGCTGTCAAATGATTTTCAACTCACAGTGACCCCATGTGTTAGAACAGAATTGCCCACAGGGTTTTCTAGGCTGTAATCTTGATGAACATGAAATGTAAGGGCATGTTACTATTGTTATTATTAAATGATACTGTTCATACAACCACCTGATCCACTATAAAGAACTGAGAGCCTTATATGTTACCTAATGGGTGAAGAGGGCACTAAAAAAATCCATACTATCTCTAAGAGATCCATTTTTTTTAGCATGTTAGTGATGACTCATTTTAATTAAGAACTTACATAATGCAAATACTTTTCTTAACAAACAAGGTAACCCTAAATATAAATAAAATTTTATTTGGCGAAGTAGCCAAAAAAACAAAAACAGAGAGAGAGAGAAAAAAAAAAAGAATACCTTAAATCTTTAGAAAAGTCAAAAGTTACTTATCGAATGAGTAATTCAGCCTTGACTAGTTACCCCCACATGTCTGGCAGTTTGTTGTACTGTGGTGGCTCGCATATTGCTGTGATGCTGGAAGCTATGGAACTGATATTTCAAATACCAGCAGGGTCACTCGTGGTGGACAAGTTTCAGCTGAGCTTCTAAACTAAGGTAGACTAGGAAGAAAGACCTGGCAGTATACTTTTGAAAAAAAATAAGCCAGTGAAAACCTTATGAATAGCAGAGGAACACTGATATAGTGCTGGAAGATGAGTCCCTCAGGTTGGAAGGTACCCAAAATACGACTGGGAAAGAGCTACCTCCTCAGAGCAAAGTTAACCTTAACGATGTGGATGGAGTCAAGCTTTCATGACCTTCACTTATTGATGTGGCATGACTCAAAATGAGAAGAAACAGCTGCAAATATCCATTAATAATAGGAACATGGAATGTATGAAGTACGAATCTAGGAAAACTAGAAGTTGTCAAAAATGAAATGGAGTGCATAAAGATCAATATCATAGGCATTAGAGAGCTGAAATGGACTAGTATTTGCCATTTTGAATCAGATAATCATATGGTCTACTATACCGGGAATGACAAACTGAAAGAGAACGATGTTGCATTCATCGTCAAAAAGAACTTTTAAAGATATATCCTGAAGTACAATGTTCTCAGTGATAGGATAATATCCATACCCTAGAAGGACGATCAGTTAATACAACTAATATTCAAATTTACGTGCTAACCACTGAGGGCAAAGATAAAGAAATTGACAATTTTTACCAACTTCTGCAATCTGAAATTGATCAAACATGCAAAAAAGATGCATTGCTAATTACTAGTGATTGGTATGTGAAAGTTGAAAACAAAGAAGAAGGATCAGTAGTTGAAAAATATCATCTTGGTGATAGAAACGATGCCAAAGATCGCATGATAGAATTTTGCAAGACTAACAGTTTCGTCATTGCAAATGCCTTTTTTCAACAACATAAATGTAGACTACACACATGGACCTTGCCAAATGGAATACATGAGTATCAAATCAACCACATCTGTGGAAAGAGACAATGGAAAAGCTCAACGTCATCAGTCAGAACAAGGCCAGAGGACAATTGCAGAATAGATCATCAATTCTCATATGCAAGTTCAAGCTGAAGCTGAAGAAAATTAGAACAAGTCCCCGAGAACCAAAGTATGACCTTGAGTATATCCCATCTAAATTAAGAGACAATCTCAAGAATAGATTTGACCCATTAAACACTGATGACCAAAGACCAGAGGAGTTGTGGAATGACATCAAGGACATCATACACGAAGAAAGCAAGAAGTCACTAAGAAGACAAGAAAGAAAAGACCAAAATGGATACCAGAAGAGACTCTGAAACTTGCTCTTTAACGTAGAATACCTAAAGCAAAAGGAGAAATGATGAAGTAAAAGAGCTGAACGAAAGATTTCAAAGGGCAGCTTCAGAAGACAAAGTAAAGTATTACAACGAAATGTGCAAAGACCTGGAGTTTAAAAATCAAAAGGGAATAACACCCTTTGCAATCCTCGAGCTGAAAGAAATGAAGAAAAATTCAAGCCTCGAATTGCAATACTGAAGGATTCTACCAGAAAAATGTTAAGTGACATGGGAAGCATCAAATGAAGATGGAAAGGAATACACAGAGTCATTGTACAGAAAAGAATTAGTCAACATTCAACCATTTCAGGAGGTAGCATATGATCAAGAACTTATGGTACTGAAGGAAGAAGTCCAAGCTGCACTGAAGGCATTGGCAAAAAACAAGCCTCCAGGAAATGACGGAATACCAACTGAGATGTTTCAACAAATGGATGCAGCACTGGAAGTGCTCACTTGTCTATACCCAGAAATTTAGAAGACAGTTACCTGGCCAACCAACTGGAAGAGATCCATATTTATGGCCATTCCAAAGAAAGGAGATCCAACAGAATGAGGAAATTATCAAACAATATCATTAATATCACACACAAGTAAAATTTTGATGAAGATCATTCAAAAGCAGCTGAAGCAGTACATCGATAGGGGACTGCCAGAAGTTCAAGCCAGGTTCAGAAGAGGATGTAGAATAAGGGATATCATTGCTGATGTCAGATAGAAATTGGCTGAAAGCACAGAAAACCAGAGAGATGTTTACCTGTATTTTATTGATTATGCAAAGGCATTCAACTGTGTGGATTAAAACAAATTATGGATAACGTTGCAAAGAATGGGAATTCCAGAACACTTAATTATGCTCTTGAGGAACCTGTACATAGACCAAAAGGCAGTCAGTCATTCAAACAGAACAAGGGGATACTGAATGGCTTAAAATTAGGAAAGGTGTGCATCAGGGTTGTATCCTTTCACCATACTTATTCAATCTGTATGCTAAACAAATAATCCAAGAAGCTGGACTATATGAAGAACTCAGCATCAGGACTGAAGGACGACTCATTAACAACAGGTAATATGCACATGACACAACCTTACTTGCTGAAAGTGAAGAGGACTTGAAGCACTTACTAATGAAGATCAAAGACTACAGCCTTCACTATGGATTACACCTCAACATAAAGAAAACAAAAATCCTCACAACTGGACCAATAAGCAACATCATGATAAATGGTGAACAGACTGAAGTTGTCAAGGATTTCTTTTTACTTGGATCCACAATCAATGCCTATGGAGGCAGCAGTCATGAAATCAATCTGCTACAAAAGACCTCTTTAAGCTGTTAAAAAGCAAAGATGTCACTTCAAGGACTAAGGTGGGCCTGACCCAAGCCATGATATTTTCAATCACCTCATAAGCATGCGAAAGCTGGACAATGAATACGGAAGGCCCAAGAAGAATTGATGCCTTTGAATTACAGTGTTGGTGAAGAATACTAAATATACAATGGACTGCCAGAAGAACAAACAAATCTGTCTTGGAAGCAGTACTGCCAGAATGCTCCTTGGAAGCAAGGATGGTGAGACTTCATCTCACATACTTTGGACCAGTGAAAAAGAAGACTCAAAGACACAGTGGCTGCAATAATGGGCTTGAAGCATAACAACGATTGTGAGGATGGTGCAGGGCCAGGCGGTGTTTCATTCTATTGTACATAGGGTCGGTATGAGTCAGAACTGACTTGACAGCACCTAATAACAACAATTTAGTTAAGGCTTGAAAAAACAAGTCTGACTTCTTCAGAAAATTCAAGATGCCCAAATACGATAATGGAAGGTTCTGTTAATCCTGACGTTTTGCCAGGACTTTAGCAACTGGAGTTTGCTTATCTATACGGACAGAAGTTACTCAGTGAAGATGGACAGTTAAACTTACTCCTGTTAACTTGGTAGAACTCAATATTTGGAATTAAAATTGGACCTGCCTAGTGTATAAGGAAACGTATACGCTCCTCGGAAACTCTACGGGGCAGTTCTACTCTGTCCTATAGGGTTGCTATGAGTCGAAATCGACTCAACAGCAGTGGGTTTGGGTTTTAGTGTATAAGAAACATGTTTGGTTAAGTAGTGCATCAAAGAAACAAGAAAAACCCTCCATGAGATGGATTGACCCAGTAGCTGCAACAATGGGCTCAAACATACCAAAGATTGTGAGGATGGCTCAGGACCAGGTGATGTTTCGTTCTGTTATACATAAGGTTGCCATGAGTCAGAGCCCACCTGACAGCAACTAACAACAGTGTATAAAGAAGCTGAGAACAACAAACAAAAATGTTCAACTACTCAACAAGAGCAGTATCTTTTTAATAAAAGTCAACAGATACCTCTTATTTCAAATCATATGTTCAGGGCCCCGATCTGCTTAAATTTTTAGGAGTCAAAATTATCCCCTTTGTAAGGGCTCAACCATTCACAGGTGATTGCTTGAGTCTTTACAAAGCAAGGACTCAAGAATTGACGGGAAAGGGTAAACTGTCCACAAAAGTCATTAAGCCTCCTTCAGGGAGAACAATCCTATTTAAAGCACCATAATGGTTTAGAGGAAACCCTGGTGGCACAGTGGTTAAGTGCTACGGCTGCTAACCAAAGGGTCGGCAGTTTGAATCCACCAGGCGCTCCTTGGAAACTCTGTGGGGCAGTTCTACCCTGTCCTATAGGGTCACTATGAGTTGGAATGGACTCGACGACACTGGGTTTTGGTTTGGTTTTCATTTTAATGGTTTAGATGTTGAACAACTCAAGAATCTTATCTCTAATTATGGATGGAGACTTTTTTTTTTTTGCAATTTAGGTGTGAGTTTACAGAGCAAATTAGTTTCTCATTAAACAGTTAATATACAAATAGTTTTGTGACAGTGGTTGCCAACCTCGAAATGTATCAACACTCTTCCTTTCTCTACACAAGTTTCCCTGTTTCCATTCGTCCAGTTTTCCTGTCCCTTCTTGCCTTCTTTCCTTTGCTTTCGAGCTGGTGTGCCCATTAGTCTCATATACATGACTGAACTATGAAGCACATCCCTTACATGTTATTGTTGGCCCTACAGACCTGTCTAATCTCTGGCTGAAGGGTGAACCTCAGGAGTGGCTTCAGTACTGAGTTTTAAAAGAGTGTCTGGGGTACATACTATCACGGTTTCTCCAGTCTCTGTCAGACCAGTAAGTCTGGTCCTTTTTTGTGAGTTAGAATTTATTCTACATTTTTCTCCCACTCTGTCTGGACCCTCTATTGTGATCCCTATCAGAGCAGTCGGTGGTGGTAACTGCGCATATCCAATTGTTCTGGGCTCAGTGTAGTAGTTGTGGTCCGTCTTTGGACTAATCTTTCCCTTGTGTCTTTAGTCTTCTTCATTCTCCTTTGCTCCAGCCAGGATGAGATCAGTAGATGTATGTATCTCAGATGGCCGCTCACCCCTTTTAAAACCCCAGTTGCTACTCACCACAGTCAGATGTAGAACATTTTCTTTATAGACTATGTTATGCCAATTGAACTAGAGGGGACAATTATTTTTCTTAATGCCATTTTTAGGTATAGTGGGCGAAAGGGAAAAAAAGTAGACTAAAACTCTTCAAGAGAAGTTCAATTCATTCAAGCAACTTTGGCAGTCTTTAGAACTTAGAAACCCCTAAAATCATGCGTCGAATTGTGTGTGTATGCATGTGTGCATTTTTCTGGGAGAAAGGTCCATTTTTATAAGATCCTCAGAAATACAATGTGAAGAAAAATGTTTTAAGAACTCAAGACCTAGAAGATTCCTTTGCGGCCAAGGAAAGTACTTCCACAGGATGAGTGTCACTAACTTTCATTTGCACCTGTGAACATTCACAGGTTTCAGTCCAGAAGTCTCAACACCACTTTAAGGGTTTTAGAGCCTTGTCTTTGTCCAACACCTTTTCAATTTTCTAAATCAATTAAATAATCTGGATATACATAATGTCTCCACAATTATCTACTTCCACATTTCAGGCCAAGGAGCTCTGGTGGTGCAATAGTTAAACGTTCAGCTGCTAACCCAAGGGTCTACAGTTCAAACCTCCCAGCTGCCTGGTAGAAGAAAAGACCTTGCAATCTGCTCCTGTAAAGATTACAGCCTGAGAAATCCTATGGGGCAGTTCTACTCCATCCTATAGTGTTGCTATGAGTCAGAATCGACTCGACAGCACACAACCACCACACAGTACAGGCCCTTACACAGAGGCCTCAAAGAGAGGCCAGGGGACTCTGCCCGTTGGCTCCTGTTTTATTCTCCCTAGGGCCTCAGTTTCCTCTGTAATTAAAGGAAAATAACAATACCTGCCCCAAACATTTCAAAGAATTGTTGGGAGTATCAACATTGAACCAAATAAGCTAGCGCTCATTGGGCCATGTGGATGCCAGTTTAAGCACAGTGACATAACACTATTGTCTCCCCACCCCCACAAAAACAAAACTCAGCTCCTCCTTACAGAAGACCTCTTAAAGTAGCAAAGGGGGAATTATATAACACAACTCAGGGCACTAGTACCTAAAAATCCTCTTTATATATCACCATCCCATGAAGTCCCACCTTTCAAGAATATAGCTGCTGATCTCTTTTCCCGATTCCATCCCAACTAATCTGTTTCATCCTCTCAGCCTTTTTATCCCCAGAGTAAAATGCTCAGCTCACTATTTTATCCACTGTCCTCTTATTTCGTCACCACAAACTAGGGCCCATATATTTCCCTAGGTAGAAGGAGGGACAAGAGGAAAATACTATTATATACTAATATTTTTATATTTTTGCTTTCACTCTGTCACGTGTAGATGGGAATAATCTTTGTAGGCTTGTAAAACACTACTATATAACTATAAAGTAAGGTAAATAATCACCATCATTAATTCATGAATCCTAATAATTAATGGCCTTCCATTGAGATACTCCTTTTCACTGATACAAGAAATTATTTTGCAGCAAGTAACCAGAAATGGTTATGAGCTCGGCTGCTAACTAGAAGACTGGCAGTTCGAAGCCACCCACAGGCACCTCAGAAGAAAGGCCTGGTGATTTGTTTCCAAAAAAATCAGCCACTGAAAACCCTATGGCACACAGCCCTACTCCTGACTCATACAGGCTGCATCAGATCGACTCAACAGCTACTGGATTTTTGTTGTTGTTGTTTTTGTTTAACCAGAAACACTCTCAAACCCAGTTTTCATAACAATACTCCAGTGTTTAGGCATTTATAGCAGGAACTCCTTACCACTTATCATATAAATAAGTCCTGCAGATTACTATTTTCAAGACTCTCTGTAGTGTGATGGATCACTTTTGTGTGGCCTTTCTACCCATGGTCCTGTAACTCTCACCCAAGTGATTGGGTGGGAGGGACTGTATAATAGGTAATTGTGTTCCACCAAAGGGATTGGTCAGTTTTGCCATCCCCGCTGGGTTCAAAATGAGCCACCCCAGAGGCGAGAAAGGGAGGATCCCACCACCAAGGAAGAACGGCCAGGAGAGAGCACATCCTTTGTACGTGGGGTCCCTGTGCTGAGAAGCTCCTAGAACCAAGAGACTAAGAGAGAGAGAGCCAGAGCAAGCTATAACCCTGAAGACAGTAGGAAGCAGTGGCAGCAGAGACCTGGCAGCAAGACAGCATGGTGGGCTTCCTGGCCCATGGAGAGGCATGCCTGCGAGCACGGCTAGGAAGAGGCTGTCCTGATGGAGGAGCCATATCCCGAGGGTTGAACCTGAGTTTTAACTTGTTACTTTCCTAATAAACCCCATAATCGTGAGCATGGTCTGTGAGTTCCACATGGCCATTGCAATGAATTACTAAACCCATCAGAGAAGTAGAGCGTGCCATGGAAGGGACGGTTGGTGTCAGAATTAGTAAAGATGGCGGCAAGAAGAGGCATGTCTGACCTCCGCCTCATAGCAATCAGCCTTAGGCTGTTGATCTTTTTTTACTTTTTTTTTTTTGTATTTAGATGAAGCTTTACAGAACAAACTAGTCTGTCATTCACATACTGTTTTATAACATTGATTAACAACTCCATGACATGTCAACACTCTCCCTTCTCAACCTTGGGTTCCCTATTACCAGCTTTCCTGTCACCTTCTGCCTTCTAGTCTTTGCCCTTGGGTTGGTGTGCCCATGCAGTCTTGTTTTGTTTTATGGGCCTGTCTAATCTTTGGCTGAAGGGTGAACCTCAAGAATAACCTCATTATTGAACTAAAATGGTGTCCTGGGACCATACTCTTGGGGCTTCTCCAGTCTCTGTCAGGCTAGTAAGTCTGGTCTTTTTTCGTGAGTTAGAATTTTGTTCTACATCTTTCTCCAGCTCTGTTCAGGACCCTCTATTGTGATTCCTGTCAGAGTAGTCAGTGGTGGTAGCCAGCCACCATCTAGCTGTACTAGACTCAGGCTGGTAGAGGCCATAGTAGATGTGGCCCATTAGTCCTTTGGACTAATCTTTCCCTTGTATCTTTAGTTTTCTTCATTGTTACTTGCTCCCAAGAGGGTGAGACCAGTGGAGCATCTTAGATGGCCACTCATAGGCTTTTAAGACCCCAGACGCTACTCACCAAAGTAGAGTGTGGAACATTTTCCTTATAAACTATGTTATACCAATTGAGCTAGATGTTCCCCGAGACCATGGCCCCCACACGGGCTGTTAGTCTTGATTCTCCTTTCCCCTTGTGAAGTTAGAGGAGGTCAGGAACCACCTCTACACTGTTTTTACACTCTCCAACTTTCTTTCACATTTACAACACATACACAGAAAACATGTTCATCTTTTTCTAGTAACGTCTTCAGCTCAGACTTTCCCCCTTCACTCGCACTTACCTTTCTCAGTTCTATCCATACATACTCATGCTGAAAGACTTCCTCTTTCATCCCAGGAAGGCTCCCCCTTTTCTATATTCTGGCACTTATTACACACTCAGATGTCTGAATCTCCTTGCTCAAGAGAGGGTCTATTTCTTACTTACCTTTGAATCTTCAGTATCTGACATAGGCAGTCACTCAATGTTTGTTGAATAGTGCATAAATGTTGTCTACCTACCACCACTGACACATTGATTCATACTTACACTTTTTCAAACTTTGGTTCCCAGTTCAGTGGCAAGGCATGATGGCTTTCTCCAAGTAACACAGGGTAGGTAAACACTGGAGCTAGTTAATGCCCTATAAACCAAAACAGGCACTGAACAGTAATGAGAGGTTCATCAGGGCAAGCACAGAACCAATGTCCAGGGTAAGGCACAGTTTAGGTAAATGGAAGACACCACAGATAGAAAAAACTGTGGGTCTTCAAACCAACAGATAATACTTCAGGGTCTGAGCATGCCAACCATCATTTCAGAGGTCTCTCCTCAGTTGGCAGAGCCTGTTCACTCCCTGCTGTAAAACCTAGGAAGGCCTTCCATGATCCCAATCCTGCTTTTACTACTGTCTCTTGGTGAGCTGATTACATTGTAGTTACAATGTAATATTACTGATTACATTGTAGTTTGAAGAGAGCTATGTGATCAACTTGATCTGGTAATTAAAAATAAAATATACAATCAGTCAGAAAGTGCTTAAAGCCATTAGGAACTTCTGGTTATTCATCAATTTCTTGGTGATGAAGTTGGAGGAGCTGACGGCTAGAAGCAGCCAGAATACAGCTGCTGATTTCTTCCCCCTTGTTATGGATTGAACTGTGTCCCTCAAAAATGTGTACCAACTTGGCTAGGCCATGATTCCCAGTATTGTGTGACCATCCACCATTTTGTTACCTGATATGATTTTCCTACGCACTGTAAATCCTACTTCTATGATACCAATGAGGCAGAATTAGAGGCAGTTATATTAATGAGGCAGGAAACAATCTACAAGATTAGGTTGCACCTTGAGTGAATCTCTTTTGAGATATAAAAGAAGCGAGCAGAGAACAGAAGGACCTTATACCATGAAGAAGGTAGTGCCAGGAGAAGAATGCGTCCTTTGAACCCGGGGTCCCTGTGCTCAGAAGCTCCTAGACCAGGGGAAGATTGACGATAAGGACCTTCTCCCAGAGCCAACAGAGAGAGAAAGCCTTCCTCTGGAGCAGACACCCTGAATTTGGACTTCCAGGCTACTAGGCTGTGAGAGAATAAATTTCTGTTTGTTAAAGCCATCCACTTGTGGCATTTCTGTTATAGCAGCACTAGATAACTAAGACACCCCCAATTCCATCAAAGAAAAGCACAAACAGCAAAAGACAAAATAAATAAATAGGATCTCATAAAAATTTTAAAAATTTGTTCAACATCATCTAGTAACCACCCAAGGCAGAATTTGAAGTAGTGCAGGGTGATAGGTCAGCCAAGAACATACCCAGACAATGCCAAAGAGAATACATATGAAAACGTGGTCTTCTGGCCAGTTTAGGGCCAGTCACTTAGAAACAAGGGATCACAAAAACTTCCTATATCTAGCTGTGATGATGAGAACTTGATAGGTAAAGAAGTTTTGAGAGCTTGCAATAATTTTTTGCAGAAAAATTGTCAAACTATGACAATACAGAGGAGGACTCCTAAATAAGTAAACATGAGGGTGAGAAGGGAAAAAAGATGATTCAGATAAAAAGAAAAAAGTCAACTATTGAAACTGTTTTGGAAAAAACAGACAAAACAATCTACAACAATTTAGATTTCTCAAGGCCTGTAGGAGTTTCCTACACAAAGGAGGAATTTTATCCAGTTGCTGTGGAAAGGGAAAAGACTTTCCCTTTCTTGTTAGAAAATATTAGTAAAATTCAGTTTTTTTCTGTCCATAACAGGGACTGTAATTCATAAAAGAATAATGACAAGATTATCACAAAATGGTATTAAAGCTACATTCTGGACTTGAATTGTCAAAGAATCTTGTTCTATAGAGTATTTCTAAGCCTTTTACATATAATCTTTAAAATAAACTACTAATGACGTAAAAAAAATTTCCCTGTGAGAGCCCTGTACACATAGAGGCTTGGAGCCATTGCTAGTAAGCTTGAAAAATTAGAACGCTTAGTTCCCCTACTTAATAGCTATTGAGAACTATAATAATATAAATTATTTGTATTAGTGTTTCTCTGATTCTACTAATACAAAACACTTTCTAAGGTCATCTTACTTTTCAGCTTTTCTTAAATTCGCCAGTTTAGCCTTGGCTATTCCACTAATTGTACGGCTACAAAAGTTTTTTAACTTCTCTGTGCTTTAGTAGTTTACCTTTATCCATAACATTCATTCATCCATTTACCCACTCATTCAACAGATATTTACTGAGCAACTACTGCCAGTCAATGGCAGCCTCACAGAGTTTACAATTTAAGTGCTACATAAAATGAAAAGGCTAGACTAAGATTCTGCTGTCCTTTAAAGTCTAAAATTTCATAATTATTTGTAACATAACCTGTATAATAACCACTTAATTGGTACATTCCCCTCCCAAAAAATAAATAAATATAAATATTGACACCACAACTGGGCAAGGTCTCTTCCAATAGTGGGAGCAAATTTCTAGCTCCATTACAAGTTCCTGTTCTAATGATTAAAATCAACACATGAGACTAAATACTGTTAAGATGTTAATACAACCCAAGGCAGTATATAATTAAATGCAATTCCAATCAAAATTCCAACAGCCTTCTTTACACAAGTGGAAAAACCAATCATCAACTTTATATGGGATGATAAGAGGCCCTGAATAGCTAAAGCAATGTTGAAAGAGAAGAACAAAGGAGGAGAACTCACATTTTCTGATTTTAAAACATATCATACAGTTACAATAATCAAAACATCCTGGTACTGGTGTAACAATAGACACACAGACCAAAAGAATTGAGAGTCCAAAAATAAATCCACACGTCTATGGTCAACTGATTTTTGACAAGGGTGCTAAGTCTATTCGATGGGGAAAGAAGAGGCTCTTCAATAAAACTGGAAAATTGGATTTCCAAATGCAGAAAAATAAACAGGATACATGTCTCACACTACACACAGAAACAAATTCAAAATGAATTCAAGACCTAAATGTGAAAACTAAAATTATTAAATTTTAGAAGAAAATGCAGGGCAACTTTGTCGGGCCTAGCTTTAACAATGGATTATCTAATATAATAACAAAAGTGCAAACAGCAAAAGACAAAATAAATAAATGGGACCTCATAAAAATTAAAAACTTCTATTCATCAAAAGACTTTACCAAAAAGTGAAAAGATAAGCTACTGACTGGGAGAATATCTTCAGAAACCATATATCTGATAAGAATCTAATAACCAAAATATATACAAAACTTCGGGAACTCAACAACAAAAAGGCAAATAACCCAATCATAAAATGGACAAAGCACTTGAATAAGACGTTTCACCAAAGAGGATATTCAAATGGCCAGCGAATAAATGAAAAGATGCTCAATGTCAGTGGCCATTAGAGAGATGTGAATCAAAACCCCATTTCACTCCCACTAGGATGGCTAAGATTAAAAAAAAGAAGAAAATAAAAAATGCTGGTGAGGGTATGAAGAAATTGGAATCCTTATCCATTGCTGGTGGGAATGCAAAATGGTACACTGTTGTGGAAAACAGTGTGTGGTTCCTCAAAAAAACTAAAAATAACCCCCAAAAGGCTGGCATTAATTCAAAAAACACAAAATAATAAATGTTGGATATGTTGTGGAGAAACTGGAACTCTTATGCACTGCTGGTGGGAATGTAAAATGGTAAAACCATCTTGGAAAACAGTTTGGCACTTCCTTAAAAAGCTAGAAATAGAAATACCATATGATCCAGCAATTCCACTCCTAGGAATATATCCTAGAGAAATAAAAGCCATCACACGAATAGACATATGCACACCCATGTTCATTGCAGCATTATTCGCAACAGCAAAAAGATGGAAACAACCTAGGTGCCCATCAACAGATGAATGGATAAACAAATTATGGTACATACACACAATGGAATACTATGCAACGATAAAGAACAATGACAAATCAGTGAAACATCTCACAACATGGATGAATCTGGAAGGCATTATGCTGAGTGAAATTAGTTACAAAAGGACATTGTATGAGATTACTATTATAAAAACCCAAGAAAAGGTTTAAACACAGAAAAAAGCATTCTTTAATGGTTACGAGGGTGGGAAACGAGGGGAAAAGGAATTCGCTAACTAGATAGTGGACAACAATCGAGTTCAGCGAAGGGAAGGATAGCACACTAATACAGGGGAAGTCAGCACAACTGGACCAAAGCAAAAGCTAAAAAGTTTCCTGGACACATCCAAATACTCTGAAAGACAGAGGAGCTGGGGCCTGGGGACCACAGTTCTGGGAGACATCTAGGTCAATTGGCATAACAAAGTTATTAAGAAAATGATCTGCATCCCAATTTGGTGAGTGGCATTTGGGGTCTTAAAAGCTTGCATGCAGCCATCTAAGATGCATCAATTGGTCCCATCCCACTTGGAGCAAAGGAGAATGAAGAAAACCAAAGACAGAAGGAAAATATTAGCCCAAGAGATGAAAGAACCCCACAGGAACCAAAGACTCCACCAGCGTCCCTGAGACCAGGACTAGATGGTATCCGGCTACCACCAATGACCACAGGGAACACAACAGAGAGTCCCAGATGGAACGGAAGAAAAGTGTGGAGCAGAACTCAAATTCACGTAAAAAGACCAGACTTAATGGTTTGACAGAGACTGGAGGAAACACCAATACTATGGCCCCTGGACACACTATTAACCCACAACTAAAACCATTCCCAAAGCCCACTCTTCAGACAAAGATTAGACAGAACCATAAAACAAAAAATAATATACGTGAGGAATGTACTTCTTAGTTCAGATACAGGAAACTAAATGGGCAGCTCCTGTCTGGGGGCAAGATGAGAAGGCAGGAAGGGACAGGAACTGGTCAAATGGACACAGGAAACTCGGGTGGAAAGGGTAGAAAGTGGGAGTGTGCGGTCACATTGTGGAGATTGCAACTAATGTCACAAAACAATATGTGTATAAATATTTGTATGACAAATTAACTTGAGTTGTAAACTTTCACCTAAAGCACAATTAAAAAAAAAACTAAAAACAGAACTACCGTATGACCTAGCAATTCTACTCCTAGGTATATACCCAAAAGACTTGAAAGCAGAGACTCAAACAGACACTTGTACACCAATGTTCCTTGCAGCACTATTCATAACTGCCAGATGATAGAAACAACCTAAATGCCCACCAACGAATGAATGGATAAACAAAATGTGGTACATACATACAATGGAATACTACTCAACCAGTGAGAGAAATGAAGACTTGATACATGCTACAATATGGATGGAACTTGAAGTTATTATGCTGAGTGAAATAAGTCAATCACGAAAGGACAAATAGTACATGACCTCACTTTTATATAAAAAGACAAGAAATGGCAAATGTATGGAAACTGAAATTTATTAGTTGCCATCAGGGGCAGGAGGGAGGAGAAAAGCAGGGGGAATTATTGCTTATGGAATACTGACTTTCAGTTTATAATGATGGAAAAATCACACTAATTTAAGGGTAGGGTTGCACAGCCAATTAATGTTTAATTGCTATAAGTAAGTTGTACACTTGTAAAAAGTTGAATGGGCAAAAGTTGTGTGATATATTTACAATGACAGAAAAAAAAAAAAAAGCAATAGCTGAGACTGCTTATGTACAACCTAACACCTCATGGAATTTGGTTACTTGGTTTGGTGGTTTAGGGACGGTTTCATGGGACCTCTTAGTTAACTGGCCTAACAACATGGTTAGTGCTTCTGTTCTACTTCTTGGTTCGTTGTGTAGTGCATGGGTCTTAAGCTTGTGAACAACCAGCCAAGGTACAAAAATTGGTCTCTATCCACCTGAAGCAATAGAGGAAGAAGGAGAGTCAGAAATAGGAGGAGAAAATAGAATGTATGGCTAATTGCCTCCATGAACAACTGCCTCCTTTGCCATGATACCAGTAGAATTGGATAGCGCCTGGCTACCATTACTGAATATTTTGGTTAAACACTGTATAGAAGAATCCTGATGAAAAAAAGGGGAATTGTAGAACAGAATTTCAAATTCTCATGGAATCCAGAATTTCTGGACCCATGGAGGCTGAATGAACCCCTGAAACTAAGCATTGCGTTGTTTTAAGTTCTATCTATATGGGATCAAACTGACAACAGCAACTTGAAAGATTAGATAGGAAGCTTAGAGGGCAGTGAGTTTATGTTAATAAGGGAGGAACAACTCAGAAAATGGGAGTGAGAATGACTGCGCAACTCAAAGAATGTAGTCAATGCCATTGAATTGTACATGTAGAAATTGTTGAATTGATGTATATTTTGCTGTGTCTATGCTCAAAAATAACATAAGTTACTTAAAAAAAAAGAAAGAAAATCAATATGTGAGTTGAATAAAGAATAAAAAAAACTTTTTTTTCTTTAAAATAAAGAATGGGTTACAAAAATAAGAATCTCTTTCCAAATTATGAAAAGGCTGGAATGATTAAATAGAATAAACATCATAGATTGGGTGAAAGTTATTTAAACCTAAGTAAGCTCATTTTTTGGTTTTTTAAGCTCATGCTTATAATTCCTAGAAAAGGACACCATATTTGGTAGAGGGTCAGTGAAACAGAGGGAAACCCTCAGTGAGATGGATTGACACAACAGCTACAACAATGGAGGCAATATACCAACGAGCGTGCTGATGGCGCAAGACTGAGCAATGTTTTGTGGTGTGTACACAAAGTCACCATGAGTCAGAGCCAACTCAGTGACAACTAACAAAAAGTGCATGCTTGAGAAGCGGTTTCTCTTATTTAGTTCTTCAGTTCATTTGTAGAAGGCTTTCTATAACTTATATTAGTTTAATTAATGCTAATTTTCCATATGTTCAAAGGTTTATACTGTAGTTTAGGTTAACTGAACACAATATGAATCACAAAAGCACACTGCAACTCATTCTCTGATGAGCTTATTCTCCAAATACTTGTCTGAAACAATGAGAGTACTGTCATCTAATTTAGGACTCAACAAGAAACATTCATATACACAAGTAGGTGCACTTTTGTTTCCAACTGCTTACAAGTTCCAGAGTCATAATTAATACACTAAAAGCCCTAAAGCCATAAAGAACTAACTACTAATCAAAGCTCTACAGTCTTTATGACACAGGGGAATGTAGCTAGGCCCAGCAAATAGCCCAAAGGGGAAGCCAGCTTATCTCTCCCGCAAACTGGTAATGGGTGTATGTTTTTCCTCTCTTCCCTGCCAAGTCCTTGAAGAAAGAACACACTTTGTTACAAAGAGCCAAAAAAAAGAACCCTTAAAATACTTCATATTCCTGAGATTTAATTACTTCATTCACTTCTCTGACAAACATTTATTGCATACTTAGTACTGCAGGCCCTAGGCTAACCCTAAGACAGACATGGCCCCTGTCTTCATAGAACTTATAGTCTAGTGGGATGGGTCAATATAAAACAAATAATAACCAGCATGATGAGTACTATGAAAGAAGCAATAACAGGGTGCTAATAGAGAGACTGAGAGGAGAATCTAACCTATTATGAGAAGGCAAGAATGCCTCCGTGAGAAAGTGACATCTAAATAGACATCTGAAGGCATTAAAATATCTTAATATTTTTTCTGTGCATTTGCACAGATAATTTTTCTTGGTCACCAAATAAGCTGACTGTAATTACAAAACAGGGTGTTTTTCAACATGTGGCTAGTATACTAAAAGCATAGGAACAGTATTTGTGAATTTCTGTTTGCACTCTTGCCTTCAGCCATGACCATGAGAAGAACACACTTTGGTTAGACCATTGGTTCCAAGAGAGGAGTGAGCTAGGTCACCCTAATCATCCCAGCCACGGCCATCCTAAATCAGTAGCCAGCCAACCCCCAGCCAAAATTGGCAGAGGCCCCTTGTCAACCACCCCAGACATATTACCAGTACTTTTTTTACTTACTGTTAGGTGCAACTGAGGTTTTCAGTCATCTGTTATACAGCATTATTATGGCAACAAATAACTGATACACAAGATCTTTAAAAAGCTGCCATTCCTGCATCTTTTCTTTGGAAACTACTAGAAGATGTGCTGTCCCAGGACAAGGGATCAAACCAAGGAAGAATTTGATATGGGATGCAGAAATAAAGAATTTAACACAGGAAAAAAGATAAAGAAACTCAGAATAATATGTGAAGACCTAGGGTAACAGCTGTACAATAGGTTGGCAATTCTAGAAGAAATGGCTACAAAAAAACCTAAAGAACTGATAGATAACTTGATATTTTTATTTTAGAATTCTGGTGAAGAGTTTCAGGATAAGCTAGTGAGTGATGTGAACAAGTTTAAACAAACAAAAAAATAATACTTCTGGAAAATTCCAAAAAAAAATTGTATAAGAAAAAACATGTGGTCATAACAGATTACTTGGCTAGTGGTAAACTATCTTTACATAGTTATAATAACGTAAACACTGAACACATAAGCTTGATATGAGAAGTCAGAGAACACTTCCCTATGAAAGTGACATCTAAACAGACACCTGAAGCATAAGCAAGCATGTCTTTAAATTTTTGGTAATTATACTAGGAGTTTAGGGAAGAGAGGTACCGGTAGGAGGGTTAGTATAGGAGAGGAAGGTCTTTATCTTCCAATGTAAGAAGCCAATACATAAGATCTAAGACTGAAATAAAAGAAATAGCAATTTAACCCAAAATTTAGAAATAACGAGTTTAACAGCAAAAGAAATTGCTAACAGATTTGAAAGTAGTTATCTTTGGGAAATGGGACCTGGGAGGGGACAGGGAGCTGCTATTTCTAATTACAAGCCCTGTATCTTATTAAGCTATGTATTAATTTGATAAAAATTAAGTCAATTTTTATCAATTTTAACCTCATCTGCCTTATTTCTATTCTCCCCAAATTTCTATTTTCATCTCTTATGACTGAATAGGTATGGTGAAAGGATACACCTCTGACACACAGCCTTCCTTACTTTAAACCATGCACTATCTCCTTGTTTTGTCCAAACAACTGCCTCTTGATCTATGTACAGGTTCCTCATAAGCACAATTAAGCATTTTGGAATTCCCGTTTTTTGCAATGTTATCCATAATTTGTTACCATCCACACAGTCAAATGTTTTTGCATAGTCAATAAAACACAGGTAAACATCCTTCTGGTATTCTCTGCTTTCAGCCAAGATCCACCTGACATCAGCAATGATATCCCTGGTTCCACGTCCTCTTCTGAATCCGGCCTGAATTTCTCGCAGTTTCCTGTCGATATACTGCTGCAGCCACTTTTGAAAGATCTTCAGCAAAATTTTGCTTGATTGTGATACTAATGATATTTTTCAAGTATTTCCACATTCGGTTGGATCACCTTTCTTGGGAACAGGTACAAATATGGATCTCTTCCAGCTGGTTGGCGAGGCAGCTGTCTTCCAAATTTCTTGGCACAGAAAAGCGAGCACTTCCATTGCTGCATCCATTTGTTGAAACATCTCAATTTGTATTCTGTCAATTCCCAGAGCCTTGTTTTTCGCCAATGCCTTCAGTGAAGCTTGGACTTCTTCCTTCAGTACCATCAGTTCCTGATCATACGCTACTTCTTGAAATGGTTGAACATCGACCAATCCTTTTTGGTATAATGATTCTGTGTATTCCTTCCATCTTCTTTTGATGCTTCCTGCATCGTTGAATATTTTCCCCATAGAGTCCTTCATTACTGCAATTCGAGGTTTGATTTTTTTCTTCAGTTCTTTCAGCTTGAGAAATGCCAAGAGTGTTATTCCCCTTTGGTTTTCTATCTCCAGCTCTTTGCACATATCATTATAATACTTTACTTTGTCTTTGAAATCTTCTGTTCGGCTCTTCTACTTCATCATTTCTTCCTTTTGCTTTAGCTGCTCGACGTTCAAAAGCAAGTTTCAGAGTCTCTTCTGACATCCATTTTGGTCTTCCCTTTCTTTCCGTCTTTTTAATGACCTCTTGCTTTCTCTATGTACGATATCATTGATGTCATTCCACAACTCATCTGGTCTTCGGTCATTAGTGCTCAATGCATCACATCTATTCCTGAGATGGTCTCTAAATTCAGGTGGGATATACTCAAGGTCATACTTTGGCTCTCATGGACCTGCTCCAATTTTCTTCAGTTTCACCTTGAACTTGCATATGAGCAACTGATTGTCTGTTCCACAGTCAGTCCCTGGCCTTGTTCTGACTGATGATATTGAGCTTTTCCATCCTCTCTTTCCACAGATGTAATCGATTTGATTCCTGTGTATTCTATCGGGTGAGGTCCATGTATATAGTCGCTGTTTATGTTGGTGAAAAAAGGTTTTGCCAGGAAGAAGGCATTAGTTTTACAAAATTCTATCATGTGATCTCTGGCATCATTTCTATCACCAAGGTCATGTTTTCCAACTACTGTCCTTCTCTGTTTCCAACTTTCACGTTCCAATTAACAGTAATTATCAATGCATTCTGATTGCATGTTTGATCAATTTCAGACTGCAGAAGCTGGTAAAAATCTTGAGAAATCTTCAATTTCTTCAACTTTGGCCTTAGTGGTTGGTGTGTAAATTTGAATAATAGTCGTATTAACTGGTCTTCCTTGTTAAGCGTATGGATATTATCCTATCACTGACAGCACTGTACTTCAGGATATATCTTGAAACGTTCTTTCTGATGATGAATGCAACGCCATTTCTCTTCAAGTTGTCATTCCCGGCTTAGTAGATCGTCCGATTCAAAATGGCCAACACCAGTCTATTTCAGCTCACTAATGCCTAGGATATCAATCTTCACGTGGTCCATTTCATTTTTGACCATTTCCAATTTTCCTAGATCCATACTTCGTACATACCACATTCTGATTATTAACGGATGTTTGCAGCTTTTTCTTCTCATTTTGAGTCGTGCCACATCAGCAAATGAAGGTCCTGAAAGGTTGACTCTATCCACGTCATTAAGGTTGACTCCACTTTGAGGAGGCAGCTCTTCCCCAGTCATCTTTTGAGTGCCTTCCAACCTGAAGGGCTCATCTTCCAGCACTATATCAAACAATGTTCCGCTGCTATTCATAAGATTTGCACTGGCTAATTCTTTTCAGAAGTAGACTGCTGGGTCCTTCTTCCTAGTCTGTCTTAGTCTGGAAGCTCAGCTGAAACCTCTCGGCCATGTGTAACCCTCCTGGTATCTGAATACCGGTAGCATAGCTTCCAGCATACAGCAACACAAAAGCCCCCACAGTACATCAAACTGACAGACATGTGGGGGCAGAGGCCTCTAACCTCTTCTAATTTCACAAGGGGGAAGAAGAATCAAGATCAACAGCCCAAGGATGATTTCTGTGAGGCAGACGTTAAACATAACTCCTCTCTCCAAGCCCTTTTTACCAGTTCCGACACCACCCATCCCCCCCACAGTACTCTCTACTTCTCTGCAGTGGCCACTCAGAACTCACAGACTATACTCACAGCTATGAGGTTTATTAGGGAAGTAACAAGTTACAATTCAGGATCAGGAACAACTCAGGATACAGTTCTTTGGTCAGGACAGCTTCTTGGCCATGCCCACAGGCAGGCCTCTCCCTGGCCCTCAGCTTCTCAGCCCTTGGCCCTTGAGCCTCTTGGGCCGGGCTGGCCACTGCCCTGCTCAGATAAGCATTACAGATAAGCATTACAAAGTGCTTTAGCTCCACCATTAAGTACCCAGGGCTACCCCACTCTGCCAGTAAGCATCGGTCCAAAGCCATACAGCTCTTTCACTCCATGAGTCAGCACACCCACTGTAACTGCCTTGCTCCGTGGGCTGGGAAGCCTACTGGGCAGTCTCACAAAGGTCTCCTGGTTCTGCTGCCACCGTTTCTCTGCCACCACTTCTTGCCATCTTGTGCCATTTCCAGCATTACAGTTCTGTCTCCTGGGTCCAGGAGGTTCTCAGTACAAGGACCCTGAGTCCAAGGATGTGCTCTGCTCTCATCTCTTCTTCTTGGTAGTAGTGAGGGCCCCTTTCCACCTCTGATGGTTCATTTTAAATGACAGTTCTTTAAATGATGGTTTATTTTAAGCCTAGTGGGATGGCAAAACTGACCAATCCCCTTGTTAGGGTTCTATACTCCTTATTTGCATGATCTCATCCCCACAAGGGTCCCATGCACCTTATCTGCACATTATTGGCAAGCTGTCCAATCCCTTTGGTGGGGCATAAGCACCTTATTTGCATAGTCCCACCTAATCTTTTAGTGGGAGTTACAAGATCGTGGCTAGAAAAGCCATATATGAGTGATCCATTCCACCACAGGAGGTAAGGATGAAATAACAGGGAGACCAGTTAAGAAAGTAATGTAATAGTCCAGGATAAGATGATGGTGGCACAGACTAGGATGGCAGAGATAGAGATCATATAAAGTAATCATATTCTGGAAATATTTTGAAGCTGGACTCAGTATGATTTCCTGACAGGTTATACATAGAGAGTGAGAGAAAAAAAGCAGTAATCTAGCACACTAAGATTTCTACCCTGGTAAGTGGGAAAAGAAAAGTGCCACTAATTGAAATGGGGAAGACTAAACAAGTATAGGTTTGGAGAAGGTGGGGGAAACCAAGAGTCCAGTTTTAAACATCCTATGTTTAATATGGCCCCACGTGGAGCCACTGAATATACTGTTGGATATATGAATCTGGAGTTCAAGAAAGCCTGGGATAAAAAATAAATTTGGGAGTTGTCAGCAAAAGCATATATACAGTTTAAAAACCAAAGGACTGACAACCTCAGTCAGGTGATCAAGGTTAACATTAACAGTGATAAAACATGTTCATAGCAGGGATCACAACACAGGGTCCTGGACAGGGCTGGAGAAAACGGTAGAACAAAATTCTAACTCATGAAAAAAGACCAGACTTACTGGCTTGACAGAGACTGGAGAAACCCCGGGAGTATAGCCCCAGAACACCATTTTAGCTGAAGTCACTCCTAAGGTTCGCCCTTCATCCAAAGATTAGACAGGCCCATAAAACAAAAAGAGACTAAAGGGGCACACCAGCCCTGGGGCAAGGACTAGAAGGCAGGAGGGGACAGGAAAGCTGGTAATAGGGAACCTAAGGTTGAGAAGTGAGAGTGTTAACATGTCGTGGGGTTGGTAAACAATGTCACAAAACAGTATGTGTACTAACTGTTTAATGAGAAACTAGTTTGTTCTGTAAACCTTCATCTAAAGTACAATTAAAAAAAAAAAGACATTCACAGTATGTATCCTTGGTATGAGCTGAGAATGGCACTTTACCTTGTGGTCTTCCTCCCAGTAACTCATAACTCCAGACAAACCCTGAACAAATCATTCCATAAAATACCTAAACAGTACTTCTTAAAATTGTCAAGGTCGTCAAAAACAAGGAAAGTCTGAGAAACCACCACAGCCAAAAAGAACCTAAGGAGACATGACAACTAAACGTAATGTGGTATCCTAGGTGGAATCCTAAAACAGAAAAAATACTTTAGATGAAACTAAGGATAAAAAAATAGTTGAATAAAATATGGACTTTAGTCAATAATAATGTATCAATATTGCTGACAAATGTACTATACTAATGTAAGACGTTAGCAGCAGGAGAAACTATGTGCAGGGAAGGGGGAGTTATGAGAACTCTCTGTACTATCTTTGCAATGTTTTTGTAGATCTAAACCTATCCTAAAATAAAAAGTTTATTAGAAAACAAAACTACAAGAGACTGGATGAGATCACCTAAGGAGTGAGAATAGACAAAAAAGAGGTCCAAGGACAAACCATCAAAGAAGGCCAAGAATGAGTCGTCTGGAGATTCTATTAGCACCTTTCCTCCTATGCACCTATTTTCCTCACTTCTCTTTCCTTTTTACCTTCACACTCTTTTTCAATTCAGAGTGATGTTGCTGCCTTTCTGTTGCTCCCTCTAAAGCAGTCCTGCCCAACAGGACTTTATATGTTGATGGAAATGGTCTATATCTTTGTTGGCCAATACAGTAGCCACTAGCCACATGTGACTACTAAGTTCCTGCCATGTGGTTAGTTGGACTGAGGAATTGGATTTTTAGTTTTATGTCATTTTAATTAACAACAAACTTTAAATGGCCTCATGTGGATACTAGTTATTATACTGGACAGCAGAGCTCTAGCATTCAGGGTTTATTATTTGATCCTTTCTTTTCCTGACATTTTTACAAGCCACTATTCTTCTGACTTTCCACACTTGATTATCTTGGCTCTAGCACATCTCTAAACAATGTCTGAAGCCAGGCTTCAGTTAGCCTTGATTCCTATCTCTCTACATCTACACAGCATGACTGGAAAAGGAAGGAGGTCCCATCTCTCCCCACCTCTCACCCCCATACAAATTATATCCTTCATTAATCTGCCTGCTTATTCAGGCCTCAAAGAGATTAATTCCTTTTCATCCAGGGAGAACACTTCTCAAAAGGGAATTTTTTTTAAAGAAAAAGATTCCCAGTGTTAACTACATACAAACATAAAATTAGGTATTTGAAAACTCATACAAATTAAATATAAAACTACAAAATCAGTAACAGTCAAACTAATGATATTAATGAGATCAAACCAAACCTGTTGCCCTCAAATTGATTCCGGTTTCAGGCTTAATGGTCTCACTGAGACTGGAGGGACCCTAGAGGTCATGGTCCCCAGACTCTCTGTTAGCCCAAAACTAAAACCATTCCCAAAGCCAACTCTTCAGACAAAGATTAGATTGGACTACAAGACATAAAATGATACTGGTGAGGAGTGTGCTTCTTAGCTCAAGTAGACACATGAGATTATGTGGGCAGCTCCTGCCTAGAGGTGAGATGAGAAGCCAGAGGGGGAAAGAAGCTGGTTGACTGCACACGGGAAATACAGGGTGGAGAGGAGTGTGCTGTCACATTGTAGGGAGAGCAACTAGGGTCACATAACAACGTTTGTATAATTTTTTGTATGAGAAACTGACTTGAATTGTCAACTTTCACTTAAAGCACAAAAAAATAAAGAAAAATCGATTCTGACTCACAGTGACCCTACAGGACAGAGTAGAACTGCCCCATAGGGTTTCGAAGGAGTGGCTGGTGGATTCCAACTACCGGCCTTTTGATTAGAAGCCAAGCTCTTAACCACTGCACCACCAGGGTTCCACTTAATGAGATAGGTAAAGTCATTCTGCTGAAACAATCCTCTATTCACAATGTGAATACGGTACTAATTCATACAGTACATACCTCTAGCCACTTTTCTCCATTCAAGCTACTGTAAATTTTTCTTTTTTTTTTTTTTTTTAATTTATCCTCATAGTCACTGGACATGAAGGTAGAATTCTTTTCTCATTAGCACACAGCGATTACAGTAGTATAACCTGGTGCTTACCTAAAAATCAAGTGGCAGTGCTCAGTGATAATCAGGTCATCCAGATGATCCAGAATATATTAATTTAAAAGATTATTCTGGAAATATACAATTAAAAAAAAACTCACAGAGAATTTAAGGACACTGAGAATAAGTACTCAAACCATCAGAGAACCCCAGTTTGAGAAATGAACTATTTCCAGTTAAGATACAAACATCTATTCATGAACAAATCAAACCCACTGCCATGGAGTCGATCCCAACTCACGGCAGTGATGTAGACGGAGTGGAACTGCCCCACGGGGTAGAACTGCCCCATGGGGCTTCCCAGGCTATAAATATTTATGGAAGCAGACTGCCACATCTTTCTCCATTTGAACTGCCGACCTTTCAGTTAATAGCCGAGCACTTTAACCACTGGGCTACCAGGGCTCCTAAGAGCTTGCCCTAATTTAGCTAACAGACGCTTTCTACCCTACAGTCAAATGAGAACAGCTCTTTAGAAAACAACTTTCACAGAGGTCAATTTTTTTTTTTAATATATAACCTTTTTATTATGGGAGAATAAGATAATAAGCCCCCTGTACCCAATATTCAACTTGACCAATTGTCAGCACACAAAAGTAAAGTCTTAATAGCCAAGACAAGTTGCATGAGGAGGTTACCAGCAACAACTCAGAGTGTCAAGACGAGGAAGCGGCACAACAGAAGAGAACGTAAAGGGGCTCCAATTTAGCCACTCATTCAACAAATATTTATTAAACCCTTACCATATATGGGAAACCCTGGTGGCGTAGTGGTTAAGTGCTACGGCTGCTAACTAAAGGATCAGCAGTTCAAATCTGCCAGGCGCTCCTTGGAAACTCTATGGGGCAGTTCTACTCTGTCCTATAGGGTCGCTATGAGTCAGAATCAACTTGACAGCACTGGGTTTGGTTTTTTTGGTTTACCACATACGAGGAAACCCTGGTGGCGTAGTGGTTAAGTGCTATGGCTGCTAACCAAGAGGTCGGCAGTTCAAATCCTCCAGGTACTCCTTGGAAACTCTATGGGTCAGTTCTACTCTGTCCTACAGGGTCGCTATGAGTCGGAATAGACTCAACAGCAGTGGGTTTTACCATATATGCGACCCCAAGACTGCCAAAGACATAAACATGGTACCTGTCCTCTTGAAGCTCAAAGTCTAGGGGGTTTGAAAACAAACAACTAATTACAAAGCAGTGCAATATATGTTATAACAGGCAAAGGACATTACCAAGATGGAGCACTTCACCAAGACTTGCAGGTTCCAGGAAGGCTAAAATATGAAGAATAAGTAGAAATTTGCCTACGGTTGTAATTCTGCATTACTCTTTACTAAACAAATTCTTCTTTCACTAATCACAAGATTCTATGCACTTTGTTTTCTCTTTTTATATCTACTAACCCTCCAAAGATTTTGAAAATTTGAAAAAAATTAGTATAAACATAAATGTTTTCATCTATTTTGGTCTCAGATTCTCTTTCTCTTCCTCTCAACTTCTAAACCTTCAATCTACTCAATGACCTTATACCTGTCAATATTATTTTCATTAATCTCTTCTCTTCTGAATCTCTCTCCTCTACGCTTAAGAATGTAGAGGTTTCTCCACTGAAAGGACCCAATAAGGTCCTTTCAAGAAAAGGGAGCAGAATTTCACTTAAGACTGAAAGTGGCCCACAGTGCCACTAGAAGGGTTAACCAGAAGGAGATTCTCTACTCCCCAATGATAAAAACATATTTCAAACTGCTGACTTCATTATAATTACGATCCCCAAAGCTGAGGCCAAATTCCAGAGGGTCCAATTATAATCTACATAAATTTCTTCATAGTCTTAATTGGCTATGCTTCTGTTATTTCATAACCCTACACAACTGCCTAGCATTCTGGAAGGAGTCCTTAGAGACGAATCATTTAGTTCACTGGTTTGTAGATCCCATTCCACAGAAGTGCATCACAGGTCCTGCCAACACAGACATTCAAATTTTAACATACTAGAAAAAAAAAGAGCTCAATAATTCAGTTATATGAAAACTTTGGCATAAAGCTCCACCTGCTTTCTTGGTGAACCCCAAAACCCATTGCCATTGAGTTGATCCCAACTCATAGTGACCCTAAAGGACAGAGCAGAACTGCCTCCATAGGGTTTCCAAGGAGTGGCTGGTGAGTCTGAACTGACGGCCTTTTGGTTAGCGCCACCAGGGCTCCTAGTGACCATATACAGTGAAACCTGTGTGAGCTGGAACTCAATGGGACTGCCTTGTTTTTCCAGGTCTCAGGTTTTCTGCCTTTGTCAGGTGCAGTCCTACTACTTCTCTATCGCTCGCTTTAGTGGGAAATATTTGAATTTTCCTTCTCTGACATGTTTCCATCTTATGCAAGTTCAGGCTTTCACAGCTTTTACTGTACTTGCAGCTTCTTATAACTGTGTCATTGATTTAAAACAAAAAAACAAAAACGCTGTAACTTAGAGGGCTTTCTTTTTTTTTTTTTTATTTCAGCCCATAGGGTCCACTCAGGTAAACCTGCTCAAGGAAGGTCACAATCTGGTTCACTGAGTCCACACTGCCTAATTTAATGCCAGACAAGGAAGGCTGGAGTGCACCTACTCAGCTCAAGCTCTCTAAAAGCATTACTGCCTTTGCAAAACAATAAATGAACTTGATAACATGTTATGTCACGATAGCACATCAAAATTTGAGGATCAATATAAATTTTGGATATTTCCTGCCTTTCCCACATATAATTGGGCAGTTGTTAGATACCGATACAACTTAAAGCCCTTAAAACATATCTACCAAATGATTGTTGAACCAACGCCTGTACACCCTTAGTGGCAGGAAGTTAACCATCTTCCACTCCGTTTTTAGACAGCTTTCACTGTAAATTATTCCCTCAGTTGAGCCATCTCTTTCTTCCTATGGCTTCCATTCACTGGCCTTAGTTCTATTCCTTGGAATCACAAAGTATAAATTCTCTTCTTTTACAAATATTTGATGGTTGAATGTGCTTCCCTACCCCATCCCCATGCCCCAAGTTCTCTCATCTCCAGAGCAAATATTCCTTCAATCATTCTTCCATATATGGCTTCTAATCCTTTCACCTGGTATCCTGGATACTACCTCTGTATATATTTCAGAATCTATTCCAGAGCTAACGAGGATTCTATATTTGTATCCAACCTTGCACAGAATAAAATAAGACTATCTCCTCCCCAATTCTCAATATTCCTATTTTAATAATGCACTTCACTACTAACTCAAATTTGACTGTCAACCAATGCTCTTAAGTACTACTCCTAAGCCAAATACCCCTCACCATCATTCTGTGCTCACTTATACAATTGGTTTTTTTTTTTAATTAACTTTTATTGAGCTTCAAGTGAACGTTTACAAATCAAGTCAGACTGTCACATATAAGTTTATATACATCTTACTCCGTACTCCCACTTGCTCTCCCCCTAATGAGTCAACCCTTCCAGTCTCTCCTTTCGTGACAATTTTGCCAGCTTCCAACTCTCTCTATCCTCCCATCCCCCTTCCAGACAGGAGATGCCAACACAGTCTCAAGTGACCACTTGATATAATTAGCTCACTCTTCATCAGCATCTCTCACCTACCCACTGTCCAGTCTCTTTCATGTCTGATGAGTTGTCTCCGGGGATGGTTCCTGTCCTGTGCCAACAGAAGGTTTCGGGACCATGACCGCCGGGATTCCTCTAGTCTCAGTCAGACCATTAAGTATGGTCTTTTTATGAGAATTTGGGGCCTGCATCCCACTGATCTCCTGCTCCCTCAGGGGTTCTCTGTTGTGTTCCCTGTCAGGGCAGTCATCGATTGTGGCCGGGCACCAACTAGTTCTTCTGGTCTCAGGATGATGTAGGTCTCTGGTTCATGTGGCCCTTTCTGTCTCTTGGGCTCTTAGTTGCCATGTGACCTTGGTTTTCTTCATTCTCCTTTGATCCAGGTGGGTTGAGACCAATTGATGCATCTTAGATGACCGCTTGTTAGCATTTAAGACCCCAGATGCCACATTTCAAAGTGGGATGCAGAATGTTTTCATAATAGAATTTTTTTGCCAATTGACTTAGAAGTCCCCTTAAACCATGGTCCCCAAACCCCGGCCCTTGCTCCGCTGACCTTTGAAGCATTCATTTTATCCCGGAAACTTCTTTGCTTTTGGTCCAGTCCAATTGAGCTGACCTTCCATGTATTACAATTGGTTTTAAGGACCAAAAGAGGACCTTACATTTACCCAGTTAAGTTTCATCTTATTACATCCAAAGCATATTATCTTAGTCTGACAAAAATATTATTGAATTCCAACTCAGACACTGTGATGATTAAGACTGTCAACTTGGCTGGGCCATGATTCTCAGTGTTTTGGCATTGTATAATGTTGTGATCACTTCCCTGTTGAGGCTTGATGTGTGATCACCCCATGATGGGATCTGCTGTGTTACCGGGAGGGGCAGGGCCTTGGCAGCTCACTACCTACCCCCTGTCCCCAAGCCTTCATCTCTACATCCTCCACCACCTAGCTCTTCCTGCTTGCCTTGCCAAGGCTTTTGCTTGTTCTAGATTCTGCAGTTCTTGGGACTTGAGCTAGCAGCTTACCTGCAGTCTTGCCTGCAGATCTTGAGACTAGCAAATCTTCACAGCCTGCAACAGCCCTCCCCTCCAGCTGGCCAGTCTTGGGTTCACCAGCTCCTGTAGCTATGTGAATCAGCAGAAGTCTGCAACTGCCCTGCTTTCCAGCCTGCCAATCTTGGGTTCACCAGCCCCTGTGGCTCAGTGAATCAAGAGAATCCTCTTTCCTGCGCCCATGTACTTGGGACGTTACAGCCTCTTAAAAACCCGTGGGCCATTTTCTTTATATTAATCTCTCTGTCTCAATCTCTATATATACATACGCTTTACTGGTTTTGCTTCTCTAGAGAACCCAGCCTAAGACAGACATGTATATATCCTCTATACTTTGGATTTATTGGATTTATGGAGCTTTTCCCTCTCCCTCTCTTTTTCCCTCTCTATTCAAAGTAAAGTAAAAGCCTTATCAGGTCACCTAGTTTCAGGCCCACAAATACCACCCCATTCATCCCTTCTAGCCCTGTAACTCATGGCAAAAAGAATTATTTCAAAACACATCTTTGCTTGGAACTCAGCCCTTCACTTCCAAATCGACAATCAGCAATAGGAAAAGGAGAGGAAGACATAATTACCTGGTTCCCAAGGCCTTCGATGTCTTTCTTAAAATTCCAGAATTCCTGAAAATGTTTTCCTTATTCATTTCCAGTAATTATCTTTCACCTCCAGTAGTATCTGGCAGCAATTACATGAAGAATATGGATGACAGAGAAGCTAAGCTCTAAAGAATGTGTAGGGTTCAAACAGGCAGATATTTGGGGAGGAAGTGGGAGCAATTCCAGCTAAGGACCCAGTAAGCAAATATACGGAGGATGAATAAAAAGTGATAAATGTGGGAGATATTGTTAACTTATATGCCTAAAAATTGGAATATATGAAGAAGACTAAAAGAAGGCTGGAGAGGTAGTAAACTGGCACTTCCTTCAAAGGGTCTGAAATGCCATGTTAAAGAGTTTGGATGGCAGAGTTGTTAGGTATCAAAAGTTATTGCATAGAGCAGTGATTTAATCAGAATCATAGTTTAGAAAAATAAATCTGGCAGTAGTATATAAATCTAATTAAACCAAAAATCGAACCCATTTCCATCAAATCGATTCCAACTCATAGAAACCCCACAGGACAGAGAAGAGCTGTCCCATAGGATTTCCAAGGCTGTAATTTTTACAGTCTCTCACACATCTTCCTCCCATGGAAAACTTTACCAAGCATGATGTCAACCTCACTAAAGAAGTGCAAATCATAACAGTGAGCTATTTTTCACTTATCAAACAGGCAAAATATTAAAGATAAATAATAACCAGTGTTGGTAAGGCTCACTGCAGGATATGAGCATTATTTATATAAGCAAGAATCTAAATATTCATCAATAGTTGAATAAATTATGGTAGAAACAATTTAAAAATGCTATGCAGCTGCTAAAATGAATAAGGGAAAATTTATATGTGTGCACATGTAAAAATGTCTGCCACATATTGCCAAGGTAAAAAAAAAACTTTAATTTTTTTAAAATTGTGATTTAGATGAAGGTTTACAGAGCAAATTAGTTTCTCGTTAAACAATTAATATACATATTGTTTTGTGACATTGGTTGCCACCCCTACGACATGTCAGCACTCTCCCCTTCTCAACCTCAGGTTCTCCATTACCAGCTTCCTGTCCCCTCCTGCCTTCTCATCCTTGCTCCTGGTCTGGTGTGCTCATTTAGTCTCATTTTGTTTTATGGGCCTGACTAATCTTTGGCTGAAGGGTGAACTTTAGGAGTGACTTTAGCACTGAGTTAAAAGTGTGTCCAGAGCCATACTCTCAGGGTTTCTCCAGTCTCTGTCGGACCAGTAAGTCTGGTCTAAAGAAGGTTTAATTTTAAAGCAATATGTACACTATAATTTCACTTTTGTAAAACAAACAAAAACCAACTTGGTACATTTTATATTTGCAAAGAAAAATGTCTGAAAGTAAACAGCCCAAATTCTTAACAATGATGACCAATGAAAGTATGGTGAGGGGGTAGGTGATGAAGAAATTTAACTCTTAGTTTATTTACTTCTCTAGTGTTTTAATTTTTTACAATGAGCTTATTTTTAAATTTTTCAGTAAATTAGTTAAAAAGTATTTGCCACTATATTGCACAGCATCACTGTCCAAATTTAGTAAGAAGAGTTAATACCTTCATCTACAAAGGTCCCATTTCTTTCTCCTTTCTTTTCTGGGGCCTTTCTAAAATGTCCCAAAGGCTAGCCCTAACCCTTCTAACTAGAGCCACCAGCCAGGTAAAAGCACCTTAGTCTTTTAGCATCTCAATCTCTTCCCCTCCAGGGCAACAGTCTGCAAAGGAACTTGGGTTTCTCAGTAACAACAAACTGGAAAACCAACGTAAGAACTGGACCAAAGGCAGTAAAATCTTTTCTGAGACTAGGCAATGTCTAGAATAGGTGAGAGAAAAATCAGAACAGGGGTCAGCAAACATTTTCTGTAAAAGGCCAGACAATGAATATTTTAGGCTTTGTGGGCCACGCAGTATCTGCCACTAGAGCACAAAAGCAGCCAGACAACATGTAAACAAACAAGCATAGCTGTGTTCCACAGACAATATGTAAACAAACAAGCATAGCTGTGTTCTAAATTTTATTTATGGGCACTAAAATTTGAATTTTCACAAATCACAATATATTATTCTTTTATTTTCAACCACTTAAAAATAAAACCTGTTGCCATCAAGTCAATTCTGACTCATGGCGACCCTGTAGGACAAAGTAGAACTGCCCCACAGAGTTTCCAAGGAGCGCCTGGTGGATTCGAACTGCTGATTTTTGGTCAGGGCCATAGCTCTTAAACACTACGCCGCCAGGGTTTCTCCATTGCTGTTTATAGTAAGTATATTGTTGTTGTTGTCACGTGCCGCTGAGTCGATTCCAACTCATAGAGGCCCTATAAGACAGAGCAGAACTGCCCTACAGCGTTTCCAAGACTGTAAACCTTTACGGAAGCAGACTGCCACATCTTTCTCCGCAGTTTGTTTAGCAGCTGAGCACTTAACCACTGGGCCACCAGAGCGCCTTACACTTACTATATGACCCAACAATTTCACTCCTATGTACCTACCCAAGAGAAATGAAAGCATATGTCTGTACAAAGACATCTACACAAATGTTCATAGCAGCATTATTCATAATAGTTCCAAACCTGGAAGCAATACAAAAGTCCATCAACTAGCAAATGAATAAACAAAATGTGGCTTATCCATATAATGGAATACAATTAATAAAAAAAGAACAAACTACTATCATGTATTAATGCTACAACTTGTCTGAACCCCAAAAACATTATACTAAGTGAAAGAAGTCAGACATAAAAAAAACTATATATGATTTCATTTATACAGACTTTCTACAAAAGGCTATAGAGACAGAAGGCAGATCAGTGGTTTCCCAGGCAGGGAGTAGGATGGGAGCAGGAACTGACTGTAACCCAGCAAGAGGGAACTTTTTGGGGCCATACGAACGCTTCAAAGAGTCCCTGGGTGGTGCAAAGGGTTAAGGGTTAACAGGCTCAGCTGCTAACAGAAAGGACGGAGGTTCAAGTCCACCCAGAGGTACCTCAGAAGAAAGGCCTGGTGATCGACTGCCACAAATCAGCCATTGAAAACCCTGTGGAGCACAGTTCTACTGTGACACACATGGGGTTGCCACGAGGCAGGGCTGCCAAGAGTCAGAGTAGACACCAGGCGGTGGCTGCACAACTCTAGAAAGTTATTTTTATTGAAAAATCATTGAATTGTACACTTACCATAGGTGAATTTTATGGTATGTAAATTATACTTCAATAAAGCTGTTTAAAAAGGGGGAGGTGGATCCCAGGCAGTCGAGTGGATCTACCAGACAGCTCACAGCTCTCTGCATTCCTCCAGGCACTTCCCAGCTTTTGCACCTTTGCTCTGGTTACTCCTTAACTGAATGTCTCCTCCTGGAAACTTTTCTCCATCTCTACCTGCCCTACTTCCCCTCCCACCCCATTCCCAAGGAGACTGCTCCTTCCTTTGAACCTTCCCAGCACTTCATACTCAACATATTTATATTATTCTCCTTTGCTGCTAGTCTCCTAATTCTGTAGTAAATTCCTTGAGGAAAGAACTGTGTTTTATTCTTCTATCTTCTTTATTACACTCTACGCACAGCAGGCGCTCAATGAATATTTGTGATAATGTTACAAAACCTACAGGGAATAGACACTTATCAAAACAAGATCCTTTTCTACATTAGCATGAAGAGTGGCAAAAATCGACACTTTTGAAATTCATATCACCCCACCTTCCACTCCTCCCTAACAAACCATGATCTAAATCCCTTCTAATTCTCAGAAAACATTTGTTTATTCATTCCAGGTTTTTTCATTTTAATCAGACAGGTACAGAAATCACAAACCACTTTTCAGCAAACTTTTGACAACTGCATATCTACGAGCCCCAAAGACAGTGGAATTTAATGAAATACAAGAAAATATGGCTCCATATACCTCTACCAAAGCCAAATTCCAAACAGCATGAACTTCCCAAACCAGAAAGAGTATCAATATCTAAAAGGCTTTCAGGCAAAACTCTGCATGAGATGAAGATCCTCAGATGTGACAAAGGCCACCTTTTATCTTAAGAAGCATTAGTACTGGTCACTCTTGTCTAAAGGAAAGAACACAGACACACAAAGACTTCGAAGCTTAGAAACATTCTAGCAATTCTACAAATTCTCAAATACAGGATTTCAGTTCTTCTACTTCTTAAATAAGTGACTTCTGAAAATTATCTGCTCTTATTTTCACAGAAGGTAAAACAATGCAATTTATTTTTGTAATTACAATTTGCGTCAGATGAAATTTAACGCTCCCAAAAGTGATTCACAGAGATAGAGGACATAAAGGCCAAACACTGATAAGGATAAAGAAGCTGACTCAAGGCTTTGGAAAAACAAGCTTTGAAACAGTGAAGCAGACACTACAGAGAATTAAAAGCTGTCTTCAATGAAGAAATCACTGAGATTTTAATAAGTTCATTTTTAATCGAAACGGCAAGTATTAGCTATTATTTAACAGTTTGAACTGATTACCCACCACTGGGATGGAGGCACACAACTGCAGCTAGGGAAATTGATTTGCTACTTGTGTCTGCTTTAGGCTTGCAAATAACTAGACATCTATATTCAACATCTGTGATTTTATTTAATAAATATAAGCCATCCCAATTCGAGAGAAAGAGGTTCAACCTCAAGAAGCGGGGGAAAAAGGCTGTTGAGAACATTTTTAACTTTTTACTGTTTAATGGCTGATCCTCCAAACAAGGCCTGGATAGGGTGGGGAAGAAATATCATTTATCGAGAGTCTACTATGTATCAAGGGCTTTACATATACTATCTCATTTAATCCTAAGAAATCCATGACGTGTTTTAAAGATGAGAAGGCTGATGAACGGGGAGGCAAGGTAAAACTTACCAAGGCTCAAAGTTAGCA
This sequence comes from Loxodonta africana, assembly GCF_030014295.1. Lineage (NCBI taxonomy): Eukaryota > Metazoa > Chordata > Mammalia > Proboscidea > Elephantidae > Loxodonta > Loxodonta africana. The sequence goes on from NC_087357.1 coordinate 31,243,056, forward strand.
AGTAGCAGAGCCCATATTTATGTTTCTCCCACTGTATCACACCACCTCTCTAGGCTGAGTGGTTTACCCACTAAACTAGCTCTAACTGCCAGTTAATTAATTACAAGACACCTGACACCTACTCTACTATCTTGATTTCTCCATTAAAAATATCTATCTAGCCAAGTAAGTGAATATTTCTACAAGTAGCTTTTATTATTACTTTATTTTATGCACAAAATTACATTTCATTACAATTGGTAGACTGCAAGCTCCCTGAAAGTACACTCAATATTTATTTGTAGAATTAAAATAATAATAATAAGCCATTCTGAAGTCCATTACTTGCCTAAAGGATTGGTATCCAAAGATTTACCTCTTTAATTTCTCTTAAAGTAAAACAAAACATATATATATATATATGTATATATATATATATATAATGGTCCATTTGTTTAATTTTCAAAAGACAACTAAAAAAAATATGATTCCCAGGACCAGAAATAATTGTGTCCTCTGAATTTCCACACACTGGGTCATTTCCCTTTGGTATTTATCATTTTATATTTGTATTAAAATTATTTCTGTGCATGCTTTATCTTCTCTACCAGAATTTAAGCAACTTTATATACTCCAAACCATCTAGCATAACAGGTGTTAATAAACGGTTAAATGAAGAAAATAATTTCTCTTTTTTGTACACTTCTGCCATATAGATGCTCAGATCAATGTGGTTAATAAAAAAGAAGAAAAAATTCTACAATAATAATGAGATTCTCAGGGAATAATCAGCCTTGAATCAAAGTTGATTTCTGTCATCAGGTTCTAATTAAGAACGGCAGATAAAGCAGATGGAGAGCAGCTTTAATCTTCATGCTAAGTTGATCCTACTCTGGTGAAAACACAGAAAAATTGTTTGGACAAGCCAACTGAACAAACACGATATTGGATGTCTAGAGGAGAGTCATTCTTAAAGAGTCTTCTTTCCACTAGATGGCTATCTGAACTTTAACTCAGAGTTAGTCCAAGAGAGAGGGACCACTTCAGGTTACTGCGCTACACCAAGAAGGGGGGGTAGGGTGGTAATGGGGAAAAAGGACACAAATCCAATCAACAAGAAGGGTTTTTGTTTTTTCTCTCCCCCTCATTTTGAAAAGGTCTCTTCTTTTGGAGGAGCCCTGGTGATGTAGTGGTTAAGAGCTTAGCTGCTAACCAAAAGGCTGGCAGTTTGAATTCACCAGCCACTCCTTGGAAACCCTATAGGGTACTTCTACTCTGTCCTATAGGCTGCTAAGAGTCAGAATTGACTCAATGGCAATAGGTTTTTTTGGGAACTACTCACTTAGTCCTCTTCCCGTTGCATTTACTCAGATCATTTACTAACCAATGCAGTAGTATTTTCATAGAACTGACGAAAACGTGCCAAAGTTCTTATCAAAGAAGTTTAAAGTTCACTCAAACTGATTTGCCATATAATTTCCACAGAAAGCTTTCAGGACTTCATTTTGCTCATCTAAAAGTAGAAGTTTAACCACATGAAATAATTCATTGTTTTTATGGATAACTCCAAGATAAAGGTAAACATTAATTATTAAATGTTGCCAAATAATTTTTCCATTAAGTATAATGTGTTGTGCTCCACATATTAGGCCTTTTATATCTGACCATTTGAAGTGAACCACTTAGGGCTATTTGCTTAAAATCATTATAATAATGCTCATTCACATCTTTCTGATTATAGAATAAAAGCTCATTGTAAAAATTTTGGAAAAAATTGAAAATGCATTTATTTCTTTCTAATCTTTTTGTAAAACTTTTCTATGCAAATATATTGATTATTACAAAACTGGTATAATACTGCAACGTATAATGTACATCGTATCGTGAGATTTTTCGCATGTTAGTCAATGTTTTGGAAGGATCACTTCAATACCTATATGATGTTTCACCATTTATCAAAATTTATTTACGCATTCCCCTTTTATTGACATGTAAATTTTTTCCAATAGTCTAGGTTGTATAAATAATATTTTGAGAAACATCTCTGTGTATATACTTCTGTGTCTGAGTTAGAGTGTGTCCTCAGAAAAGATGACTAGAAGAATCACAAGAACCCTAAATAAAATGTTTACCAGAAAGGGTGTGCGGAGTTCTACCAACTGTGAATGTCCATCTCCTCATACCCGGGTATTTTTACCATTAAAAAAAATTTTTTTTTTTTTGCTAATTACTTAGGTAAAAACTGGTATCTTCTTGTTTTAATTTGCATGTCTTTTATTACTGAGGTGAAACTTAAATTCACTTTTTAAACATCTTATTAATTTTTGTTTGTAAAAGTATACACATTTCTTTTTATAAGACATAGCTCATAGTGAGTCACTATAGAAATAGCCTCAGCATTGCCAAAAATATAGATTTGGCCCAGGCTAAGTCTTCTTTTTTCTCATAGTCCCAGTTTCTTATAAATGAGAGATATCTCCTGGCTGACCACAGACAAATATCAGTTAAAACAGCAGAATGAAATTGCTCAGTGATATGCTACCACAACATGGTGCTGCCTGTTTTTGTTGTTACTGTTGTTAGGTGCCATTGAGTCGGTTCCGACTCATAGCGACCCTATATGTACAACAGAACGAATCACTGCCCGGTCCTGCACCATCCTCACAATTGTTGTTATGCTTAAGCCCATTGTTGTAGCCACTGGGTCGATCCATCTCATTGAGGGTCTTCCTCTTTTTTGCAGACCCTCTACTTTACCAAGCATGATGTCCTCCTCCAGGTACGGATCCCTCCCGACAACATAACTAAAGTATGTGAGGTGACTTAGTCTCACCATACTTACTTTTAAGGCGCATTCTGGTTGTACTTCTTCCAAGGCAGATTTATTTGTTCTTTTGGCAGTCCGTGGTATATTCAATATTCCTCTCCAACACCACAATTCAAAGGTGTCAATTCTTCTTCGGTCTATCTTATTCATCATTCAGCTTTCATATGCATGGGAGGCGACTGAAAACATCATGGCTTAGGTCAAGAGCACCTTAGTCTTCAAGATAACATCTTTGCTTTTCAACCCTTTAAAGAGTTCTTTTGCAGCAGATCTGCCCACTGCAATGCATCTTTTGTTTTCTTGGCTGCAGTTTCCACGGTGTTGATTGTAGATCCAAGTAAAACGAAATCCTTGACCATTTCAATCTTTTATCCGTCTATCATGATGCTGTTTATTGGTCCAGTTGTGAGGATTTTTGTTTTCTTCATGTGGAGGTGTAATCCATACTGAAGGCTGTGGTCTCTGATCTTCATCAGTTAAGTGCTTCAAGTCCTCTTCACTTTCAGCAAGCAAGGTTGTGTCATCTGCATAACACAGGTTGTTAATAACGAGTCTTCCGCCAAACCTGATGCCCCGTTCCTCTTCATATAGTCCAGCTTCTCGTATTATTTGCTCAGCATAAAGATTGTATAGGTATGGTGAAAGGATACAACCCTGACACACACCTTCCCTGACTTTAAACCATGCAGCACCCCCTTGTTCTGTTCGAACTACTGCTTCTTTATCTACAGGTTCCTCATGAGCACAATTAAGTGTTCTGGAATTCCCATTTTTCACAATGTTATCCACAATTTGTTATGATCCACACAGTTGAATGCCTTTGCATAGTCAATAAAACACAGGTAAACATCTTCCTGGTATTCTCTGCTTTCAGCCAGGATCCACCTGACATCAGCAATGATATCCCTGATTCTGTATCCCCTTCTGAATCCAGCCTGAATTTCTGGCAATTCCCTGCCGATATACTGCTGCAGAAGCGCTGCATCTGTTTGTTGAAACACCTCAATTGATATTCCATCAATTCCTGGAGCCTTGTTTTTCACCAATGCTTTCAGTGCAGCTTGGACTTCTTCCTTTGGTACATTGTTTCCTGCTCATATGGTACCTCCTGAAATGACTGAACGTAGACCAATTCTTTTTGATATAGTGACTCTGTGTATTCCTTCCATCTTCTTTTGATAATTATTAAATTTAATTTAATAATTTCAAATTGCCTGTTTTAGGTTATATTATTTGATGAAGAAAGGACAATACAGATGCAAAAGTGGTCTGATCCATTTGATGGGATGTTTTTGTTCAGCCATTTAAAATTGTTATGTTTAAGACATAACATTAAATGGGAAATAAAAAGATACGACACTGTGTAATCTCAATTGTGTTGAAAGTAAATAAGAGATAAATATGCACTGGAGCAAAAGAAGATAGGTCAACATGTTAACAGTAGTTTTATCTCTGTGTGGCAAAAACACAGATGAAGAAAAACAGAAATGGCATTGCTTTCCATAGCTAAATATTGATTGTCTTACTGCAATAACATCATGCATTAATGAAACAAAAAAGCTTTCACAATACTTTAGTTACTGGCCCTTCCAATAAGCTTTTAGTCAGCACTTATGTGTCAGGCACTGTTGCTGAGCTTTTCACATGGATGAGTTCATTTAACCCTCTCACAACACTAGAAGATATTGTTACTATTTTCATTTTAAAGATGAGGAAGCTGAGGTGTACAGATAAGTTAAAGTAATTTCTTGGTGTTCCAAAGCCAAACCGCTGCCATCGAGTTGATTCCCACTCATGGCAACCCCATGTGTTAACAGAGTAGAACTGCGTTCCATAGGATTTTCTTGGATGTAATCTTTATGGAAGCCGATTTCCTCAGTGGCGTAACTGGGTGGGTTTGAACTCTCAACCTTCAGGTTAGTTGTGGAGTGCAAACCGTTTGTGCCACCCAGGGACCCATGCTCAGAGCTACACTGCTATTAAGTGCAGAAGCGAGGATTCAAAGCCAGAGTCTGACATCAAGGCACACACTTTTACTGAGAACAAGACATTAGCATTGTCTTCATTAATAACCATTCACCCCTGAGACTGTAAACTTACATAATATCCCAGGTATATATCTCACCAGGTACACAGCTTCCAGGGTTACAAACACAACACCGTTTACTCTTTGACTGAAAGCTTGAGAATCCCTCCTGAACAGAAGTAATGTAGTATTTGGTTCACTTTTCCTGTGTAGTTATATTGGTAAATGTGGCATGTAACAATAAAATGATCTCACTCAAAACTGCCAAAACCAGTGGAGGTTTAGGTCCTGGTTTCATGGGACATCCCAGTTAATAGGCCTAAAAACATGTTTAGTGTTTCTGTTCTACCTCCTAGTTCGTTTGTGTAGTGCCTGGGGTCTTAAAAGCTTACAAATGGCCACTCGAGGTACAATAATTGGTCTCTATTCACCTGGAGCAACAGAGGAAGAAGGAGAGTCTGAACTAGGAGGAAATATGGAATGTGTGGGTAATAGCCTCCAGGAACAACTGCCTCCTTTGCCTTGAAACCAGAAGAGCTGGACGGTGCCTGGCTACCACTACTGAACATTTTGATCAAAGACTCTATAGAAGAATCCTGAGCCAAAGGGGGAAAACATAGAAGAGAATTTCAAATTCTCGTGGACTGCATGGTACCCGTCTGGAACCAGAGCAGCTGGATACACCCCCAAAAGTATTGCCCTAAGATAATCTTTAAATCTTAAACCAAAGACATCCACTGAAGTCTTCTTAAAATCAAACAACAGCTTAGCTTAACTAGTAAAGAATGTCTACCGTGAGCGTTGTGCTCTTTCAAAATCTGTCTACATGGGATCAAACTGACAACAGCAACTTGAAAGGTTAGATAGGAACCTTAGGGGGCAGTGAGTTTATGTTAACGGGGGAGGAACAACTCAGAAAATGAGGGTGAGAATGGGTACACAACTCAAAGAGTGTAATCACTGTTAATGAATCGTACACGTAGAATCTGTTGAATTGGTGTATGTTCTGCTGTGTATGTGCTCAACAAAAACAAATAAAATAAAATAAATTATTTAAAAAAAATAAAACTGCCAAAACCAGGACAGCCATCTCTGCCTTGCAATCTGAAAGCACATGTTGAGTTCTGGCTATCACCTAAAAACAGTGTTTAAAAGCACCCATCTGAAATAGCTATCGTAAACCAAAGCACAAAGGTCAGGTTAGTTAAAAACCAACACAAGTTGCTGCAGTTCAGAACACAGCAATTCAAACTCAATATTCAATTCAAACAAGTCAATTCAAACACAGGCTATATCGAAAAAGGGAACAGTTTTAAGACGAGAAAATGCTAAAAAACCAGCCTACTTCAAATTATACTCACTTGACTTCACTTGCTTTCCATACAACACTGGCTTTGAAACTAAATGCACAGAAATGAAAAGCAAAGCTTCTGAAATATCCCACCACCCAGTACTTCCAACTTTCTCTCCCAGAACAACTGCTACTTAGTATTATATTCTAGATTGTGTAGATTTAGGAGTTTATTACAGAGACGTGAACAATACCAAAGTGAGCAGTCTACCAGTCAAACACAGTTCAAAACGTGGGAAAAATTACTGTATTTATACATCTTAAACTCTACCAAAATTAAACTGAGAAATCAGTCAATGCCTTAAAAAGATGGTTTTCTTCCATTAGTGCTTAATTTCAAGGACATAAATCAAGACCTAAGACTTGTTAAGGAGTCCTGATTAATGAAGACTATTAAAAAAGCTGTCTTCACAACCTGTACAAGGCAAGATCATGGAACTCCATAGACACATCCAAACTCCCTGAGGGACGAGGGCTGTGGGGACCATAGTCTCAGGGAACATCTAGCTCAACTGGCATAACATAATTTATAAAGAAAATGTTCTACATTCTACTTTAGTAAGTAGCGTCTAGGATCTTAAAAGCCTGTGAGTGGCCATCAAGGACACTCCACTGGTCTCAGCCGTTTGGGAGCAAGGAAAAATGAAGAAAACTAAAGATACAAAAGAAAGATTAGTCTAAAAGACTAATGGACCACATCTACCACGGCTTCCACCAGACTGAGTCCAGTACAGCTAGACGGTGCCCGGCTACCACCACTGACTGCTCGGACAGGGATCACAATAGAGGGTCCCAGACAGCTGGAGAAAAATGTAGAACAAAATCCTAACTCAAAAAGAAAGACCAGATTTGCTGGCCTGACAGAGACTGGAGAAGCCCTGAAAGTATGGCCCCTGGACACCCTTTCAGCTCAATAACGAAGTCACTCCTAAGGTTCACCCTTCGGTCAAAGACTGGACAGGCCCATAAAACAAAACGAGACTAAAGGGGCACACCAGCCCAGGAGCAAGGACTAGAAGGTAGGAGAAGATAGGAAAGCTGGTAATAGGGAACCCAAGATTGAGAAGGGAGACTCATGGGGTTGTTAACCACTGTCATAAAACAATATGTGTACTAACTGTTTAAATGAGAAACTAGTTTGTTCTGTAAACCTTCATCTAAAGTACAATTATATATATTTATATTCCATCTCTACATATACATATATATAGCTCTCTTTACTGAGAAGAAAAGTCATCCAACTCTAAAATCAATAGTTTGTTGATTTCCTGATGTAAAACAGTGGCTGAACATAATAGATGCTTGATAAATATTAATTAAAACATAATTACCTAATACATAAAGTTCAAACCACTTATCCTAACACTTAAAAACTCTTACTTTTAGACCAATTTACCTTTCCAGTTCCATCTCCCACTACTCTTCTTTGCCTTTGTTCACATTCATTTCCCTCAAGTGGAAATGGCCTCTACCACCCCTTTCTCTGTTGTTGTTAGGTGCCATGGAGTCCATGTGACAGAGTAAAACGCCCCATTGGGTTTCTTAGGCTGCAATCTTTATGGAAGCAGATTGCCAGGTGTTTCCCTGGTTCAAATGACAACCTTAGGTTAGCAGTCAAGTGCTTAACCTTTTCACCACCAGGGCTCCTTATCCCTATCTCTACTAGCAGAAATCTTACTGAGTTTTCAATGTCCTCCTCAAAGGTGCTGACTTCCTGAATTTCTCCCCTCCCTGGCCCGCAGTTTCTTAACAGCTTTCTTTTATCTAAAACCACCAGCTTTTCCAGTAACTATCTGCAGTGTTTTCTCCCCTGCTAAGCTGCAAATTCCTGGACCAAACAGGAGGTCAAGACTTAATCATCTTTGCACTGCCCATGTAAGCTTAGCAGCATTGTGTTTTACACAGTGGGCTCAATAAATATTTTTGGATAAAACAGGAGACACTAAAGGTTAATCTATAACAGATCTGTCACTATCTTATATGTATTAATTGATTCACAAATTTATAAAAACCTAATGTATTAAATACAACTCTTGTAGAAAACAACTCTACATATAGACTAGCACAGTGGTTAAGCATCTTTGAGTAGTTTGAGGTTCAATTCCCCACTCTGCCACTTACTCACTGAGTAACTTTGAGCAACTTACATCACCTTTCTGGGCTTCAGTTTCCTGATTTGTAAATTAGGAAAATATCTATTTTATCAGGCTGTTGTCAGGAAAAATTAATAGCACAATACCTAAGATATAGTAAATAATAAATGTTGCTACAGTCATTCTTTAAGAGGCCCTGATGGCACAATGGTTAAGCCCTTGTCTGCTAACCAAAAGATTGTTTGTTTGAACCCACCCAGAAGGTCCATGGGAGGAAAAGACCTGGCGATCTGCTCCCATAAAGATTACAGCCTTGGAAACCCTATGGGGCAGTTCTACTCTGTCATATAGGCTCATTATGAGTCAGAATCGACTCAATAGCACACGACAACAACACAGCTACCATTATGTGAAAACTCTTCCCTTTTACTAGAATCCAAGTTTTAAGTAACAATCTAAATATAACCTAAAGCTAGCATTTTTTATTTTTTAGAATTTTATTTCCTGTAATTCTTCACCGAGAAATTTCAAATCACTGTCTATAAAGTTCTATAACTGGTGAGACATTGACATTTTGAAGTTCAGTAAACTGATGCAAATAAGCCCTCATGGCACAGCGGTTAGGCAGCTCAGCTGCTAACCGAAAGGTCGGCGGTTCAAACCTATCAGTGGCTCCTCAGCAGAAAAATGTGGCAGTCTGCTTCTGTCAAGATTACAGCCTTGGAAACTCTACTGGGCAGTTCTACTCTGTTCTATGGGGTCACTAAGAGTCAGAATCAACAGCAGTGGGTTTGGTTTTTTGGTTTTTTGATGCAAGAGAATAGATTAGTTAATTCAACACATACCAAAGTTTCATTTTCTTCTCCTTTACACTCCTATATAATAAGAAGTATACTCAGCTACTCTGTAATATACCAACTAACTTCACAATGACATTACCAACCTATTACCAAATTACTAAAAACCAAAACTTGTTGCCACCATGTCAATACCGACTCATAGCAACCCTACAGGACAGTGCAGAACTGCCCCATAGGGTTCCCAAGGAGCAGCTGGTGGATTTGAACTGCCAACCTTTTGAACTGCTAACCTTTTGGTTAGCAGCCATAACTCTTAACCACTGCACCACCAGGGCTCCAACCCTATTAGCACACCCAATATGTTTCCAGCACAGAACCACCAAGGTCTTCTGTTCAAGTACTGAAGCAGGACTACTTTTTAGTTATAGCTGCAGTGATATACAACATGTCCCACAGGGCTCCTACCACAGATTACGGAATACTATGCTGGCTCTAACACTGAGGTACCTCAGGAAAGCAACCACCAGTATTCCCACTGCCACTCTAATAAATTCCACAATTCTTATTTGAAAGGGTACTCACTTAACATTAAAAAAAAGAGATCAAAACTAGTTTCTAAAAAGTTTAGACAAAAAGCATAACAAAAAAGAAGTAGATTGTTTGGCAACTTCTCATTAAAAACACACAAAAAACCAAACCAAACCCATTGCCATCGAGTCAATTCTGACTCATAGCGACCCTAAAGGACAGAGTAGAACTGCCCCATATGGTTTCCAAGGAACTCCTGGTGAAACTGAACTGCCATCTTTTGGTTAACAGCCTTAGCTCTTAACCACTGCGACACCAAGGTTTCCTAAAAGCATACAAGCATGCTCAAAGCCCATTTTCCCCAGGAGAAACTAAAAAAAAAAAAATATTACAGAAGGGGGAAAAATGTACACTTATACCTCATTTAAAGAAAAAGATGTGTTCTAATAAAGTTTCTGTAAAGCAAATTACTCATACCAAAACCAAACCCAGTGCTGTCGAGTCGATTCCGACTCATAGCAACTCTATAGGACAGAGTAGAACTGCCCCATAGAGTTTCCAAGGAGCGCCTGGCGGATTACGAACTGCTGACCCTTTGGTTAGCAGCCATAGCACTTAACCACTACGCCACCAGGGTTTCCAAATTACTCATAAGTGATTTTTATTTTACAGCCCTTGTTTTGTCATCATCCTTTTGGAAAAAAATAAAAAGTATCCCCTGAAAATTACAGCCAGTGGTCAAAAAATCACTTTAAGGAAAAACAATAACTTTCTGACAAAATATTAGTACCATACAAAATAATTACATGGTATTAACTTTTTAAAAAGTACAGTCAAAGAATATGATAAGGCTGTGTTGTTCATATTATTTCCACAAGGAAATCCTTAGGGCAATTTAGCTAAGTTCTTCACCAACCTGAAACTTTAAATCCTGTAATTTATAAACTTTTAATTTTTACCTTGGAGTCCCTGGGTGGTACAAACGGTTAAAGCGCTCAGCTGCTAATTGAAAAATTGGAGGTTCAAGTCCACCCAGAGGCTCCTAGGAAGACAGGCCTGTTGATCTATTTCTGAAAAATGAGCCACTGAAAACCCTATGGAGCTCTCATAGTTCTACTCTGACACACAGAGGGTTCATCGTGAGTTGGGATCAACTCAATGACAACTCGTTTTTTTGTTTGTTTTTTGTTTTTAATTTTGACCTTAAAAATATTTTCCCCCACCAAATTAATCAACTGACTACTTTCTAGACATCTTTGCCTGACAATACCTATACCCTCTTCTTGTTCAGGAAATATCACCAAACAATGGCTGAAAGGACCAATATTAGTTGCTATTGTTGTTAGGTGCCATTGAGTCAGTTTCGACTCATAGTCAGCCCATGTACAACAGAACAAAACACTGCCTGGTCCTACTCCATACTCACAATTGTTGCTAAGTTTGAGCCCACTGTTGCAGCCACTGTGTCAATCCATCTCATTGAGGGTCTTTCTCTTTTTCATTGACCCTCTACTTTACCAAGCATGATGTCCTTCTCCAGGGACTGGTTGGTCCCTTTTGATATCATGTCCAAAGTCAGTGAGATGAAGTCTTATCCTTGTTTCCAAGGAGCATTCTAGCTGAACTTCTTCCAAGACAGATTTGTTTGTTCTTCTGGTATTCCATAGTATTTGCCTGTACCATAATTCAAATGCATCAATTCTTCTTCGGTCTTCTTTATTCATTGTCCAACTTTCACATGCATATGAGGTGACCAAAAATACCATGGCTTGGGTCAGGCGCACCTTAGTCCTCAAAGTGACATCTTTGTTTTTTAACACTTTTAAGAGGTCTTTTGTAGCATATTTGCCCAGTGCAGTATGTCATTTGATTTCTTGACTGCTGCTTCCATGGGCATTGATTGTGGATCCAAGTAAAAAGAAATCCTTGACATCTTCAATATTTTTTCCATCTACCAGGGTCTTTCTTATTTGTACAGTTGTGATGATTTCTGTTTTCTTTATGCTGAAGTGTAAACCAACCGAAGGCTATGATCTTGAGTAAGGCTTCAAGTCCTCTTTGCTTTCAAGTCCTCTTTTAAGCAAGGTTGTGTCATCTGCGTATTACAGGTTGTTAATGAGTCTTCCACCAATCCTGATGCCGCGTTCTTCTTACATATAGTCCAGCTTCTTGGATTATATGCTCAGCAATAAGTGACTAACTCTCAGCCCAAAGTCCTTCCTCTGGACTCCCACAGCACAGTGCACATACCCCCACAACAGGAGTTATCCCATTGTAAGCATATGTTTGAGTCTTGTCCTCTATTAGCAGGCACTGAATTCTACAACATCCATGTTTCAGACACCCTTCTATAAAATAGTACCAGGAACATAATATAAACTCCATAAATAAAGATTATCAAGCAGATTGGTAAACTGTGCCTTGATTGACAGGCCTGTTCTCCACCAAATAGCTGGGACGGGGTGTGGTCCTTCATCAGAAGGCAGTAGTGATGCCTAGTGAAACTAACAATGACCAAAATTATGCCTAGTGAACCTGACGCCATGCTCATTGGTGTGGCGTTAGTCAGAGGATACCTAAATTCTCCAAACTGAAGGTTCTGTTCCTAAAAATGTGGAGTGCCACAAAGGAAAGAGCCCCAGGTTTACTTCCACTTTCTTGTCACACAATTTTTATCTTAACTTCTTTGGGCCTCAGTTTCTGAGATAACACCCATATTTTGCCTCTTGCTCAGTATTAATGAAAAGGGATTTGGTAAAGTTTTGTTCTTTTGAGCATCTTCAAAATCAGACCCCCTCTCCATCTCAAACACCATCTCTTTAAGCTCAGCTGTCGTGGTCTCTCACCAGATTCCAAATGCCTGTCTCTCTGAATCCTTTCTCACTCCTCTCTAACACACTTTCCATGCAGAAGTCAACAGTCTTTTAAAAATGCAACTCTAATCATGTAATTATCATACACCCCCAATACTTCAAAGGTACATTACTGCTATTAGAAGAAACACTAAAACCCTTAATATAGCCTAGAACAACCTGCCTGGTGTGGTCCTGCTCACTCCTCCAGTTGTATTTGGTCTTATGCCCCACCCCCCACACACACACATTCTCTGCGTTCTAGCCACACCAACCTTCTTTCAGTCCCTTGAATATATAATGTCCCCTCCCATCTTAACATAAAAAAAAAAAAAAATTTTTTTTTAATTAGCTCCCTGAATATTCTCCTTTCCACCCCCAAATTTCCCCTAGTTGACTCCTACTTATCTCAAGTCATTCAAAAGTCATTTCCTTCCCTTACCTCTCACCTGCCAATGATCTCTCACAGCACCAAGTACTTTTCCTCCAGAGCACATCCCATGCTGTATAGTGAGTTTATTTCTCTGATTATTTGATTCATACCCAGCTCTTCCCTAAACTGTAGCTCCAGGGTAGGGACACCCTTTTACTCACCAATAAGAAATACGGTATACGTTTCAAAAGAGAGGTAACCTTTTAAAACTTGATAATAGAAAATTATAAGAACAATGCTTTTACATGGACATTTTCTACATTTCTTCTTCACTGTATAAGTGTTTCTAAATATTTTTAAAATCCTAGCCAATATGTAAAATCATCATGATGTAAAACACTGGAAGACTAATACATTTTTCTAAAACACAGAAACAAAGCATTCCAAATCAAAAGCATTTGCCTTATGTGAACTTATTCACAGCTTTAGAACACTGTAAAACATGGCTATTAAATCTTAAGCTGAACCTTTTATAGGTTTATGTTAAAACCCAGGAAGCTATAAAAAGATTATAGCACCTATGAAGCAGTAAGAAAACAATTAAAATGTACGACAGAGAAGGATTACAAAGCATATAACAGGGGAATTTATGGCAGTGAAGTTAGTAACAATAAACTAGTTCAGGGTAACCCAGTGTTTAGAAGAAGAAGAAAAAAAAAAGTCAGTTCTTTAATGGTTCACAATTTCTATCTCACCAACATTTACTGTGAACAAAAAGCTCTGGCATGCGGTGAAGAGTTAGTCAAAATATACACATAATTATATTTTAGAGAAAAAAACAGGATACTGATATGTTAAATACGGCATGTGTTTAGTTCTTTCTCCAAAAACACACAATATTGTTTTCTCTGAGTTGGTACCTAACATAAGCATGTTGTAGGTTTTTCTCCTTATTTGAAAATAGCTGGAAAATAAGTACTATGTTTTAAGTCCCCAGCCTTTTCTCAATGGTGCTTAAAGCCCTATTCTAGTTGTAAATCAAAGTAATTAAGTAACTCTTTCCGGCCACAGAAAACTCTAAAAGCACAGAACTGAAGCAGTGATGCCCCATGAGTTTTCAATTACTAACGTACGTCACCTACAGCTTAACTTATCTTAACCGAGGGGTGAGGAATCTGGGCTTGGAGGAGTTGCAGAAGCAGTGGAGAATGTACCTTTAAAAAATGATACTTTGGTTGGAACACCAACTACCACAAGTGCTTTAAAAAGTCCTCCAGGAAACTAACAACTGTTGGGGGGGATATGGAGAAAGTGGAACCCTTGTGCATTGCTGGTGAGAATGTAAAATGGTGCAGTCTATGGAAAATAGTTTGGTGGTTCCTCAAAAAGTTAGGCATAGGATTACCATATGGCCCAGCAATTTTACTCCTAGATATATACCCAGGAAAGAGAGGGACTCAAATAGATAACTGCACACCAATGTTCACTGTAGTACTATTCATAATAGCCAAAAGGTAGAGACAACTCAAGTATCCATCAAGAGACGAATGGATAAATAAAATATGGTATATACATACAACGGAACATTAGTGAGCAATAAAGAGAAATGAAGTTCTAATACATGTTACAACATGGATGAACCTTGAACATTATGCTGAGTAAAATAAATCAGACACGAAAGGATAAACATGTACAATCTCATGTACATGAAATATCTAGAATATGCAAATGCATAAAGATAAAAGTTTATTAGTGGTTACCAGGGGCTGAAGGCGGGGCAGCGGGATATGGGAGTTATTGCTAAAGGGGTACTAAGTTTCTGTTTGGGGTGACATAAAACTTTACAAAATGCATAGTGGTGATGGTAGCACAACATGGTGAATGTAATGTCACTAAATTGAACACCTAAAAATAGCTAAAATGGGAAATTTTTGTTATATATTTTTTACCACAATTTTAAAAAGAAGTCCTTCATGGTAGAAACTGGCCCTACAAGAGACTTTTCTGCCTATACTGTTCAATTAGTATTAACAAATGTACCCTAGGTATCCCTAAGAGTAAAAAGGAAAGACTCAGGACAACAATCAATATGTATGAAGAGCCTACTATATATAGTACAAGAAACCCTTAGATGCAGTGAAACTCAACTGTTCAAAATTCTCCTGAACACAACTCTTCTGACTCTATGTGTTTCCCAATAATGTTCCCTCCAACTAGAATGCTCCATTCATCACTTCTGCCTTTGGCCTCCTTCGAGATTGCCCTAAGAACGCCTCCATCCTCTCATTACTTAAGTACTTTATAACAGTCCCCACAGCAGCACTTAACTCATTCTTTTTCATAGCTATAATCAGGACTTTTCCCTCTCTTTCTTGAAGATATGTGCAAGGTCTAAAATAGCTTTCTATTTTCTACACTGCCTTGCACATTACACATCAACTATTTATAAAAGGTTATAGTGTTAGACTAAAGGGACTTGGTAGGTCTGAGTCTCAACCCCGTCTTTACAGTAAAGCAATCAATGATTGAAATGAGTTGAAATGGCTTCACTGATAAAGCAAACATTTCTTGAGCACCTACAGGTAGCAAGGTCAGAGATGAACTAAGCAAAATTCCTGACCTCAATGAACTCACAATCCAGTAGAGAATGTAATTATAAACAACAATTATCAAAAGAGGAAAAAAAAGATCCACAGTGATATATAAGGTATGAACAAGATCCTATAATAACAAAAAAAGGGCACTTAATTTAACCTGAAGGTAGTTAGTTAAAGGCCTTCACTGAAGAATTCTTTTTTGTACTGGTTAGTCAAAAAGAGAAGGGAAAACAACCCAAAGGTCCATCAACAGATGAATGGATAAATAAAATGTGGTCTATATATACAATATTGTCCAGCCATAAAGAGAAATGAAATTCTGATACATGCTTTGACATGGATAAACCTTGAAAATATTATGCTGAGTGAAATAAGTTAGACCCAAAAGGACAAATATTGTCTGACTCCACTTATATGACATATCTAGACTGGGCAAATGCATGGAGTCAAAGGTTTATCAGTGGTTACCAGGGACTGGGAGGAGAGGGGAGAATGGGAGTTACTGGTGGAGAGGTGCTGAATTTCTGTTAAGGGTGACGAAAAAGCTTGGAAATGGATAGTGGTGATGGTTGCACGACATGGTGAGTGTAATTACTGTCACTGAACTTTACATACAAAAATGGTTGAAATGGCAAATGTTTTGTTATATATATTTCATCACGATAAAAACAAAAAGAGAGAAAAGGGAAGGAAGAATGTAATAAACCAAAGCAACAGCACAAACAAAGGCAGAAAGTATGGCTACACTTCAAAGGATACTGGAGGGTGAGGGGACCCATGGCTGATTTGCCTCTTTTGAAGAAATGAGTAAGGTATTGCATGCAAAAGAAAAAACAATGTATGCTTCCTACTTAAAAAGGATTTTCCTTCTATTTCAGGTAACAGCATATTTGTTTTGTATCATTGGTTAGGGATCAAAAAGAGGCAGCTGGAAATAGCACTGGATTAAAAAAAACCCAGTGCCTTCGAGAAGAATTAGGAAATCCAGGTTCTAGTCCTAATTTTGTCACTAACTACACAATCACTATTCCACACTCGTATGGAAAATGAGATGTTTGAACTAGATTCATTACTGTCTCTTCCTACCTCAAGCGTCCTTCCTGTTAGAATGGAAGGAACAGATTATTACAGATAGTTTCCAGAGTGACTGATACTTTTTTAAAGAAGTAAGATGCCAAAACCATTGGATAAGTTTGTGGGGTAGAGGATATGTGTAAATCTCAAAACATCACCCCACAGTTTATTCATTAATTACTAAGGGAGGAAGGTACTTTAAAATGTAGTATTCTCACCAAAAAATGTTAACCCTGAATCTAATGATGAGGAAACAATCACGAATTCAGATTGTGGAACATTCTGCAAAACAACTAGCCTGGACTCTTCAAAAATGTCAATGTCACAAAGGAAGGTAAGGCAAGGGAACTGTTTAGGTTAAAAGACAAAAAAGACAATTAAATGAATGTGGACTGGATACTAGATACTATGCTTGCACTGATGTTAAATTTCTCAGGTGTGATAATGGCATTGTGATTATTTAGGAGAACATCCTTACACTTAGGAGATACGTGCTGAAGTATTTAGGAGTGAAGTATAATGTCTGCAACCTACTTTCAAATGACCAATGGTTCAGGAAAAAAAAATATATATATATATATATAAATGGAAAAAGATATGAAAACAATGTGGCAAAATGTTAGCAAGTGGTGAATCTAGGTAAAAGGTATAAAGAAATTCCTTGTGCTATTCTTTAAACTTTTCTGTGTTTGAATTTTTTCAAAGTGAAAAGTTGAAGAGCACAGATGAAGGAGAATTACGCAGAGAAGAAAAAGGTGACTCTTCCAAATAGGCGCTATGAGAGACACAGAAGTAGCAATTCAAAGAGTGTAAGGAACTAAGAAGTACAGGTTACAAACTGTAGACATGACTCTAAGTGGTATAAGATTTTAGAGCTCAGCAGGAAGACTTCAGGAAAAAATGGAATTTTAGCAAGGTATTAAAAGCTGAACAGAGTTTTAGACAGGCAAAACTAAGTGCCCTTTCATACAAGAACATGAGCATAGCTATGTTAGCCACAGTATGTGTCTGTAAAAATACTTACACATATATAACATATATATACACAAGGGTATGCATCCACATCCATATATTACATATATGCAGTTACAATCTTAGCCCTTTTGGACTGAAGGTACAAATTTGGCCTGGTGGTAGCGCATGAAGAGCTCGGCTAACTCTGTGAGAGTCTGGACTCTATACAGTGGGCAATGGGGAATTCTTCAAGGTTTCTATGTTTCTCCTAAATAATAAAAGTCATGCTGGCTAATTTAGGAAATACAGAAAAGTAGAAGATGAATATAAAAATCACCCCATTTTTCTCATTAACATTTTGGGACCTTTTCTACTAGTTTTTTTTTTTTTTTAATATATATAGTTTTTAAAACAATTGAGAGCAATGTTACTTTTTTTCACTTAAAATAATCATATTCCCAAGTCATTAAAAACTCTAAATGGCTGCATCACATGTACTTATCCAGATTTGCTTAATTACTGCTCAATGCTAGACTTTTAGATTGTTCATAGTTTAAGGCTATTTTAAAAGATATTTAGATGAACAACTCTTTGTTTTAAGTTTTACAAGCACTTCTGATCATTAGATCGGATTTCTGGAAGCGGAGCTAGCAGGTCAAAAGACATGCAAAAAGTGTCAGGTTCTTAATGTATACTGTAAATTGCTTTCTAGGAAGATGATACCAATTAGCACTCTTATCAGTCTTATAAAAGAGTAACTGTCTCACAGCACATCCTCAGTAATACTCACTTCATTTAACGGTATTTATTGAACACCTATACGCCTGACTCTGTTGTGGGCCAGGAAACCCTGGTGGCGTAGTGGTTAAGAGCTATGACTGCTAACCAAAAGATCAGAAGTTTGAGTCCACCAGGTGCTTCTTGGAAACCCTATGGGGCAGATCTACTCTGTCCTATAGGGTCACTGTGAATCAGAATTGACTCGACAGCAACAGGTTTGGTTGTGGTCCATGGGAATTCAGCAGTGAACAAGACAGTCAAAAGTTCCCGCGTTCTAGTGAGAGAAGCAGACCAAAAAAAAAAAAAAAAAGATAATATAGGGCTAAGGAGGAAAACATAAAGAGCAGAAGGCAGACAGGAAAAAGTGTTGCAGGGGAGGCGCTGAAAATTTAGATAGAAAGGCTATGGACATCCTGCTTCACTGAGTGGTGTTAAAGACCTGAAGAAGGAGGGGAGCAAGCCATAAAGCTATCTGGGGAGGGCACTCCAGGGAGAGGGGATAGTAAGCGGAAAGACCCTGAGGCAAGAGCACACCTAGAGTGCCTGAAGTGTTCCAGAAATGGCCAGGAGGCCTGTGTGACTGCAGCAAAGTGAGCCAGGGGGATTGCTGTAGGAGATGCAGTCTAAGAAGGGGTTCACATCTCATGGTACCTTGATAATTATTACACTGTCATTTTTTCCATCCTGGCTATTTTTCATAGGTAAAAAGACAAGATCTTATTATTTTAACTATAAGAGGTTTTTGATAACGAAACTGTTAAGATGTCCCTTTCCGGTGGTGACAACCTCCGTATGCAAACATGCCTCTCGTTATGGCTCTCCTTAACCTCCCTCCAGAAGAAAACAGGAAACATAAGAACTGCCTGGTGCAGAGCCGTAATCCCACTTCATGGGTGTGAAACTCCCAGGATGCTATAAAATCACCAGTCTTTTCGCCATGCAAAAACAGGAGCTCTGTGTGTTGGCTGCTCCACTGCCCTCTGCCAGCCTACAGGAATAAAGCTAGGCTTGCAGAAGGATGCTCCTTGAGACGGACGCAGCACTAAAAGCACTCTGAATCAAAATGAGTGGGAAACCAATCACATAAATACAGTGTAGTTTTTTTTTAAAGATGGTAAAATGGGAGTTATGTTTGAGGAAGATCAACTTGGCATAGCATGCTTGATGAAATAAACCAGTGGAAACAAAAGAAACAATGTTGGAAGTGTTACAATAATCCAGATTGATTGAATCATTCATTCAAAATGCATTAATGGGGCACCTAAACATAATAGGTCCTGAGCTAAGCACAAATAGCAAGGGATAAAGAAGTAGTAGAAATGGGAATGGAGAGAAAATAACAATTATAAAAAGCATTTCCAAAATGTATCAACTAAATTTGATGACAAGATACAACAACAACAAAGAAAAAGAACACATTTATATGTATTGCAAGTTATTTGCAATCAGGAAGTATGTCTAATTCATCTTTGCATTTCCCAGGTCTTTGAACATTATAGTAATGCTCAATAAATGATTGAAGAGTCAAAGAAAGTTTGTTCAAGTTGGAAAAAGACCATGGAAGAGACAAAATCTTGGGAAATGCTCAATTAGAAATGGAAGGAAGAAATGAGGAATCTTGTCATGGATTGAATTGTGTCCTCCAAAAATATATGTCAACTTGGCTAGGCCATGATTCCCAGTATTACGTGGTTCTCCTCCATTTTGCGATCTGATGTAATTTTCCTATGTGTTGTAAACCTCTGCCTGTGGTTAATGAGGCAAAACCAAACCAATCCCATTGCTGACAAGTTGATCCTTACTCATAGTGGCCCTGTAGAACAGAGCAGAACTACCCCATAGGGTTTCCAAGGCTGTAAATGTTTACAGAAGCAGACTGCCACATCTCTCTCCCATGGAGTGGCTGGTGGGTTTGAACTGCTGACCTTTCAGTTAGCAGCCAAGTGCTTTAACCACTGTGCCACTAAGACTCCTCTTAATGAGGCAAGATTAGGTTATGTTAAAGAGGATTAGGGTGGGATGCAAGTAGAGAGAGGGACCTCATTACCACCAAGAAATAAGAGCCAGGAGTGGAGTGCGTCCTTTGGGCCCAGGGTCCCAGCGCTGAGAAGCTCCTAGACCCAGGGAAAGGTTGATGACAAGGACCTTCCCCCAGGGCCCACAGAGAGAGAAAGCCTTCCCCTGGAGCTGGCACCCTGAATTTGGACTTCTAGCCTCCTAAACTGTGAGAGAATAAACTTTTATTTGTTAAAGTCATCCACTTGTAGTATTTCTGTTATAGCACCACTAGATAACTAAGACAAACCTAAACAGAAAAAGGAAGGGAACAGAACAGCAGGAGGAAAATCAAGACTACTGTGGCATCATGCTGCAAGAGCAAGCTGGAGAAAAAATTAATCCTCACCTTACTTTTAATGGCAGCAAGAAGCTAGAAAGCATGATGACCAAGATCTGGATTTGACAACAAAGGAAGTCATTAGTTGTGACAGTAGGAAGCCAGATTGTAGATGCTTAATTATAAAGCCAGGGGCAATGAAAAGGAAGTAACTAGCTATTCTTCAAGAAATGTTCCAGTAAAAGGGGATAGGAAAAAGACAGATAATGATACCCTAAGACATGGAACTCCGCCATGAAATGCCTACTTATATTAGCCTCTGAACACGCAGTGAGGCAAAGCAACCCTTAAGGGAATACAACATTCAACCTGACTGGGATTCCCAAACTACCAGGTAGGCTGAATGATTACAGGAAAGATCCTCTCCATACCACGTATAAAAAAGGCACCAAAACTATACATTAGCTACTAATATCTGCTTTGTTAAGTGACCTTAAGAGGTCATAGATAAAGTAATGCCTGTTTAGTAATAACTGCTAGTTTGTTGGATATTTAGCACAAGTGAGATAAACCAGCTTACTGCAAATAAGTTTCTTTTTTTCTGTTTTAGTCTCTGTGATTCCTGTTGGAAGCTTTCCTCAAACATCCAGAGATGCCAGACTCCATTCAGATTTAAAGGCAAGGCACTAAAATGCTGGCTGGAACTTCTGTGTCAATTGATGAGCTACACTGTAATGTTGTTGTTGGGTGCCGTCAAGTCAATTTTTGACTCATAGCGACCCAATGTGACACAGCAGAACTACTCCACAGAGTTTTCTAGGCTGTAATCTTTACAGGAACAGATTGCCACAGAGTCACTGGAGGGTTCGAACCACCGACCTTTCAGTTAGCAGCCCAGGGCTTAATGACTACGTCACCAGGGCTCCTTCAAATGGCCAATAAAAACATAAAAAGATGTTCAACATCATTAGTCATTGGGGAAATGCAAATCGAAACCACAATGAGGTACCACTTCACTCCCACTAGGATGTTAATAATAATAACCAGACAAAAACAAGTGTTAGCGAGGGTGTGGACAAATTGGAGACCTCATACATTGTTGGTAGAATTGAAAAATTGAGCAACAACTTTGCAAATTGTTTGGCAGTTCCTCAAAAGTTAAACATAGAATTACAACATGACCCAGCAATCCCAATCTTAGATATACACCCAAAAGAATTGAAAGCATGTGTCCACACAGAAACTTGTACATGAATGTTCACAACAGCATTATTCATAAAAGCCAAAAAATGGAAACAACACAAATGTCCATCAGTTGATGAACGGATAAACAAATTATGGTATATACATACAAAACCAAAAAACCAAACCCGTTGCCATCGAGTCAATTCCAACTCATAGCGACCCTATAGGACAGGGTAGAACTGCTTCATAGAGTTTCCAAGGAGTGCCTGGTGGATTTGAACTGCCGACCTTTAGGTTTGCAGCTGTAGCTCTTAACCACTATGCCACCAGGGTTTCCATATACTTACAAAGGAATATTAATCATCCATAAAAAGAATCAAGTACTGATGCATGCCAAAACATGGGTAAACCTTGAAAACATTACACAGTGTCAAAGAAGCCAGATGCAAAATGTCACATATTACATGACTCCATTTATATGGAATATCCAGAACAGGCAAATCTACAGAGACAGAAAGTGGTTGCCTAGGGTTGGGGAGAAAAAAGCATGGGAAGTGACCACTAATGCATTTAGGGTTTCTTTGGCGGGGTGATAAAATGTCCTGAAATTACATAGTGGTGATGGTTGTGTAACCTTGTGAATCTGCTAAGAACTACAGAATTGTATACTTTAAAAGAGTGAACTTTATGGTATGTGAATTATATTTCAATTAAAAAAAAATGTTTTTAAAGAACCATTTGTTTCAGCAGTAAAATGTTCCTAAGGAAAAATGGTATAAGTTCTTTAATATGAGCAAAGGTTAGTTTTCCAAAGATCAGGACCCATCATATTCTCACTAGATTTGACTTTTTTCCGGGTATACTATTATACAAGGTTAACAAAATGATTTTTGAAAAAAACTAGCCATGATTCTCCCCCTCCTAACACATCAACTTTTTCCATATTCTCTTCCAGAGCTTCTCCCTAAACAAGTGGGTTTTTACAAGTCTCTAATACGTGTAGTGGCGCAGTGCTTAAGTGCTGCGGCTGCTAACCAAGAGGTTGGCAGTTCAAATCCACCAGGCGCTCCTTGGAAACTCTATCGGGCAGTTCTACTCTGTCCTATAGGGTCGCTATGAGTCGGAATCGACTCGACGGCAGTGGGTTTTTTTGGATGGGTAATATGTGTAAATAATCAGTGTAAATCCCCTCCCACCCCCATACTGGTTCATGGCCTTCAAGATTATCATTACACGGCTGCAATTAGTTGATATCTATTATTTTCTTGGAAGCCCTGGTGGTGTAGTGGTTAAGTGCCATAGCTCTTAACCCAAAGGTCAGCAGTTCAACTCCACCTGCCTCCTTAGAAACTCTATGGGGCCATTATACTCTGTCCCACAGGGTCGCTATGAGTCGGAATCAACTCAACACTAACAGGTTTGGGTTTTTTCTTTTTTTTTTGTAACTTTCTTCACTCCTTCACCTCCATCCCATCTTGAAGTGTTAAATACTTGTTATTTCCAAATTTGAACTAGTATGGATAATACTGATGATACTCAAATATACATGAGAAGCCAACACAGTTCTTTTCTTTCGTTAAATTATACAACTGAGTTAAGATTTTCAGGAAAAGAATTGCTAAAACAAAGGGTAGGAACATTTTTATGACTCTTGGTTGCCTTCTGAAAGTATTACAAATTTACATTACCATAAGCAACACAAATTTGCTAAGTTAGATATTACCATTTTTTGTATTTTTTGATGTAACCAATGTTAAAAAATTTTTCTCAGAATAATTTGAAATATTCCTTTAGACTTAAATGGCTGGCTATTCAAGAAAGACACAACAGGGTTTCCAAAATCTGTGACCACTTGCTCTATTTCTTTAAGGTTTTATTTTCTTTTTTAGTTAAGAATAAACGTGTTCTTTTTTTACTCCACATACTTACAATGGAGGGCAGAATATGTAATAAATTGTTGTTTTCCTTAAAAATACATATACATATGTCCATCTTGTCAGATAACAGTAACTGCTAGAAAAATCACAAGAGCCTAGAATTCAGTCACAATAAAAAGGAAAACCCACAATAATTAGCCACTTTTAAGATTTCAGCTTCCATAACTATAAGCACACATGGCCTAAAGTGTCTTTTGACTACTGAGAGAAAGATCAAGAACAATCAAGGGCCTAAAGAATCATCACAATATGGTGAAATCTGTGAGAGCCAGAACTCAACGGGATTGCCTTATTTTTCCGGGTGTTTCAAGTTTTCAAGTTTGACAGGGTATAGTCTTATCACTTTTCTATTGCTTGTATTAATAGAAAATATTTGAGCTTTCCTTCTGTGGTAGGTTTCCACCTTACACATGTTCCAGCTTTCTCAGGTTTTACTGTAAAAATAATGGTTTACTGAACACTAAATGCTAGCTACTATAGGAAGCATTTTTATGTTATTATCATATTAATTCTTACTCAGAACTCTGTTAGTTAGAAAATATCCCCATTTTACTATGAAAA
The DNA here is from genome assembly GCF_030014295.1 of Loxodonta africana. Lineage (NCBI taxonomy): Eukaryota > Metazoa > Chordata > Mammalia > Proboscidea > Elephantidae > Loxodonta > Loxodonta africana. Next base: position 31,267,308 of record NC_087357.1, read on the forward strand.
AACTGAGGCTTAAAGGGGAAGTTACTTGTCCAAAGTTGATCTAGGTAGAGCACACAATTCCTAGACTTTGCATTAACAGATGGTATCCTCCCCAAACACATTGCCACCGAGTCGATTCCGACTCATAGCAACCCTATTATAGGACAGAATAGAACTGCCCCATAGAGTTTCCAGGGAGCGCCTGGTGGATTCGAACTGCCAACCTTTTGGTTAGCAGCTATGGCTCTTAACCACTACGCCACCAGGGTTCCCATCCTCCCCAAACCATGTGAATTCAAAAAGAAATATTCCCACCTAGTTCTGACAGCAAAGGAGGTTAAGTATGGGGAAATGATGATCTCACCATCATTACAGCATTACTTATGATCAATAGTAGCATTAACGAAGAGAGCTTAGCACCCTCCATTATCTCCATAAACCCCTAAAAAAAAAAAAGCTGGTCCAAATAAACACATAATCTAAAAAAGATACTTGTTAACATATTAGTCCCCTAGCTCCCCTTGGAAACGCTGGTGGTGTACTAGTTAAATGCTACAGCTACTAATCAAAGGGTCGTCAGCTCAAACCTGCCAGGTGCTCCTCGGAAACTCTGTGAGGCAGCTCTATCCTGTCCTATACCAACACTATGAGTTGGAATTGACTCAACAGCAACGGGCTTGGTTTTTTTTTTTCCAAAGCTTGCCACCCTTAAGCTTGCCCCATACAGACATTCTGGAGTTGCGAGAATGTGATGGTGAAAGAAGGAATGCTTCTTATTGTTTCTCCTTTTCAGTGCCGGTAGGATTTGGGGTTTCTGATTTATGTGTTCCAAGAAAAAGAAAGCAGAAAGACAAAACTAAAATTGTCTTAAATCCTAGTGATCTATTTCCATGTATTAACGTTTAATAAATACTCATTATGCCAAGAAAATCTTACTGGAATTTAAGTTTACAACCAATAAAATACAGGCATTTAGCAGAAAGGGCCCCTTTCAAAAATATATACTTTATATGTATCTAAACACCTAATCAGCATCCAGAAGTTTATTCTTAAAAGTATAAGTAATCCAACAGCAAAGAGAACCATTAAATATTACGTTAGGTCAGTTTATTTTGTGAGGTTTTCTAGTTAATAGCATTTTAAATTGTGCTTGGATTTGCTAATAATTAAAATTAATCAGCCCCTTACAATAGTTTGGAATGTTTCCGAATGTAAATAATTCTGAGGTGCTTTGGGAGGGGGCAGGTGGTAAGCAAACCCCATAAAACCAAGAGAAAAAGCAGAACAAGGCTTTTTCCTGTTTTGTCCAGATCATACCAAGTCAAAGCCAGCACTCAACCATAGTCTCTCTCGACGTAAAGGTCTAAAGCTCAGGCTCTGGTGACCTCATTAATGTAAATGACCTCCAAAAATCAAGAGTGATTCTCTGTAAGAATTCAGCTTACATTATAAAAACTGAATAAAGGACACATAGATACATGAATGGGATGCAGGCTTCAAATGCTTTGGTGAACATTCCAATGGAAATTTTACAGACTTGTACTATAATATGAAAAGAGCTAATGAAGTTTCCAAATCCAATCTTCATTCCTCGCATAGAAGAAACGACCAAAACGAAAATATATCATTAAGGGATATCCAAAATTAAACTTAACAAGTTAAATCAAAAGAAATACCTTATATTTAACTACTTGAGACTTAAGGCAATCTAGTTACTCAATATATATTTCTTAAAATACCTTCCTAGTCTGACCTTAGCAGAGTAAAAAACACAATTAAGCTGAACTAAAATAAAACAAAATGAGTTGACACATAGTTAGATTTAACTTTCTATGTAACAAAATGCCTGTCAAAGATTTCTTAGATCCAGGGTGGCTAAAATATTGACATCGAAATCACAAAACAAATAGAAACCAATGACAAATTTCAATATTTGCTGTTTCAATGATATGACTACCTTTAACTCTGAATAATCTAAAACCAGAGGCCCACCCTGTTGGAGTAGAAAGAACTATGATATAGAGGTCTGGGACATGGGTTCAGGTCCAGTTTATGTTACTAGCTAGGTAGGTTGTTGTTGAGTGCCATCGAGTCGATTCTGACTCATAGTGACCCTACATGGCAGAGCAGAACTGCCCCATTGGGTTTCCTAAGCTGAAATCTTTATGGGAGTAGATTACCAGGTCTTTTCTCCTGGAGCCACCGGGTGGGGTCAAACCACTGACTGCTAAGCACTTAACCACTGCTTCCCCAAAGCTCCTGAGTTAGTTGGGTAACCCTAAGCAAGTCATTTACTTTCTCTCCTCTCTTTCCCAGCATTTACTTTCCCTATTGGAGACCCTGGTGGTGTAGTGGTTAAGTGCAACGGCTGCTGACTAAAAGGTTGGCAGTTTGAATCTACCAGGTGCTCCTTGGAAACTCTATGGGGCAGTTCTACTCTGTCCTATAGGGTCGCTATGAGTCGAAATCGACTCGACGGCAACAGGTATGTAAGACGCTGACTACACCAGTGTTTCCTAAACTCACCTAACCAAAAGATTTATCTCAGGGTAACTGTTAATATGAATTCCAAGGTACCTTCCCTGGAGATTCTGATTCAGGAAGTCTCTGAGGCCCAGGACCTTATTCTTAGCAAGTGACCCAAGTAATTCCTACCGTAAACTTGGCAAACACTGGACTAGATGATCCTCAAAATGCCTTTCAGCTCTATTTCTGTACTATCTGAATATTCATAAGGGTATTCTAAAAACACCAAATTGTAACTGTCTCATGTGTTACTGCACAAAAATAATAAACATTAAAGATCACAGAAACAAATATATCCACTCTCCATGACACCATTCATGCCTTTAAACAATTAAAAAAAAAAAAACAACAATGTTCCTAGATTCTAGGCAAATGGAACACTTCATTTGGTGAGGAAAAAAAAATTTTAACTTAAACTCTCAGGACGTTAATATGGAAAGACATGCTGAGTTATAAGGAGACAGAAATGTATGCCAAATGTTTCAAGTGAAAACTGTACATTACATTCTTCTTTTAAGTACTTTCTTAAAGAATAACACCTGTTCCTAGCTTAAAAAAAGCGCTAGAAAATAGCCTAGCTAAGTCCCTAGCAGCTGTAGACCAGCATGCTCTGCAATACTGGAATGCAACTGTTGTAAACCTAAAAGAAAAAAAAAAACTGGTTACTAATTCTTCAGACTCAACCTTAGTGTGTACAACTGGATGGCTAAGAGTCCACAATCCTTTGTCAGGAAGGTATTCAGATAAGTGAAGAACCTCTAGAGTGCTTTCTACACACAAAAGTAAACCAAAAGCCAAACCTGTTGCTATCAGGTTGATTCCAACTCACAGCACCCCTGTAGGACAGAGCAGAGCTGCCTCCGTAGGGTTTCTGTAGTATCTACAGAAGCAGACTGCCACATCTTTATTCCGAGGAGCACCTGGTGAGTTCGAGCCCCCAATCTTTCGGTTAGCAGCCAGGTGCTTAAACACTGCACCACAAGGGATCCTTCACTCAAAAGTAAAAAAAAAAAAAAAATTTTTTTTTTTTTTTTAAAGTAGTAGCCTTTAATTTAGCTTTTCCTTTCCCTACACTGTTTTGTTTTAGACAGTTTTTCTAAGATTCTCAGAATCCTTTAGTAGGATTTACTAAGCTTATTATCTTTAGATTTATAAGTAACTACAAAGCTAAAAAAAAATAAACTGAATGCTTCGAAGGCCAGTGTAGCAGGGGCAGGGGTTTGGGGACCATGGTTTCAGGGGACATCTAAGTCAACCGGCATAATAAAATCTATTAAGAAAACATTCTGCATCCCACTTTGAAGAGTAGCATCTGGGGTCTTAAAACGCTAGCAAGCAGCCATCTAAGATGCATCAATTGGTCTCAACCCACCTGGATCAAAGGAGAATGAAGAACACCAAGGACACAAGGTAATTACAAGCCCAAGAGACAGAAAGGGCCACATGAACCAGCGACTACATCATCCTGAGACCAGAAGAACTAGATGGTGCCCGGCTACAACCCATGACTGCCCTGACAGGGAACACAACAGAGAACCCCTGAGGGAGCAGGAGAACAGTGGGATGCATACCCCAAATTCTCATAAAAAGACCAGACTTAATGGTCTGACTGAGCCTGGAAGGACCCCAGTGGTCATGGCCCCCAGACCTTCTGTTGCCCCAGGACAGGAACCATTCCCAAAGCCAACTCTTCAGACATGGATTGGACTGGACAATGGGTTGGGGAGGGATGCTGGTGAGGAGTGAGCTTCTTGGATCAGGTGGACACTTGAGACTATGTTGGCATCTCCTGCCTGGAGGAGAGGTGAGAGGGTGGAGGGAGTTAGAAGCCAGCGAAATGGACAGGAAAAGAGAGAGTGGAGAGAGAGAGCAAGCTGTCTCATTAGAGGGAGAGTAATTGGGAGTATGTAGCAAGGTGTATATAAGTTTTTATCTGAGAGACTGACTTGATTTGTAAACTTTCACTTAAAGCACAATAAAAATTATTTTAAAAAAAATTTAAAAAGACTGATTGCATGGAGTACACAGGGGCAGAGTTGTAAAGGAAGCTCATTAGAAACCAATTATTATACAGGTGTCTACAAAAAATGTAAATAAAATCAAGATCAAAACACAAACCTGAGTTTGAGTCACACTTCCAACAGAGATTAAGAAACCAAGAGTAAGATATTTTAGCTATATGAAAAATGGTTGTAGAGTAGTCCATTCAAGTAGCATGCCAGTACAGTATGTTACTATAAAACATTTTCAAAATGAATCTTGATGCTTTGACATGGAAAAAAACTGGAAATAAAATTCCTTTGATTTTGGATCATAGGGGCTAAAAAATTGATTTGTTTTAATGGCAAAAATGGGGACACCAACTGTTATGCATGGAGCCCTGGTGGCAGAGAGATTAAGAGCTCAGCTGTTAACCAAAAGGTTGGCAGTTCAAGTCCACCAGCTGCTCCTTGGAAACCCTATGGAGCAGTTCTACTCTGTTCCATAGGGTCGCTGTGAGTCGGAATCAACTCGACAGCAATGGGATGGGAACTGTTATGTATAACTTCACAGATGCACTGGGTTTAAGGCCATATATGCTTGACTACGTTTTGTATCTGTTGTCCAGAGGTAATATTTTCACCAAAACCAAAAACCAGACTCATTGCCATCCAGTTGATTCCAACTCATAGTGACGCTATAGGATTTCCCAGGCTGAAATCTTTACGCCAGCAGACTGCCATATCTTTCTCTTGCAGTGTTTTTCACAAAAGTCCGAAATTCACACTCAGTAAAAGAGAAACGTATCATGAGGAACAAGGGAGCCAGTACACTATAGAGGTTGAGAGTTCAAGCTCTGGTATCAGACATACTTCAGTTAAAGCCCCAAATCCAGAACTTACTACATGTCCTTGAACAAATCATTTAACCTAAGCCTCAATTCCCTCATTTGCAAAATGGAGATAATACATCATTCAGCCATTGTAAGATTTAAACAAAGTAATTCATGTAAAGCATTCAGCCAGTACCTGCACAAGTAAATAACAATATTAATAATAGCAACATGCTAATTGTGAAACTAGCGTAATTACTGTCTTCCAACCTAAAGGTTAGTTAAAAGTCTTCTGGTAGGCAAAAAGCTCTAATCATTGAAAGAAGATATGCACATATACTTTTATAAAGACAGCTTTTCATTTTTTTCCATACTGCAAAATATTTCTACTCCTCCCTCCTCAGCAAAGAATAACTCGGATTAATTATGTACAGTTACATAAAAAAAGAAGAGCCCTGGTGGCACAATGCTTGAGCACTCATCTGCTAACTGAAAGATTGGTGGTTCGAACCCACCAAGTGGCTCCACAGGAGAAAAGACCTGGCAATCTGCTCCCATAAAGATTACAGCCTAGAAAACCCTGTGGGCAGTTTTACTGTGTCATACATTGGGCCACTATGAGTTGAAATCAACTCAACAGCACCGAACAACAACACGAACAGAGGCCCTGGGTGGCACAAATCGTTAAGTGCTTGACTACTAACCCAAAGGTTGGCAGTTGGAACCTACCCAGAGGCAACTCAGAAGAAAGGCCTGGCCACCTGCTTCCAAAAGGTAACAACAGCCTTGAAAACCCTATGAAGTACAGTTCTGCTCTGCAACACATGGGGTCACCATGAGTCAGAATTGACTGTATGGCATATATATAGAAAAGGATTCAACGCATTCTGAATTAAACAACAAAAAAAAAACCAAACCTGTTGCCATTAAGTCGATTCTGACTCATAGCGATCCTGTGGGACACAGTAGACTGCCCCCAAAGAGTTTCCAAGGAGCGCCTGGTGGATTTGAACTGCTGACCTCTTGGTTAGCAGCTGTGGCACTTAACTGCTATGCCACCACGGTTTCCACATTCTGAACTAGGAAAGTTAATTTTCAATGAGATCTGAACTGGTGATCTTATTAGTTGGAGGAGTTGCAGGGGGTATCGTAGAATTTATTTTTGTTTTTTGGAAATGGAAAAGTCAGCAGAAAGAGGGAAGAAGAAGAAGAAAAAGCCTTCAAACCACTACATAGGCTGTTATTCAATGGAGAAAAACAATAGAAGGTTGAACATCCACATTATTTCATAAATGAATTAGAAAATAAAGAAGCAAAAAAAAAATTAGGTGAAATACTCTAACTCACACATGAAAAAGAACTAATATAGCTGTTAGTAAGGTTAAAGCGATCAAATCCATCAAATAAAAATCCAAGAAAGAGAAAGTGATATATCAATTATGCCTATAGTTTAAGTAATGAACTCCATCCTTTTAAGATAATGTCTTAAATTTCCCATTTGTACCCAACAGTCTTTGCCATTACTCTGAATATGCCCCTAGCTTGAATGTGCCTTTACCTTGTACTATCTTTGAAGCCAAATATATCCTTCTGCTTTTTTTTTTTTTAAGGACAAAAATAAAATCTTACAGAGCATTATTTTTCTAGAGTTCTTAGAAAAATAAGAGCAATTCAATTATTTAAAGGTTAGATTTCAAAGAAAATACTGTTAACAAGATAGCTAATTTGGGGGGTAAAGAGGGGCCTCATGAAAATAAATCAACCATAGGAAAATTGTTCCAGGACAGCTAAAAACAAATTTCAAAATAATGCAAATTTTGGTATTTTTGAATAGACATGATTAATGAGTAGTAAGGTGAATAAGTGAATTCTGAAAAGAAAAACAGAAGCGAAGAAAAGACTTCAGCAGGAGTGCAAACTAGTGTTATCAATCCATCATTACACATGCAAAAATTTTGAATAATAAAAAATCAGACAATGAACTGTTTTATCAACATTTGGAACTTAGCGATTGAAAGAAAATTAAGTATTTTAGAGAAATTTTCAAGCATTTCAAGCTAGCTTTCTATATTACACATTATTACTGCAAAATGAATGAAGAAAGGGAGACTGGCTAGATGTTCTAATTAACAGCTTAGCAATCAAAGAATAATGACACTCCCAAAAGAAGCTTTGTTACCTAGAGAAAATGGACATTTCCTTTTTCCTGCCTAAGAATCCAGATGCAAATCACCAACCTCGGAAACACATTCTTCTCTATTCCTTTATCTGAAAATTACTGCAGTGTGACCCTGTTCAATAGAGGGCATCATCCAGCCAGAAAAATGGAATTAGGGCAACCACACACTATGCGTATGTTCAGATCATTACATTCACTGAGCTGTCATCAGGTACACATGGCCTTTTTCAGTGGGGAGGCCATTGTTGGTGATCAAAAATCTATTTGAAGAAGGGAAGCTTAGGTCATTAACGGTTACATACACACTTCGATACACTGACATACACTAGCATCATAACAATTTTTAAAGCTTCAGCATCCCTTGGTTTTCGAGTAACAACACTAGCTATTTACTGGGGACTTTTTAACGGCAGAATTTCGGTAATAACACCATGAGTTGTTATTCACCTGATCATTACATGGTAAAACAAACAAACAAAAAATAGTACAATGTAAGAAAGGCAAGCAAATCAGACTCTGCACTTTCCTTCCCTGTTAAATACCCTGAACAGAGACAGTTGACTTGGATACATACTTCAGTTTACCAGGTGATCAAGGTTAAAAAGAACACTTCTAGACCCAAATGACTCAAGATATAAATAAACCACAATTAATTGAGGGATTCATCCCATTGTTAAAGGCTCAAGCTTCTGCCAAAATCACTCTTGGTTTGGGAAATGTTTTAGGTAAATTTAAACAAACAATGCAGCAAGTTAAACAAGACATGCTAACTTCCTAAAAGATTAACTTACCCCTAGTCTTTCCAAATTATATATTAATAACTAACCTCAATTTTCAAAAATCTCTTTTCCAGCTAAGGCAAGTCACACCCAAATGAGTGAACTGTTTTGGTGGTACCCACCTTACCCTACCCCTACCCCCCAAAGGCAGACGTCAAATCTTCCCCACAGGTCGCCAGACAACCAGGAACCGAAGCAATACGAAATGCACTTTCAATCTTTGAAACATCGACGTCGAGGCTTAAGGAGGAGGAAAATGAGTGTACTAGGTTTAAAAAAGCTATTTAAATGTTCCAAAAGCCTGCGATTAGAGCAGGTCAACCAAATGGCATCGCATGGCATTAGCCGGCCCCTACTTTCACCTACCCACTCAGAACGCAGGCAAATAAACGCGGCAGACCTCTCAAAACCTGAGACACCTAGGGGAAAAAAGATGTATCCTGCAGAGCAATTACACTGCCTGCTTTTTGATGGCAGTCTTATGCTTTTAAAGAATCCAGGAGCATTTACTAGTTCAATCCGTCCCCAAATCCACGCCACCCTTTCAACTTTACAATTGAGAGAGAGAAGGAGAAATTCCGGTCAACTCGCCTTGGGGGGTTGGTCTAAGGGTAGAGGACTTAAGTAGGGAGAAAGATGGAGAAAGAAAGAGCGAGCCAATGAAAGATATCAAAATTTCCCACCTTTCTTAAATTCTTCCAGCATAGCGTCCAACTTGGTGTCGTTGAAAACGAAGTGCAAGGGGTGGTTATAAAATTTGGTGATGGTTTTCAGGGGAGTACAGTCATCTGGGTCCACAAAGGCCAAGTCTTTGACAAAGAGGAGGTCCACGATGTTGGAGCGCTCCCCCTCAAATACTGGAATGCGAGTGTAGCCGCTCTCCATGATCTCCGACATCGTGTTGAAGTCCAGGATGGCCTCGCCCGTGATCATGAAGCAGTCCCGGAGCGGAGTCATCACGTCCTCCACCGTCTTGGTGCGGAGCTCCAGCGCCCCTTGGATGATGTTCAGCTCCTCTTTGACGAGGTCGTTGTAAGGATCGGTAACCCGGAGCATCTCCAGCAGTTTTTCCCGGTTATAGACAGTGCCTATCTCCTGACCCAGGACGCAGTCCAGCAGCTTGCTGACCGGGTAAGAAGCAGGAAAGGTCATCATCATGAAAAATTTGGTGAGGAAGATGGTGTTGGCACCTACGGCCAGGCCGTGCCGGGAGCAGATGGCCTGGGGCACTATCTCCCCGAAGATGACGATGCCGATGGTGGAGACCACCACCGCCACGAGGCCGGAGCCCGCGATGTCGTCGAGCAGGATGGTAAGCGTGGTGTTGACCAGCACGTTGCCCAGCAGCAGCGAGCACAGCAGGTAGTTGCCCTGCCTGCGCACGGGCTCGATGCGCTTAGCGTAATTCTTCTCCTTCTCGGTACCGCAGTTCTGCACGATGCGCAGCTCCATCGGGTCCAGTGCCATGAGCCCCAGGTTGAGGCCGCTGAACATGCCAGACAGGCACAGCAAAAGCGAGATGAAGATCACCTGCAGCCAGAAGGGCAGCAGAAACTTCTTCTCCTCGCCCACGATCATCTTCGTGTCCTCGCCGTCGTGGTAAATCCACGTGGTCTCAGCCCACGGGGGTGGTGGGAGCCCGGCCACCCCGGAGCCGCCCTTGCCCCCGACGGTGCCCCCCGCTGACCCCGGGCCGCCGGCGCCCAGGGCCGGCGTGGAGAGCGACGTGCACAGGTAATAGGACTTGCTCTTCTCCATTTTGCGCAGCGGTTTGATCTCGATCTCGATAATGCCCGAGGTGCGGCGGTTGAGGATGATGTGGGGCAAGATGATGATGTCTGAGGTGCGGATGCCGCAGCGCTGGGGGCCGCTGTCCGGCTCTGGCGGCGCGGGGCCACCCAGCCCGCGCTCGCCGGGGCTGTGGCGCCGCCGCTCGTGCTCGGTGAAGGCGATGCGGGACCACGTCTCGTTGTTGATGTTCTGCCCGTACACCCGCAGCTTGACCCGGGTCCGCTCGCTCACCCGCAGCGCCCCCCCTTCCATGAACGACACGTCGTTCGTGTCCTCCAGCCTCAGCCCGATGATCACTGTCTCCTCGTTCTCGCTCGCCGCGGCGCAGCCACCCCCGCCGCAGCAGCAGCTCAGCAGCAGCAGCGGCAGCAGCCGCCCCGCCGCTGCCTGCAGGACCCCCCGGCCGCGGGCGCTGAGGCTGCGGCGCGCCGCCATCTTCCAAGTGGGCAGTGCGGCGGCTGCCTGCCCGCCCGCCATGTTTACTTCGGGTTCACAAGCACCACAGCCAATCATGGGGTAGCTGCTCCAGCTGTTGCTTCATGCTTCCCACCCGGCGGCGCGAGCGCAGACACCCGGCCCTGGGAGAGACTGCAATAGAGCGTCTGCGCCCAGTGCTCAGCGGTCCGCCTCCCTGACTGACACTGACCCGGCCTCGGCCAGCTGAGGAACCCCTAGGCTCGTGGGAGGAGTAGAGGGGAGGGTAGGAGGGCCAGCCGCTCCCGCGAAAGGCAGGTCGCCGAGCCAATCAAGAGCGGGTGCCCGCCCTCCCAGCCAGGGGGCTGGAGTGGGGGCGTGGCCGTGCGCGGCACGGCGGACCAATGGCAAGGTAGGCGGGCGGGGAAATGGGTTGCCACCGTCCCCCTCAGCACGCCAAGTTTCCAGCTGAAAAGCGCGTGACTCTTGTGTATGTGCGAGGGGAGGAGGTGTGGCCAGCCGGAGCCCGATAGCCAGTCAGAAATTAGAGCTGTAGAAAGGGGGCGGGGCCTCTGGTCCAGTTGCCAATGAAAAGAAGCCGTCAAGGGGGCTGGCGCTCGCTGAGGGGTCTCAGTAGTAGATCCCCGCGCCTGCAGTTGGCCTGGTTGGACTGATGCCCTGCGGTGCGAGGACCCCGGTTTTCGCTGCACCCGGTTGCTGGCCACCCAGGACATCATGCCGATGCAGAGCGGATGCGCCTTTCTGCCACCGGTGCCCGAGAATCAGATTTGAGTTGGGACAGCTTAAAACGCACGTAAATCCCAAATGAAAGCAGGGCACCGGCCGCGACCCCGCGCGCCCCCTTCCACCACCTGTGCACGCAGCTCCTCACGGGATAAGCGGCGGCCCGGAGGCCCCTGCACCGCCACGGACCGGCTCTTCTCGCGCCTTCCCCCTACCTGGACGCGCGAGCTCCACGGCTCGCGATCAAGTTGCACCACCTGCCGGCCGTACGGGCAGCCTGCAGTGCTTTCCAGGTCTGATGCAAACCCCGAAAGGGTTAGAAAGTTAGAGTGGGGCAGTTTCCCAAACTTTCTAGTCTTAAGAATCACCTCATATTCCTGATAAAAGTACATATTTCCTGGATCCCATCCCATACTAAAGGGGAAAGGGCCAGAAATCTATTTTTAACAAGCACCCTGGCAAGTCTGGGAAATGAGAAGGGACAGACATCCCAAACGAACCCATAAAGGCGCCTTCTCAATCACACTGACCAAACCCTGCTAGGTTCATAGTTCCCTCTGGGAAAAACAAAACAGAGACCTAACTCCCCGTGACTCCCAGCCCCACTGCTTCTGAAGGAGACAGCAGCAGAGTAACTCCCAAATTGATCTTTTTCTCCCAATGTAAACATCCAAAAAATAGCTTCCCCCTCCCCCCGCCTTTTTTTTTTTTTTTTTTAATATTCTGTAAGAACATTATCTCCCCTTCTTGTAAACAAATGTTCCTGATTGATTTCTGGTAGGGATGACTGCAGTGGCACCTCTTCTACACCTGTCCCATTCTCTCCTCAATCCAGCAACCAGGCTGGTCTTGTTATATCACAGAACTCTACGGTGGCTTCCCACCTCATTACAGTAAAAGCTAGAGTACCCACAGTATCCCACAAGGCCCTAAAGGGTCTGCTCCCTCCTCTTACTTCTCTCACCTCATCACCTGCTGCTCCAAACATGCCCTTCCAGCTGTTTCTCAGTCACTCCGGGGCTGCCTTTGCACTCCCTGCTGGTTTTCTATGCCTGAAGTCTCTTCTCCCAGATGGCAACATAGCCTGCTAGTTCACCTCCTTCAGGGCTTTACTCTAAAACCATCTTATTTTAACCTTGCAAGCCATACTCCGTATACTCCATGTCTGCTTTTTTATCTTCAAAGCAAAGGGCGCTTTCTAATTATTAATTTGGTTTATTGTCCATCTCCTTCCACTAGAGCATAAACTCCCTGAAAACAAAGATGTTGTCTTGTTTTGTTGACTGCTATATCACCAGGGCCTAGAACAATGGAGGCATTCAAAACAATATTTGGTAGATGTTAAAGAAATGAAAGAATTTCTGTTCCAATTATTTCAAGTAATGTCTCTTCCGTTTCTAGCCTTGCTTCCACCACCCCTAATTTTCATACAACTACATTTGAAAAAGAGGTTCAGATGAAGAAAACCAGATTCACAGACTTGGCATCTGTTTGTAAGAGTGGCATTATGGAAGTCTGGGGGAAAAAATGGCATTTTTAAGGATATCTGACAAAGGTTAAAGTCAGCTGATTGGAAATGAAACCACTTTACCTTCTTCAAAAATGAGAACAAGTGTGTTTAAGGGAGCTGAGAGGATGATTCAAGGCTCTCAAGTGCTGAACAGACACTTTCAGAATAGGAGGGTGGAGAAGAGGGGGAAGGGAAGAGCCTGCCAAACCTACAGACATTTCCTATGCATTTCAGAGAAAGAACAGTCAGGGAAGTGTGGCATTCAGCAATTTAGAAGCAGGGCACTGGTGCAGGCTCTGATGACTTCTGGGGGCTTCCCAACCTGTCTGTCTGTATGAACACAAAACAAGGTCCACACATGCTTTTAAAGATCTTTTTTTAAATCCCAGGGGGGAGGAGGGGTCAACAAAAACCCTGGATTCTGATCATATTTTGCCTCCTTGAATGGCGATTGCTGAATGGTTGCTGCAGATGTCTAATCCTAGTTAGGCCCTGACTTTGTCTCACCTTGAGCAAGTCATTCAGATAAAGCCCAAACCTCCTAGCAAATGCCTTCCCTACCTAACCCTCTCTTGCCAGAGTCCTTTACTAGAAACTCGGAAGGGCAAGAGTGACTGTTAAATTCTCTCATCTGCAAAGGATAAGCTCCTAAATCTGCGGTTTCAGGGACTTGGGAAGGTACTACGTCTAGAGCTAAAAGTCTCTAGAAGACTTTTAAAGATCGTAGGTAGAACACCAAATAGCTGACACATTTTGTTTTTCAACCTAAAGCCCTAAGTTTATAGAGAAGTTTTTTTTTTTTTCCAGAAAATTACCTAGTTGTGGAAAAGTATTCAAAATTAATTGTTTCAGTGTTGTTATTAGATGCCATGGAGTCAACTCCAACTCATATCTATCTCATGTATAATAGAATGAAACATTACCTCGTCCTACGCCATCTTCGTAATTGTTAGTATGTTTGAGTCCATTGTTTTGGCTGTTGTGTCAATCCATCTCATAGAGGGTTTCCCTCATTTCTGCTGACCCTCTACTTTACCAAACATGATGTCCTTTTCTAATGGTTGGTCTTTCCTGATGATGTGTCCAAAGTAAGCGAGTTGAGTGAAATTTTAATCACACCGAAGCACAAGGTCTTCTGAGGAAACACAGGAACTAAGCAAATGCAGGAGTTACCCAAACTTTGCGAAGGGTCAAATCTGTTTGCCCTGAGAGGGATTTCTCAGAAGCAACACTGCCTACTTGTTTAAATATATAGAACTCTTTTAGCTAAAAAAAGCATTTGTCACAACAGTTAGCAAATAAATAAAATAGAACAAAGCCAGTGATGCCATTTACCTCCTCTAGAGAACTTTTTGGGCTTTTTATTTTGGGCTTTCCCATTTCCATCCTTTTCTAGATATTTTCTGGACATAGTTACTAGGAAAGAAAGGAAAACATGGCTTTTTGACATAGTTGTGAGGAAAGCTTCCTCCCTTGACAAGGGTCCACACTCCTTGGGTGCCACCCTTCCAGGGAATTCCAAGTCTTGGGCCCTCAGGTGCCCAAATGGGAAGTAGCGAGAGGGGAGCCACCTGGTGGGCCACCCTTCCCCAGTGCCTTGCTGATCTTCTTTGCTAGCCCATGATGGGTCACTTCTTCCCTCTTCTGTCTCTACAAAGACACCTAGTTTCCTCCTTTTCCCTGAAGGTGCAGTATCCCACTGAGGCCTGGCCTTGGGAGCTGGAGAGCATCTCACATCCTGGCACCCTTCTCCGTGGGACTGGCTTTTCCTGAACCCCCAATGGCGAGGCCCTAAGAGATCTCCTGAGCACTGGGCTGTCACCCACTCCATCTCTCCCCTTCTTCCTTGATCCTTCTCCACTAGTCAGAGAAGAACATTTCTGCAGCTAAAAGCCTACTGTTTGCCAGGCCCTGGAGCTGTGGAATTTTCTAGAATGTTCATTCTGTCTCAGTCTTCCTCTCTGTCCCAGCCTCTGTCTCAGCTTTGAACAAAGGTGTAAGAAAGGTTCTGATCACTGTTACTATAAATAACACTCAACACAAGTCATGACTGTAGGGAATATTTTCACTTCCATACCTTTTAAATGTTGAACCATGTGAATACTGCTTATTCAAAAGTCTAAAAAACATTTGGGGGGGATGATCAAAAGAAGGGAGACAAGGAAGACTCCGACAAGAGGATGGTAACTCAGAAGGACCTGCAGGAGAACGAATAGGTCCTGAATGTCCAATTCTGGGTTCTTCCATAGGTTTCAAATCTGCATAGATCTGGTAGCAGCAATCTAGCTTATGATTACTACTTTAGTCATAAAATACCAGGTTTCCCATACCAGCTGAGTTCATTCCCTAAGTCTTTTTTCCACATCCTCTGAAGCTAAAATTCTATTCCAATAATCCCCATGCATAGAAAAACAATGTCAGACCCCAGTGGAAAAAATTCTGCTCCTATTTTTAGTTCCTCTGAGATATCTATTGTATTTGTTTGTTTTATTTTTAAAAATCACTGAAGATTTGTTTCTCCCCATTTATTAACGCCACATTAACTGTTTTCCTCTTTAAGTTTTAAATACATTTGTATTTTATTTCCCACCCCATTTCTTTTTTTCCCCCTTTTATTTATTCATTTATTAAACTAAAATATATTGTATATCTAATAAGTTCCAGACACTGTGCTGGGCATGGTGAAGCTACAGTCTTGAATCAGAGGGTACCTCAGAAACTTACTAATAAGGAGTTTAGGAAATGTATACATAAACAACTACATAATGCAGAGTACAACATCAAATATCTTAAAAGGAAGTACGAATAAAGAGGGAGGACTGAGGAAAGCTTCATGGTCTTTGAGCTTGTCCCTGAAGAACAGGTAGGTTTTAGATATGCAGACATAAGACAGCAGTGTGATTAATGACTTTTGTGTGTGGCCTTTCTAGCCATGGTCTTGTAACTCCCACTCAGGTGATTGTGTGATAAGGTAATTGTGGACTACCAACAGGGTTGGTCAGTTTTGCCTTAAAAGAGAGCCAATCCCAGAGCAGAAGGGGGGCCCACGACCACCAAGGAAGGAGAGACCAGGAGATACCCGGCAACATGGTGGGCTTCTTGGCCTGTGGAGAGAGAAAGCTGAGTGCCCTTGGGCAGAGACTGAGGGCCAGGGAGAGGCATGTCTGCGAGCACAGCTGAGGTGAGGCTATCCTGACGGAACACCTGTATCCCGAGTGTTCTTGAGCTTGAATTGTAACTGTTGCTTCCCTAATAAGCCTCATGGTTGTGAGTATGGTTTGCATAGCCGTTACAATGAATTATCAAACCCAGTAGAAACTGCTGTGGAAAGAACACTTGGTGTCAGAATTGGTAGAGATAGCCGAGAGAGCAGGCTTGTCTGGCCTCCACCTCATGGGAGTCAGCCTTGTGCTGTTGATCTTGGTTCCCCTCCCTCCTTGTGAAGTCAGAGGAGGTCAAACTCTGCCCCGATGCCGTTTTTACAAAGAGCTATTCCAGGAAGCGATTGAGAGATAAAAGGAAAAAATATTTTAATGGAAGGAAAAGTGTGAGGTGAGGCTGGAAAGGGAGCAGCATTTCTGAAACAAGCTGTAGTTGAATTTGGCCCTATGACCTACAAAGAAGAGCAGGAATAATGTTGAAAAGCTGGTTGGGGTCAGTTTGTGCTGGGCCTTGAACGCCAAGTTTAGGAGTTTAGATTTCATTCTGTAGGCACCTCTACCCATTGCTGTTGAGTCGATTTCAACTCGTAGTGACCCTATAGGACAGAACAGAACTGCTCTATAGGGTTTCCAAGGCTGTAATCCTTACGAAAGCAGACTGTCACATCTTTCTCACACAGAGTAGCTGGTGAGTTCAAACTACCCACCTTTTTGGTTAGCAGCCTAGTGCTTAACCACCATGCCACCAGAGCTCGTTCTGTAGGAACCCAGGACCTATAAAAAGTTTCAAACAGAAGAACTGTATAATAGGAAGATTAACCTGACAGGTACCAGTGCAGTGATGCTGGGCAGTGCTAATAACCTAAGGAGGTTAAGGGAACTCCTGCCACTCAAAGCAGACACACGCCTTCACAGTTTACAACGCACTTTCTGATTTTATCGTCTTGGACTGACCTTCACAATTAGGACTAAGGGATATACCACTTCTCCAGCCACATGTAGGACAATGAAACAGATAACGCCACAGGAACTCCCAGAAAACCAAGATAAGACACCACACCCTCAGTTTGCTGCTGCAGTCTCTGTAGTAATAATTGTGAATCTTAGCACAAACATCAGGTTTCCCAGGTTGGCCTGGACTCCTGGTTATATAGGTCACCCACTGATAGACGTTTTTAAACTTTCAAAATTTTTGACATATAATAAACATACATTGTTGTTAGGTTCCATCAAGTTGGTTCCAACTCATAGGGACCCTATGTACAACAGAAGAAACACTGCCCAGTCCTGGTTCATCCTCACAATCATTGTTATGCTTGAGCCCACTGTTGCAGCCACTGTGTCAATCCACCTCCTTGAGAGTCTTCCTCTTTTTTGCTGACCCTCTCCTTGACCAAGCATGATGTCCTTCTCCAGGGACTGGTCCCTTCTAAGAACATGTCCAAAGTATGTGGATGAAGTCTTGCCATCCTTGCTTCTAAGGAGCATTCTGGCTGTACTTCTTCCAAGACAGATGTGTTCATTCTTCTGGCAGTCCATGGTATATTCAATATTCTTTGCCAATACCATACTTTAAAGACATAATTCTTCTTCAGTCTTCCTTACTCATTGTCCAACTTTCACATGCTTTTGCAGCATATTTGCCCAATGCAATGTGTCATTTGATTTCTTGACTGCTGCCTCCATTGGTGTTGATTATGGATCCAAGTAAAATGAAATCCTTTACAACTTTGATCTTTTCTCTGTGTATCATGATGTTGCTTACTGGTCCAGTTGTGAGGATTTTTGTTTTCTTTATGTTGAGGTGTAATCCATACTGAAGGCTGCAGTCTTTGATCTTCATCAGTCAGTGCTTCAAGTCCTCTTTGCTTTCAGTGAACAAGGTTGGGTCATCTGCGTATCGCAGGTTGTTAATGAGTCTTCCACCAATCCTGATGCCATATTCTTCATATAGTCCAGCTTCTCGGATTATTTGATCAACATACACATTGAATAAGTATGGTGAAAGGATACAACCCTGATGCACAACTTACTTGACTTTAAACCACACAGTATCCCCTTGTTTAATCTAACAACTGCCTCTTGGTCGATGTACAGGTTCCTCATGAGTACAAATCAGTGTTCAGAAATTCCCGTTCTTCCACGCCGTCACATGCCTCTGCACAGTTAATAAAACACAGGTAAACATCTTTCTGGCATTCTCTGCTCTTAGCCAAATCCGTCTGACATCAGCAATGACATCCCTTGTTCCACGTCCTCTTCTGAATCCGGCTTGAATTTCCAGTAGTTCCCTGTCAATGTACTGCTGCAACTGCTTTTGAATGATCTTCAGAAAAAAAAAAAAAAATTAATTATACAGCAATATTGGTACCTTTTAACATGCCTCAACAAGGGTTCACAAAATATATTTAACTGAAATCTTCCTTTCTCAAAAAAATATAATCCCTTCACAAAATAGAATAAGCAGCTGTTAGTTGGGGGAGCTGCATTTAAAAATACATGTGCACTTACATATAAATAAACTACCTGAGCTGAAAATGCCTTCAGATGTGAGGCAGACAATTTTTTCTATAAATTTACTATCTAATTAGTGTACCTCTTAAAATATATCTTCTAAGCAGTCTTAAGCATTTAGGTGAAACTTTCTCCTGGCAAGAGATAAGCATATATTTTCCAAAATAGCAATTATTTTCATCCCTGTAACTTGGTTCTGATCACACATTGTTGCAACAGAGATTCCTGGAAACATCTGTAGGAGCTTGGAGGATTTATGGGGGTAAGAGTTTCCATTACAAAAAGAAACCCAGAGAATCTAACTTTTCCTACAGATGTTATTACAAAGCACTGGAACAGTGACATTTGTGATTCCACAGTAAAAATCTTCAACGCCCTTTATCAACCAGCATTGTTTTGGTTTTGGTTTTGACCAGAAGATTTGAATAGCCTGACAGACTAATTTCAAGAATGAGGATGCAGTCCCAGCAGTTTAGAGAAGCGGGTTTGATCAATACTGGCAACATACTATTACCCAAGGCAGATCGAACATTTTCTCTCTCTTCAGCAAAATTTTACTTGTGTGTAATATTAATGATATTGTTTGATAATTTCCACATTTTGTTGGATCACCCTTCTTTGGAATGGGTACAAATATAGATCTCTTCCAGTCGATTGGCCAGGTAGCTGTCTTCCAAATTTCTTGACATAGATGAGTGAGCACCTCTAGCGCTGCATTTGTGTGTTGAAACATTTCAGTCGGTATTCCATCAATTCCTGTAGGCTTGTTTTTCACCAATGCCTTCAGAGCAGCTTGGACTTCTTCCTTCAGTACCATCATTCTTGATCATATGCCACCTCCCAAAATGGATTTGAACGTCGACCAGTTCTTTTCGATACAGTGACTCCGTGTATTCCTTCCATCTTCTTTTGATGCTTCCTGCATTGTTAATATTTTGCCCATAGAATCCCTCAGTATTGCAACTCGAGGCTTGAATTCTTTCTTCAGTTCTTTCAGCTTGAGAAATGCTGAGCATGTTCTTCCCTTCTGGCTTTCTAGCTAACTCCAGGTCTTTGCACATTTCATTATAATACTTTGTCTTCTCAAGCTACCCTGTGAAATCTTCTGCTCAGTTCTTTTACCTTATCGTTTCGACATACATAAAAATGCATGAAACGTACATGCACAGTATAATAGCTGGCTACATAATTTATCATCTCAAATAGAACCCCTGAGAGTGAAAAAGGGTACTATTAATAATTAAGCCAGGATACCAGACATAAACCAGCACAGTTCCAGCAAAGACTATGTTTGCCTTATTGTAATTTATATTGATAAAGGGAACCAACCATCCCCTCATCAATGAAACCCTCATATATCCCTTGTAGACCACACCCCTCTCCCACTACCCTCTACTGAAGCACTATTCTTACTTTTATAGTAATCATTTCCCTGTTTCATTGCTGTATTTTTAAATTTAGAAGTTCCCTAACTACCCCGGGAGAGCAAGGACGAACCATGTAATATAACACTATAGGAGTCAAAGACGTAGTTCCAGTCTTGGTTCTAACACTTGTTAGACTGTAACCCTGCTGTGCACATCATTTAAACAGACTCAGCCTGTTTTCTATAAATTTAGAAAAATCAGCATTGTGACGGAGGCGTAAAGGAGTTATTTTCAGTAAAGAAACAGTTTAGGATATTTGGCATGATTGATAACCACAAAAGCAGTGACTCTTCCCCTTACCATGAGAAACCACCATTTTTAAAGGGTTGCATTAGGTTCACAGGCTCCTGCAACCTTATTTAAAAGCAAAAATAAAAATATCTTCTTCATAGCATTTCCTTAGTTAGATCCAGTTGAAAGGAATAATAAGGTTAATAAGAAAGAGAAAGAAGAACAGTTAATAGGCCTAGAAGCTACCCAAAGCCTTCTGCACCTGCTGGGCAAACCTTTCCTCCCTGACATCCTGACATTTGAGGGCTTTGCTTCCAGAGGATGCTCATTCAATATTCACAGAGATAATTATGTGATGGAAGCTTGTCAACTCTGGCAACAGAGAATAAACTGTCCAGGCCGCCTCACCTAACACAATTAGGCTCTGAGTTATATGTCAAATTACCATAAGCAGCTCCAACACTCTTTGGTTCCCTCCTGTGCATATCCCTGCAAAGTTCCACTTACGCTTCTTGGCTACTACTTGTAATGAATTAAATATAGAAGTCAGAGTCATAGATTAGGCCATAGACCTAACATTATTGATCTACAATTTAAAAAAAAAAAAAAACTCGTAACTTTGATGAAATTATGCTAACTTCAACCCTAAATCAGGGGTCACAAACAAAGCTTATAGGGGCCAATGAAGTTGGCTGGGTAGGGAGCTAGGGACAGTGACAAACCGTCCAAAGGGACATGCCCTGCCTGAAGGGGAAGCCACTACTCAGTTCTGGAAACCACAGCTGTGCAGACGTGCAGGCCTAATGTTGCCAGCATTTCCCGTTTTTCAAGAGAAGCCAGAAATTATTATTTTATGTGAATCTTCCAATTTATAAATGCAGGCAACTAATTAAAGCAATTTTATAAATACCGTGACCTCCACAGGATCTGGACCATTCACCTGTTTCTAAAACTAGAAGAGAGCTTAGATTATACCAAGTTCAGCCCCTCATTTTACAGATGGGGAAAGTGAATCCCAAAGAGAACAAATCATTTTCCTGTGGGCAAATAACTAGTTTGGAAGCCAAGTCACTCTAGAAAGATTACCTGCTTTCTGTCTCCTGCATTACTCTTCATTCCACCAATGAAAAGGTTAATGGCTTTAGGTGTAGTCAAAAAGTTATGAGACTTAAGTATGGTTTGCACTGAGCCCAGAAAATCATCAATTTGCCATTCTTCTTTGTTAATGTCTCTGGCTTCTGAACAAGGAATATGAGACAGTATGGTATTATATGAGGCAATGGAGTGGTATTAGGGCAAGATATTTTTGTTCCCAAGTGACTCTTCCTTCACCTGGAGCATAGCACTGCAGCATGGCCCTGCTACATGAAAGGAAGGGCTAGTGTGTTCCCATTGAGGAAGGGGACTGGTATGTTTGTCAGTCCAAGACAAGCAAGGCTCACTCAGCTGGAAAAGATTAAGTACAAAACTTACATTCATGTAACACTCCCATTAACCTCAGTAGGAGCTGTCCTTACAGGAATCACAGAATCAGCAGTTGAATAAAGACTGGAATGAAGCAGTAAAGCTCAAGTCATAGGTTATTATTAGGATTATACAATTCCAGCTTCACTTTTGCAAAAGAGTTCATTTCTAATGCAGTGAGCCCTCCCTCTACTCTTAGGGTAAAAAAAAAAAAAAAAAAATTTTTTTTAGGGTAGGGTCTGTAAAAGGACCCTTGTTAGGATCCAAATAGTGGTGCGGGGTTGAAGAAACTTGGCAGATCACAGAAGTTAGGGCAGGTGCCAACCAAATCTAGAAAACAGGCTCAACTGTTTTTCTCCTTTTGGCCCACAGGGTTCAAAATCCATTGTTAGCGATCAGTGCCTAGGACAGTGCCTGGCACATAGTAGGTACTTAATATTTAGTGAATGAATGAAAGAAGGGATGGATAGGTTCACATTCCTTGCCAGATTTATTTAGTTAAATTTCCAACTTAATAAGGCAGGATTAGTAACTTTCTTTACTGCTTCCTTGGAGCAGTCCAAGGAAAGGCCAAGAATCAATAGAAGGAGCAGGTTCTGCTGCCATCTGGGCACAGAGCCATGCCCTTTTCAGCTATGCATGGCTCGGGGTGAGGGGGCACCTATTCAGGCTACTGCAGGCATCCCCCAGTAGGTAAACGGGAATGCCTCTGCAGGCTGCCATCATTTTTTAATAAATCTTTCCCCTGTGATAATGAAGGACTGAAAATATTATATTTGATACAATAGTCAACTAAGAGAAAATCTGATCCTTAAATTCTTTAATCCAATATCTTTTGGATAAAGTTTGTGGCTAGTGAAGAATTAGGCCCATATTTCTGTGACTCTGCTGTTAGTAAGAATAATGTTTAAATGTATAAAATGATTGGATAAGGTTAACAATTGTAGAACCTAGGTATTAAGTATGAGTACTAGTCCCTGGATGGCACAGTTAAGTGCCTGACTACTAATCAAAAGGTCGGCAGTTTGAACCCTCCCAGAGTGCCTTGGAAAAAAAGGCCTGGAGACCTACTTCTGAAAGCTTAAAAACAAAACAAAACCAAACCCACTGCCCTCAAGTCGATTCCAACTCAGAGCAACCCTACAGGGCAGAGCAGAACTGCCCCATAAAGTTTCCAAGGAGCACTGGGCAGACTTGAACTGCCGACCTCTTGGTTAGCAGCTGTAGCACTTAACCACTACACCACCAGGGTTTCCTCTGAAAGCTTACAGCTTTGAAAACCCTATCAAGTGTAGTTCTACTCTGCAACACAAGAGGTCACCATAAGATGGAATCAATTTGACGGCAATGGTTTAGGTATATGAGTATTGGCTACAGTTTCTTAAACTCTTCTGTATATTTGAAAATTATCATCGTAATATTCCGGGGGGAACATTGCCTACTATAAAAGAGCTACAGGTAGCTTCCTTAAACTCTGCTCTGGAAGCAAAAGAAGCATTGGTCTTTGGCCGGTCTGGACACTACATGCTGGTGGCAACCATATACCCACTGCCGTCGAGTCAATCCCAATTCATAGTGACCCTGTAGGTCAAGGTAGAACTGCCCCCATAGAGTTTCCAAGGCTGTAATCTTTACTGAAGCAGACTGCCACATCTTTCTCCCGTGGAGTGTCTGGTGGGTTCAAACTGCCGACCTTTCAGTTAGCAGCCAAGCACTTAACCACTGTGCCACCAGGGCTTATTAGCAACTATATAGATCTAAACTAATGATCTAAACCACGTGCCAGGCATGCTTTTAAAGAACTTCATACATATGAGGAAGCAAAGGTACAGTAATGTTGAATAATTTTCTCAAGGCCAAAACGCTCAGCACAGTTGAGGAGGAAAAGACTATGAAGTCTGGCTTCAGGGTTTTTGCTCTTAAGCATCATTCCGTGATGCCTCTCAGACTTAAAGGAGAAAAACCCTCTCTCCTAAGGATTTGTACATACTTGATTTTCCATTTCACCTATTTTGAACATTTGTATAACTATTTATAGCATTTTCCTGACAAAACATACCTGCTTTAATTTTACATTACCTAATAGGTATTTTATAGCTTCTAGGTTAAATATGATTCTTAAAATGTACTTTGGTTGGAAAATCATGCATAAAGTCTGTTATTCTTAGGAAAAGAACAATGTGAATTTCCATATTGCAGCCCATCTCGTAACTCCACATTTTTTGGGGGAACTGAAAATTCAGAATGACAAGTGAAAGGCCGATGCCTCCCCCTCCTGTTTAGAAAAGCCTAGTAAACCAAATAGCCAGACCATCCTCTCTCCCCTAGTAGGAGCCCAGGTGGCATAGCGCTAAGCGCTCGGCTGCCAACCAAAAGGTTGGCAGTTTGATGGGAGAAAGACGTGGTAGTCTGCTTCTGTAAAGATTATAGTTTTGAAAACCCTACGGGGCAGTTCTACTATGAGTCAGAATGACTCGACAGCAATGGATTTCTCCTCTAGCAGGCCTGTCTTGGGCTCATAGATAGTAAAGTATGCTTAATCCCAATTGTACCATGCTAACTAATGCTGTCACTAACATAGGATATGCTGGGTAAATAGATATTGAACTCTAGAACCAAGAAAGCACTGTTTAGAATCAAGGTCACAGAGATGAAAAGGGCTTAAAAGATATTACCTAGTCCTTTCCTGTCTGTAGTAGGCAAGTCAGGGTCTACAACTGAACACACTCAGAAGTCAGAGAATTCCCCAACTGTCTAACAACTTTCTTGGAGTCTGTCCTGTAGAATCCATTCCAATGTCTTCTAAGGCCTAAACGTTCTCTTTCCTCTAGTCAAAATCCAGCAGGCACGCCCGCTTCCCCTTGTTCCTTTTGCACTGAGCTCACAAGTTCTTATTAAAACCTTCCATGGCTTGAAAACTGATATTTAAATACTAAAGTGTACCCCTACAAAAGCCTCAAGTACAACTAGACTTGAATTTATTTACTCATCCTTGAACCTTTCCTCAGTGTTCTTAATGTCTAATGAGTTAATCATCCTTAAAATATTCCTCTATCTTCTTTAACTATGGAACCTCGAACTGAGTCTAATACTTTCCTAAGAGTTTAACCAGGACCTTTTGTAAAGAAAAAAGAAAACCCACCATTTTTATACCTCCTAGCTCACCTTTAAAAAATTATCAAACTCTCTTCCTGATCCAGTTGGGATTTTCTAGATAGTCACTATATCTCTCTGTTGCCAGTTATAAGGGTGAACTGAGGTCAAAGAAATTTATTACTCATGTTTTCTTCATTCAATTACAAAAAAAAAAAAGTTTTGTTTAAAAGACCAGTTACCTCAAGAGCACTCATACTTATTTGATTGTCAATCTTTTACCATGATTAGCATTATTTTAGTAGGAACTTTGTTTAATGAGACAATGTGGCAAAAAATCCAAAAGGTACTATGCATGTCAGAATGAAGGTTATTTTTTCCAAGACCCTCTCCCAGCTGTTAATTTCTAAAGCCTTTCTTGCCACTGACCAGTCTTCAGCCTGCCTCTCAGTTCCACTTCTGACCACTAGATGGCACCAGAACTTTGAATTAGTTACAAAATAGAAAAAAACTACTTACCTAGTCTTTATTTAGGTGATTTGATGTTTTTGTTGTTAGGTGCTGTGGAGTGGGTTCTGACTCACGGAGACCCTATAGGACAGAATAGAACTACTCCATAAGTTTTCCAAGGAGCGGCTGGTGGATTCGAACCGTCAACCTTTTGGTTAGCAGCCACAGCTCTTAACCACTGTGCCACCAGAGCTCCCAGATGATTTGCTGTGAGCCTTTAATTAATGGCTTAGCAGTTAAGAGCTATGGCTACTTACCAAAAGGTTGGCAGTTGGAATCCACCACATGCTCCTTGAAAACTCTATGGGGGCAGTTCTACTCTGTGATATAAGGTCGCTGTCAGTCTGAATCGACTCTACGGCAATGAGTTCTTTTTGGTAGGGGGGACATTTAATTAATACCTTCTACTCGACTCAACGGCACTGATTTTGTTTTTTTGTTTTTTGTTTTCACACAATTCATTTGTCCTTATCAGTCATCAAGAATATGGTGTCTTCTTGCCATTTATTCTTTCTTATGGTCTGTGCTTTGGGAAAAAGCAGGTTAAAAAAAACATGCAACTCATTCTTCAGCTTCCAACCCACTACTGGTTATGTCTTCCAGGCAGCTGTAGATTTAGCAGCTTTTCTTTGTGCCACAGCAGCCTCCAGCAACACCAGGGGAACATCTGGACTTGGTACTGTGAGACTCTTCTGCATGCTTGAATGGATCTGTGATGATATCCTGTCAAAAGCCAAACCCAAATGAGAAGTTAAAGGTGTTTTGACGTACCCAAACACTAATACCATAGTTCTATATTATTTTGATTGCTTTACTTCCGAATCCACTATCATCGAGTCGATTCCGACTCATAGCAACCCTATAGGAGAGCAGAACTGCTCCACAGGGTTTCAAAGGCTGTAAATCTTTAGGGAAGTGGACTGCCACATCTTTCTGCCATGGAGCAGCTGGTAGGTTTGAAGCACCAAGCTTTTTGGTTAGCAGCCAAGTGTTTTAACCACTGTACCACCAGGGCTCCTTTTGCTTTACCTAGGAGGAAGATAATCTTTATAATTCCAGGGAGTTCTGGCAGGAGCATCAGTCATTCTTCTGTAAAGGTGGCCCTCTCTTCCTGAAGCTTCTAATCAAATTATTACTACTTTCAAGGCAAACTTCATTTAAAGCTTCTTAAAGGTAATCCCTATTGGACCAGAAGAGTTGATTTTGCTCATCTGACTTTGTTTTGTTCTATGAGATTCTCATTTGTATGTGCCATTTAATTCTTTGGAACTGAGATACTGAAATGCTGAAACTTCTTCTCTTCCCTCATTCTAATCCCCAGAACATGTGCACAAGACAAGAAGTAAGTCCCAGTCACCAGGGCCATCATTAGCAATTGCTGATGTTCAGGTATTGACATTGCCAGCACCAATGGCCAGCCAGATCTCAGGACAGAGAAAGGGGAGTTTTCAAAAAACAAGATGGTTAAGTCTTTATTTCTCCTTCTTTCCCCCCAACGAGATACCTCCAGCAGGAGCACCAATGAGGCCAAAGAAAAACCAGGCCAAAAGTAGGAAATCGAGAGTATAACAAGCCACTTTAAATAATGGTAATGAATTCACTCAACATAAATTTACACTCTTACTAGTTATTGTTGGTCAGGGCAGATAGAGGGGTGTACAAGACAGGCACAGACCCTGCATTCATGCAACTGACAGTCTTATGAACTAGTCCCTTTATTGAAGTAACTTACTCGTGGCCTTGGCCTCCCTGTCCCTCAGTTTTCACGTTTCGAAAATGAAGAGGTTTGCCTGGATCTGGGCTCCCTAACAGGCAGACCAGCATCTGACAGATCTCCAGGCCTGGAAAAGGGCTGTACTGGTTGCCACTACCAGGCCTTCACCCATTGTATTTCCTCTTCTCAGCTTGGTGGTTTGAACCTACCAGCTACTTCTCGGGAGAAAGATGTGGCAGTCTGCTTCTATAAAGATTACACCCTTGGAGACCCTATAGGGCAGTTCTACTCCAGACCATGGAGAAGGACATTATGCTTGGTAAAGTAGAGGGTGAATGAAAAAGAGGAAGACCCTCAACAAAATGGATTGACACAGTGGCTGCAACAATGGGCTCAAACACAGCAACAATTATGAGGATGGTGCAGGATCAGGCAGTGTTTCATCTGTTATACGCAGGGTTGCTATGAGTCAGAACCAACTCGACGGCACCTAACAACAATAACAACAGTATAACATATTGGTTGAAAGTATCAGCTCTATAATCAGATGTGGGTTCAAATTCACTACTTTCTATCTGTGTGACCTTGGATGAGTAACTTAACCTCTCTGAGTTCAGTTTCTTCATTTGTAAAATGGGGATTGTAAGAGTTGCTGTGCGGACTAAATGATATGGTGCCTTGAATGTATTATCTGTTAGCAAAGGTGATGGTGGTTGTTACCAGCCCCCTACTCATGGCAATTCCATGTATAGTGGGATCAGACCATTGTGACTCATAGGATTTTCAGAAGTGGATTGCCAGGCCTTTCTTCCCAATCTTTCTTAGTCTGGAAGCTCCCTAAAACTGTTTAGCATCATAGCATCATACAAGCCTCCACTGACATGGTGGTGGCTACACATGAGCTACATTGGCCAGGAACTGAACCTGGGAAGGTAAAAATTCTACCACTGAGCCACCAATGCCCTTCAATGAAGGTTAAACCCCAAAACCCACTGCCTTCCAGTCAATTCTGACTCATGGCGACCCTATAGGACAGAGAAGAACTGCTCCATAGGGTTTCCAAGGAATGGCTGATGGATTCGAAATGCCAACTTTTTGGTTAGCAGCCAAACGCTTAACCACTAGGTCACCAAGGCTCCCAATAAAGGTTAATGCTTATTATTACTATTGTTATTCATGTTATTACTACCACTACTATTAGTTGAGGAAATGCAGTACAGAGCACAAATCCTACTGGCATCATCTCAAATGCTGCAGTGTTTCAATAACGCAATTCTTTTTATAACAAAATACATCTTGCTTGTCAGGATTAAAAAGAACAAAGAGAGCTCTCAAAAACAGTTTTCACTGAGTCAGTCCTCAGCAAGCAGCAGCACCTTTCATTCCTCTATTCAGCAACTGGTAAGAAGACATAGTACATGCAGTTCCTTGCCTGCCTGTACTGCACTGTGCTGTAGGGTTTATCATAAAGGTCTTCCATAAAAAAAGATAAGAGCGTCATCCCCCAAGAGCACAAGGTTAGATTTCTAGGACACACAGCTGTTTCATTTTTTAAATCTTCCTTCAGTGTCAATTATCCCCATTTCAAAAACATGGAATTGATCTAAAGATATTGGCACATCTGCAGGCTGAAAGGAGTGTGATGGAATAGAAAGGAGGCTTGGGATAAACCAGTTCAAATACGTAGAATGTTATAATTGACAGCTGAGGCCAAGAACCCTCCTGTACTTGGGCTGCACGCATACTAGGAAGGAGAACAAGAGCTACACTGACAGTCTTCTGCAGTAACAAACTCATTTGTTTAACTACATTAAAACCTTTTTTTTTATTGTGGTAAAATACATAGAACAAAGTATTTGCCATTTCAACCATTTTTACATGTATAATTTAGCAACTACACTTTTTACAGCCCGAGTCCACTAGAAATGTTGCGGCTGGAGAAGAGACCCTTTTTATTTATAACTGTAATTTTCTGACAGCTTTTACAGCCAGTATTCAGGGAACTCAGTTATAGGCAAATTAGGATTAGATGAAAACGTACTTCAAAATAAACATCAATTCTTCCCAGAAAGGTTCTGTTATCAATGAATTCCCGAGAGTTTCAAAATAGCAACATCATCTTTGTAAAATGTTTAATGAATTGAAAAAATCAAAAGTCACATATTTCTACCAAAAAAATAAAAATATATCACCTTTTGATATGAACAGGCACTTCACTAAAGAAAGACATTCAGGTAGCTAACAGATACATGCTCACGATCATTACCCATTAGAGAAATGCAAATCAAAACTACAACGAGATTCCATCTCACTCCAACAAGGCTGGCATTAATCCAAAAAACACAAAATCGTAAATGTTGGACAGGTTGTGGAGAGACTTATACACTACTGGTGGGAATGTAAAATGGTACAACCACTTTGGAAATCCATTTGGTGCTTCTTTAAACAACTAGAAATAGAACTACCATACAATCCAGCAATCCCACTCCCTGGAATACATCCTAGAGAAATAAGAGCCTTTACCTGAACAGATATATGCACACCCATGTTCACTGAAGCACTGTTTACAACAGCAAAAAGATGGAAGCAACCAAGGTGGCTATCAATGGATGAGTAGATAAATTATGGTATATTCACACAATGGAATACTACACATTGATAATGAGCAATGATGAATCTGTGAAACATTTCATAACATGGAGGAATCTGGAAGGCATATTGAGTGAAATTAGTCACTTGCAAAAAGTACAAATATTGTATGAGACCATTATTATAAGAGCTCAAGAAATAGTTTAAACAGAGAAGAAAATATTCTTTGATGGTTACGAGAGTGGGGAGGGAAGGAGGAAGATAGATAGTAGACATGAACTAAATTAGGTGAAGGAAAGACAACACGCAATACAGAAGAGGTCGGCACAACTGGACTAAACCAAAAGCAAAGAAGTTTCCTGAATAAACTGAACGCTTCGAAGGCCAGTGTAGCAGGGGTGGGGATTTGGGGGCCATGATTTCAGGGGACATTTAGGTCAACTGGCATAATAAAATCTATTAAGAAAACATTCTGTATCCCACTTTGGAGAGTGGCGTCTGGGATCTTAAATGCTAGCAAACGGCCATCTAAGATACATCAATTGGTCTCAACCCACCAGGACCAAAGGAGAATGAAGAACACCAAAGACACAAGGTAATTATGAGCCCAAGAGACAGAAAGGGCCACATAAATCAGAGACTACATCAGCCTGAGACAAGAACTAGATGGTGCCCAGCTACAACTGATGACTGCCCTGACAGGGAATACAACAAAGAATCCCTGAAGGAGCAGGAGAGCAGTCGGATGCAGACCTCAAATTCTCGTAAAAAGACCAGACTTAATGGTCTGACTGAGACTAGAAGGAACCCTGAGGTCATGGTCCCCAGATGTTCTGTTAGCCCAAGACAGGAACCATTCATTCCCAAAGCCAACTCTTCAGACAGGGATTGGACTGGACTGTAAGATAGGACATGATACTGGTGAGGAGTGAGCTTCTTGGATCAAGTAGACACATGAGACTATACGGCCAGTTCCTGTCTGGAGAGGAGATGAGAGGGCAGAGGGCGACAGAAGCTAGCTGAATGGACCCGGAAATACAGGGTGGAAGGAAGAAGTGTGCTGTCTCATTAGGGGGAGAGCATCTAGGAGTATATAGCAAGGTGTATATAAATTTTTATATCAGAGACTGACTTGATTTGTAAACTTTCACTTAAAGCACAATAAAAATTAAAAAAAAAAACCACAGAGCACAGCTGCCAGGAGTCAGAACTGATCCCCCCCTCCAAAAAAAATACATATATATATATATATACATATATACACACACACACACACACACACACACACATCACCTTTTGGAAAAAACAGAATAGTAGCAATAATAGTTGAGTGATCAAGAATATTATAGAACAAAGAAAGTAAAGCATTCTTTAGCTTTAGAATTGGCTGCTCTATTTAGCATGGGCTTGATTCATGCTGGTAAAACTGGCCAAACAAAAATGCGTTAAGTTTTTGGCTCTAGGAATCCTGTCTCGTGGAACAATTAACCTTCCCCATCTATAAATTTACCGTATTTGAGAGTGCTTTCCAAATAAGCTTTACTCTTAAAACACTGCTTAGGAAGTAACAACAGAAGGAGAAAAAGGCACAAGAGTTACTGAGTCAAGGAATGTACCCATAAAAAAAATTTTTTTTTTCAACAGAAAGGAAAAACAGAGAGAAAGGTTACAGAATTTCTGAGACCCAGAATGATAAAAAAATCCTGCAAAGATGGTCCAAACTCAAAAAACACTTAGAACATAGGTACAAGCAGCTAAGAATTTTAGTAAGAGTAGGTCCATAATTATAACTGCTGTTTATTTTTTCAGTAGGTATTATGTGCCAGGCATTGAGCTAAGCATTATATGTATATCATCTCATTTGATCCTTAAAACTGAGCGTAGAAAGTGATTATTATCTCCCCATCACAGATT
This sequence comes from Loxodonta africana, assembly GCF_030014295.1. NCBI lineage: Eukaryota > Metazoa > Chordata > Mammalia > Proboscidea > Elephantidae > Loxodonta > Loxodonta africana. The sequence goes on from NC_087357.1 coordinate 31,298,659, forward strand.
AGGAAACTAAGGTTTAGGGAAGTTAGGCCACTTGTCCAAGGCCACTTAACTAAGATCACATGTCAAGGACAAAGCCAAAATCTGAACCTGCTCTTTCTGACTCCAAGGCCTGTATACTTAAATCCTAATGCTATGCCACTTTGTTTTTGAAAACAACGGCAGAAAGTACTAGAAGAATCTTTATGACCTTGTACTTGGCAATGGTTTATTAGATATTACACCAAAAACGCAAGCAACAAAATAAACCGATAAATTGGACTTCAAAATTAAAAGCCTTTGTGTATCAAAGGACACTATCAAGAAAGTGAAAATACAACCCACAGAATGAGAGAAAATACTTGTAAATCATGTATCTGATAAAGGTCTAGTATCCAGATTACATAAAGAACTCCTACAAGTCAAGAACAAAAAGACAAACAACCCAATTTAAAAATGGGCAAAAATGATAGGAAGGAAAGGAAAAGGAGGCGTTATGGCATGAGGGCACTGAGGCAATGGCATAAAAACATTGGAAATGGAAAGTGGTGACAGCTGTGCAACATGGTGAATTTAATTAACATCACTCAAGTGTACACATAAAAAATGTCGAAATGGTAAATGTTTTGTTAAATATATTTTTACCACAATAAAAAAATATGGGCAAAGGACTTGAGTAGCTATTTCTCTAAAGAAGATAGACAAATGGCCAATGAGGACATGAAACGATGTTCAACATCCTTAGTCACTAAGACACCACTTCACACCCACTAGAATGGCTATAAAAAAAATTAAAAAAAAAAAAACAGGAAAGTAAGTGTTAGTGAGGATGTGGAGAAACTGGAACTCTCAGACATTGTTGGTGGGGTTGTAAAATGGTACTGCCACTGTGGAAAACAGTTTGGTAGTCCCTCAAAAAGGTCAGTAGAGAATTACTGTATGACCCAGCAATTCTACTCCTAGGTACATACCCAAGAGAGTTGAAAACAGGTGTTCAAACAAAAACTTGTACACCAATATTTGTAGTGGCATTACTCATAATAGCCCCAAAATGGGAACAACTCAAATGTCCATCAGCTGATGAATGGATAAACAAATTGTGGTCTATGCATAATGTAATATTATTCAATCATAAAAAGGAATGAAGTACTGATGCATGCTACGGCATGGATAAGCCTTGAAAACATGCTAAGTGAAATAAGCCAGACACAAAAGGCCATATACTATATGATCCCATGTATATGAAATACCCAGAATAGGCAAATCCATGGAGACAGAAAGGAGATTAGTGGTTTCCAAAGGCTGGTGGAAGGAGAAAATAGAGAGTGACTGCTTAATGAGTACAGGGTTTCGATTTGGGATGATAGAAATGTTCTGGAATTAGATAGTGGTAATGGTTGCACAACATTGTGAATGTATTAAAAGCCACTAAATTCTACACTTTAAAAAGGTTAAAATGGTGAAATTTTATCGCAATAAAAAAAGTACTAGAAAAAAATATAAATTTATAATGTTGATATGGGGCAAGTCTTTCTAAGCATAATATCAAAGGGAGAAACCATAAAGGCAATGACTACGTAAAAATTGAACAGTTTAAGTGGGAGTATGTAGTGAGGTGTATATAAGTTTATATGTGAGAGACTGACTCGATTTGTAAATGTTCACTTAAAGCACAATAAAAATTATTTTAAAAAAAAGGAAATAGATCTCAAATCCTCTGGGATAACTCTTTTGTAATCACTAAAACAAGATATAATAAACTTCCCTTATTGTCCGTCAAAAAAAAAAATTGAACAGTGTATCAAAAAAATAAAAAGATAAATGACACTGAGAAAAAATATTTGCAACATACAATAGTCTTTTACAAAGAAATTTTAAAGGGCTAATCCACACTCTGATAAAAAAAATGGTTAAACTAATTAAATAGAAAGTTCACAGCAGATGATATAAATATAAATGGTCAATAAATATGATATAAATATAAGTAGTCAATAAATATACTGAAAAGTTATGAATTGGAATTGACTCTACAGCAACTAGCAATAACTTACATATTTTTCTAAAGGTAGCTCTTAATCTTTTTAGACCCCTTTGAGAACCCGATGAAAATAACAGACCATCTCTTAAGAAAAATGAACATAAACACATACACACGCCCAATTTTTAATATAATTTAAAGGATACATGTATGCCTCAAAGTCCATGGATACACCAAATTAGGCACCTCTGACTTATTGTCTGGATTGAAAAAGTGAAGACATGAAATAATTCAAATCGTTTTATAGATACAAATATGCTAGAAATAAGTTATGGATGGCCAACTGTAAAAAATAGAGATTTTCTTCTTGCTTTAGTAGACTGTGGCAAGCATAATGATTTTTTTTACTGCAGTAATATACATGCAACATATAATTGCTATTTTCACCATTTTTAACCAATTCAGTGGCATTAATTACATTCCCAATGTAATGGTAAGGAACCACCAGCCACCATGATGATTTTTAAAATGGTTCTCTGAGGTACGGAATTGAAAGTCTGCAAACCTTTGATTCTAAAGCAGAACAACTTCCAGTTGGTGGCAACCTCCCTCCAATTGGTTTGATCAGAAAATCTTGGGCAAATCGTGAATTCTTCAAGATAGCTGCTGTTTCTTCATCTACTTCGACAATGTCACCTTCCTGAAGGGTAGCATGAAAAACATGTATTAAGAGATGGCAGTTTCAAGAGACAGAAAGGGCCACATGAACCAGAGACTACATCATCCTGAGACCAGAAGAACTAGATGGTGCCCGGCTACAACCGATGACTGCCCTGACAGAGAACACAACAGAGAACCCCTGAGGGAGCAGGAGAGCAGTGGGATGTAGACCCCAAATTCTCATAAGACCAGACTTAATGGTCTGACTGAGACTAGAAGGACCCTGGTGGTCATGGCCCCCAGACCTTCTCTGGGTCCAGGACAGGAACCATTCCTGAAGCCAACTCTTCAGACATGGATTGGACTGGACAGTGGGTTGGAGAGGGATGCTGGTGAGGAGTGAGCTTCTTGAATCAGGTGGACACTTGAGACTAAGTTGGCATCTCCTACCTGGAGGGGAGATGAGAGGGTGGAGGGAGTTAGAAGCTGGCAAAAAGGACACAAAAAGAGAGTGGAGGGAGAGAGCAGGCTGTCTCATTAGGGGGAGAGTAATTGGGAGCGCGTAGCAAGGTATATGTGGGTTTTTGTGTGAGAGACTGACTGGATTTGTAAACTAATTTTTTTTAAGCACAATAAAAATTATTCAAAAAAAAAAAAAAAGATGGCAGTTCAATCTCAACAGAATAAAACCACCCACAAGTTTTACTAATGAGTGCCATTTCAGAATAAAAGATCACACTTTCTGACATGGTATACTCCCATGTTCAGACTCAACTGCTAGTTTCCAATTTATTTCCAGCTGGAATTGACCAGTGTCATACTCACTTTTCCTTCGGTGGTAATGCTGAAAAAAGCACACTTACTATTTCAGCACCCAGTCTCCACCCTGGAGTCCCTGGGTGGCATAAGCACTCAACAACCACCCAAAAGGTTGGTGGTTTGAACCTACCCAGAGGCACTCAGAAGACAGGCCTGGCGATCTGCTTCTGAAAGTTCAAAGCCTTGAAAACCCTACGGAGCAGTTCTACTCTGCATACACGGGTACTATGAGTTGGAATCAACTTGACCGTAACTAAGAACAACTAGTCTCTGCTCAGAGGTAAGATGTGGAAAGCCACTGCTCTCTGAGCTTCACCTTATTCATCTCTAAAATGAGGGCTTTGAACTAGAACCAGTAGTTTTCAAAGTATACTCCTTTCAGTTGCAGGGTCTCTGGGAGGTATGTAAAAAGAAGCAGGAGTGAGCATCAGAGATTCTGGGCTGTCCAGCCCCTGCTTCTATCAGATTAATTTTGCTTTTATCCCTTCATCTACTGGGATTATATAAACCAATAGTAAGTATTGAATGAAAAAAAATTTTTTTTAAAGAAAAAAAAAGTATTGAATAAATATCATATATTATAATAAACTGTGTGTTTTTTCCCCCAACAATTTCTACATGCACAATTTAGTGACATTGATTAGTCTTCAAGTTGTACAACCATTCTTATCTTCCTTTTCTGAGTTGTTCCCCCCACATTAACATAAACACACTGTCCCCCTAAGGTTCCTGTCTAATCTTTCAAGTTGCTGTTGTCAATTTGATCCCATATAGATAGTTCTTAAAAGAGCATAATGCTCAAGGCAGACCTTTTTTTACTAGTTAAACTAAACTATCGTTTGGTTTTAAGATGACTTCAGGGGATATTTTTGGTTTAAGGTTTAAAGATTATCTCAGGGCAGTAGTTTCAGGGATTCGTCCATTCTCCGTGGCTCCAGAAAGTCTAGAGTCCATGAGAATTTGGAATTCTGTTCTGCATTTTCCCCCTTTTGATCAAGATTCTTCTATGGAATCGTTGATCAAAATGTTCAGTAATGGTAGCCAGGCACCATCCAGCTCCTCTGGTCTCATGGTAAAGAAGCAGTTGTTCATGGTGGCAATTAGCCACACATTTCATATCCTCTGCCTATTCTTGACTCTCCTTCCTCTGTTGCTCCAGTGATATGCTGAAGGAAATATATATATACATACACCCATATATATATGTATAGATAAAGCAAATATGACAAAATGTTGACAACTGCTGAAATATATCATGAGTATACGAGTATTCATTGTACATTTTAACTTTTTTGTATTTTAAAACACTTATAATAAATATTGGGGGGAAAATGCCTTTCCATTTCCACTTCAAAAACACACACACAAATAAGCCAACCAATACCTGAGAAGTAAGAAGCAATGCAAGGTCAAAAAAAGGTACCTAAGGCAAGGGTAAGCATAGGAAGCATTCCAGAACTCATGGAAATTCTTATTTACCTTAAACGTGAAATTTGCATCAAATACTAGTTCTTTTTCATATCCTGTGATTCCTCCATTGTAAATAACCTGACATCTTTTGGCTGGTCCTGTCTTAGGGAGTTTGAAGAGGCGAAATGTTGCAGAAACAAAACGACAGTCACCTATAAACAAAATTTACTAATAATTCATCTCCAGCACTCCCAACAGTTGTTATTGGAGGGTCCCGCACGTGCTCAGCAGATGAGGAGCAAACACAAAGATGATTTCCTACTTGCATGCCATCAAATATCTTTCTGGGGACTTCACTCTATTTACTGAGTGACTTCAAAGTGCCTTATTAAATACCAAACTTTAGGGGGGCTGTCATTTTACAGGGGACAAGATGGAGACTTCCAGAAGACACAAAGTCTCCCTCAGTGAGACTCCATCGGTACACACTAATCACCAAATCTGAACCACTCAGGTTGTAGTTATAATAGTCCCTACTGTTGTTTCTTACCAACAACTCTTTCTAGTTCCTCGTTTTGAATCATAATCAGGTTGGCAGTGACCAAGCGTGGAAAGCAGAACCCAATTTTTTGGGCAAGGATGGCGAGGTCCTTCCAGTACAAAGCGCCACCAAGACACTCACCTAAAAAAAAAAAAATCACAGAGCAATCAACCAAGACAAGTAGATATTAAGGGAGTTACTCTTCTGTATAACTGACTGGGCCACAGCATTAGTTAAAATATGTTGCTGTTAGCTGCCATCAAGTCAGAACAAGACAGTGCCTGGTCCTGCACCATCCCCATGATGGGTTGGGGATTGGACTGTTGTGATCATAGATCATTGGCTGATTTTTAGAAAGAAAGATCACCAGATCTTTCTTCCGAGTTCGTTTTTGTCTGGAAGGTCCACTGAAACCTGTTCAGCATCATAGCACACACAAGCCTCCACTGGCAGATGGAGGTGACTGTGCACGAGGTGCCCGGCTGGAAAAGACCTGCATGGAAGTTGAGAATTCTACCACCGATGCCGTCAATTAAAACATAGCCCACCAAAAAAAAAAACCAAACCCTTTACCACCAAGTCTATTCCGACTCATAGTGACCCTACTGGACAGACTGGAACTGCCCCATAGGGTTTCCAAGGAGTGGCTGATGGATTCGAGCTGCAGACCTACTGGTTAGCAGCCGAGCTCTTAACTACTATACCACAAGGTCTCCAATTAAAACACAGGTCCTAGAAATAGAAGCTAACCTGAGCATCCTTCCCAAGGGCTAGTAAGTCATGGTTAAAATGCTAGCTAATGGTCTCTGGGAACCACTCTCTTCAGGACAGTCTCTAATGTATTGATTCCACCCAGCTGTTATCATAAAAGTTTTTTCTCTTTGCTATGTGAATAAAAAAGTGCAAAAGACCAATTACAAAATTGCTTCTTAGCTCCAGCTTACTGTCACGATGATCTGCTACTACAGCAGTAACTACCAGTGTTTATAGGACATTTTACAGTTTTTTTTTTTTTTTGTAACACAAAGATGATCATAGTTTTATTATATCAACAAATTGGGAACAACCTAATGTTCACCAAGAGAGGAACAGTCAAATACAGTGTAGTATAGCTGTACAACACAGCTGTATAATACAAACATGAAAAAACGTTTTTAAAAAATTTAAGCTTAGGAAATACGCTAAATACACAAAATTAGAATACAAAACTGTATATATAGCATGCTCCCAATTTTATTACATATGTACACAGGAAAAAAAAAACTAGAAAGATATGTACTAACATGTTAAAGAGGTTATCCCTAGGTTATGGCTATAAGTATTTTTTTCTTTTTTTATATTTTCCAAGTTTTTAACAATATCAATTTATTATTATATAATAAGAACAAAGTTAACATAACTTATTTGAAAAGTCAAAACTTCTCATTTCATAGACTGACAACACACAGGCATTTATCTCCTCAACCTTCAGCGACTTCATTAAAATGACAATGAAGGAATAAACAACAAAATGATGATGAGAATATAGGGAAATTAAGAGGGCATCAGCTCTAGAGCAGTTGCCCTCATCTGCACACTATGGTTTTCAAAGTATTTCTTATATTCATTATTCCATTTAGTCTTCACAACAGCCCAGTAAGGCAGGCTGTATTATCTACATTTTACAGTTTGGAAAACAATGACAAAGAGATTAATTAAATTGTCCAAGATCATACCATTCTTGAGTGGCAGAGTAGGAATGGAATCTAAACCACCTCACTTAATCCCATGCATTCCCCTGCCACTTAACCTCATCCTGGCTGTTACTATAATGGAGCTCTGTACGTGAATAAGTATCTATCTGCCTTAAAAAAACAAAAAACAAAATCCTACCCCATAAAACTTTGTGTTTCCTGATTTCTTCTGGCAGTTCAAGGCTAGCATAGACGTCACTGAAATATAGCTCCCCACCATGCTGAAACAAAAGTGTTAGTTCAAACAAGGTTAAAGATTACATTAGTCCCCGAGAGCAAAGAAAGGGATAGAGGAATACAATCAATGGAAAAAAAAAAAGTGCTTAAGCTGACTCTTTGTGCGCAAGTAACAGTCAGCAACCTCTCTCACTTGCCAGTCTATTTACAATCAATAGCCAGGTGGCAAGAATTGTGTTTTGTTTTTTTTACCCAAGGGGAAATAAAATGGCTTTCCAAGAGCATCTCTCTTCCAATACATTCAGGTTGCCTACGTCGTTAGCCAGTCTGAACCAAATGGAGCCCCGGGTGATTGTATAACAGAAGATATAAACAGTATTCATAAATTCTTATCCCTTAAAAATTGTCTGAAGATAATGGAATTATGGGTAATTCTGCCCCTATATACCACACTTTTTTCCCCAAATTTTTGTAATCTTGTATCTTCTATCTTGAAGATACACATCTTTTGATAACACATGAAAGATGCGGAGCGTCTGCAATTTTTTGTAAGTAGTTAAAGTTCAATCTTCTTTAACTTTCTGAAGATCTAGAATCCTGACAGATGATAAATAAGTAGCCCCGGGAAGCACTGTATGTGCTAAGAAAAGAGTGTGCTCATAGCAACCTTGAGTAGCAAGTCCAAAGTTTTCCCAACTCTTGCAGAAGCCAGTCTAGGACCATATGCAGCAATAATCAGGAGAAAGATGGCCAATAAAGCAAATATTTTAGCATGTTCAGTAACAATCATAACTCTCAAATTTATTATCTTTTGCAACCTGAGAAGGAAAAGAATCACATCTGGGGTATTCCTGTCACACACACAGCCCCCCTTTCGCCACCCCTTTTTTAATTTAGCAGATAAATTAAGAGTTTGAGCACTCAGCTCAAGGAGGCAAGAACAGGACAGATCCCATCGGCCTTCATGAATGTTTCACACTATTTAAAGACTACTTGTCTTGCTCTTCCCTCACCTTTAGCACTCGATATACCTCCTGCAGCACTTGTTGTTTATCGGGCACAAGGTTAAGAACACAATTTGATCTGAAAAGAACAGATGGAATGTCAAACAAATCTGTAGACTACTCCAATACTTGTCAAGTTGATTTTGACTCATAGCGATCCTATGTGTGTCAGAGTAGAGCCATGCTCCATAGGGTTTTCAATGGCTGATTTCCCCAGAAGTGGATTGTTTGGCCTTTCTTCCAAGGCACCATTGGGTGGACTCTAATCCCCAGCCTTCTGGTTAGCAGCTAAGGTAGTTAACCATTTGCACCACCGAGGGACTCCACACACTACTTGGAGATCTTCAAATCCTTTTAGCTCCCACCATTTTCTCAAAATCACACAACCCTTCTTTGTTTCCTACTCTCTTCCCCTCTACTCACTTTTCCCAGGTTAAGGGGGATGGGAAGAGTATTTAAAACCTCAACAAATTTTTAGCAAGTTTGAGGGTACAGGGAAAAAAAATTAGGCATGGTTCTCATTTGTTTCTGCCCTGATATCCACTCGCCACAAGACGCAACCTGGAACCAGATGCCTCTTGCACAAGGTATTTCTCAAGCCACATGTAAATAAGCTAAGTCCCTGAAAGTTCCTCAGATTTTGTTTCACTAAGGCTGTCACAAGGTCATGATTTGACAACTCGGAAGAGAAAAAGAAACAAAGAATCCTGAATTTGCCATGAAAATAATACTAAAGATAACAGGCCAGTATGTATTGTATGAGCAGGCCCGGAGGTCTTTCAGCATCAATGGTGTATTGTTTTAAATTTAAGCTCCCTCTTGGATTAGTAGGTTCTACTGCTAATGGGCTACAAGTGGCTCAGACCGTGTATCTTTCCCTTTACCAAGATGCGCCAAGTGTAGTTTTAACACCATAAGTGAGAGTTAACTCAGCAAAAAATAGTGACATCTGTGTGTTCAATACAAAATGGGCTATGTTCATAAAAGTAAGGAAATAGACCTACATAACAATATCGTAACTCTCATTCCTGATTCCAGCCTTTTCCAGCTTCTCTATGTAGCCATGAATAAAAGTCACATTGGGTGCCTGGAAGCCATACTTTTCCATGTGATAATCAATGTACTTTTTGGCCACTTCTACCTAAAGGAAGAAAAACATAGATTTGATAGTCAGTATTTTTTAAGCTACTGTTTTTCTCCTAAATTTTTCCTATTACTAATGGAATATACTTCCCCCAGACTATTTTAGATAAATAGGGTTCTCTGAACACGCAGTATATACTACAACCTAGGCCAACTCAATGGGGCATAACTCCTGAGTAAGAGTTCTAACATTAAAGCCTTAACTCTGTCAAAGCAACTGCCCTGGATCTAAGCCCCGACTCCATTTTAGCCTTTGCCAAAACCCTGATGGTGTAATAGTTAAGAGTTCTGCTGCTAATCAAAAGGTCAGCAGTTCAAACCCCCCAGTCACTCCTCTGAAACCCTATGAGGCAGTTCTACTCTGTCCTATAAGGTCACTGTGAGTCGGAATCTACTTAATGACAACAGTTTTGTTTTTCAACTCCTCAGCAACTGTTACCATTGAGCAGACTTCATCTTGCAATTTAGAAAATGTTTTTCTTTGAAATTAAGCTAAGGATATGGAAACCGTGTCTCTAAAGGAGGATCTTGAGGAAAGCCCCTTATCAGAAATCTCCTACACAAGCAACTCCCTCTGAATGTTTGCTAGGGATGCTATCTTGGCAGAATGTTCTCAGAAAGGAATGTTAACCACCCAGTAAACTTCCGCTTTAGTCACAAACTCCTGCGATTATCTAAGGTAACCAATCTAAGAAACCTACATATATACTTTGAACCAATACCTATCAATTCCCCCCCTTGGAGTTACCCTGCCTCCTGCCTCCTGAGCACCAATCAGAAATTTTGCATTGTTAATTACTGATTTAAACATATAAATATGTCTTTGTAACCTCCTTGGAGCTGAACATTGTCCCTGATTTGAACTGTACTGAACCTTCAATAAATCTCCTTGCTTTTATTTTTTTTAACAGTTTTTACTCTTGGACATTCCCTGCTTGGTGTAGAGGTTTTCCTTGAACAAACTCCTAATTCAATAATAAAATCTTTTAGGCTAGATGGCAGAAGAAAGGAAAAGATCAAAATCCATTAGGTCATCATGATATTCGTATGTTAAATCAAACCTCTGACTTTGTCTTCTCCAGGAAGAGCCCCCTAATCATCAAAGTTCTCAGCTTCCAGGACAGGAAGCACTAATGACACAAATGAACATTGCTAAATAACAGCCTTCTTAAATTATACTTGAAGACTCACAAAGGAAACAACTTTATCTCTAAAAGACTGCATTTGAGGATTTTTTTTCTCCTCGTCCTCCAAATCATTGCCTCACCTGACCTTCTGTCATGTCTATTCCAGTGACACATCCCTTCTCACCAACCAGCTGGCTGAGTGCATAGCAATCTCTGCCACTTCCACTACCCAAGTCCAAAATCCAACAGTTTTCCAGACGCTCAGGGAAGACCAGACCACAGCCATAATACCTGTAAAACGGAAAAAAAAAAAATATTTATATTTCCATCTAGAGACTAGAGGAGCCCTGGTGGCACAATGGTTGAGCATTCAGCTGCTAACCAAAAGGTTGGCAGTTCAGATCCACCAGTTGCTACTTGGAAACCCTATGAGGCAGTTCTACCCTGTCCTATAAGGTTGCTATGAGTCAGAATTGACTTGATGGCAATGGGTTTGGTTTTTGGTTTAGAGACTAGAAAATGTAGAACCATTAAATCTTACAAATCCTTCCTTCTTTTATTCTATCATTCATTCATATTTCTATTTGGGTGTTTAGTCTCCTCCACTAAACCGGAAACTCTGTAAAGGCTAGGGCTATCTATATCTGCTTTGTTTACCACAGTAGTGTTGGGCAATGTTGACAGGTAGTAAGACTTAATTAGCATTCTAAAATATTTATTGAATAAATAAACTTAGTTATTAACTGAACATCTAAAAAATTCAGGCCCAAGGCTGAGCAAGTCACTGAAGAGGAAATAAAAGATTTCTGTCCCCTAGATCTATTTATTCTATCTGAAGAGATAAAACATAAGCACTGAAAACATTTTTCTTGATTTACTGGCAAACTGAATGGCATGGACAGAATGTGCTGTAGCAGTTTGGGGAAGGGGTGTTCAGGTTGGAGAAGGCTCCATGAAGGTACTGAAGGATGTTCAGAATTTGGCTAAGTAGAAGGAAAGGTAAGGTATTCCAAATCGGCAACTTCATGCTAAACCAAACCAAACCTGTTGCCGTGGAGCCAATTCCAACTCAAAGCCACCCTACAGGACAGATTAGAACTGCCCTATAGAGTTTCCAAGGCTGTAATCTTTATGGACCCACACTGCCACATCTTTCTCCAGGGAGTGGGTGGTGGATTGGAACCACCTACCTTTCCGTTCACAGCTGGGCACTTTAACCACTGCACCCCTAACTGCATGCTGGGCAGGCAGAAATCAGGAAGAAAAAGATCTGGCTACAGTGATATAGTGAATGGGTAGGAGCCAAGTTTGGTTAGGAAGAGAGGAACCTGTGGACAGTCTCAAATGTCAGATCCAAGGAGTGTGAATGTATCCTGTAAGTAATGGGGGCGGTGTCACTGGAGGGCCTTAAACCAAAACAAAACAAACAAACCCCCACTGCCAGCAAGTTGATTGGACTCATAGTGACTCCACAGGGCTTCTAAGGCTGTCATCTTTATGGAGGCAGACTGCCACATTTTTCTCCTGGCAGAGCCACTGGTGGTTTAGTCTTAAGCAGGGAAGTAAAAAGATCAGTGTTGTGCTTTAGGAGTTTTACAATGGATAAAGCAAGCCAGGTGGATAGGGAAAGCTGCAGGCTGGAGTCTTCAAGTCCCTGAGGAGCTGTACAGAGCACTCTACCTCAAGGCCACCTCCTCATGGACATTCTGCAGGGCTTCCAGGATGTGCCTGGGGACTGGCCTGGCTGCAGTGAGACAGGCATTGGTCCGGAGGTCCGCCGATTTCTTCAACACCTGCCCGTAGTAGGTCTGACCCAGCAGCGAAGGACAGGGTGAAGGGTGGGGAGAGCAAAGAGATAGTTGGAGCTGGTGTCGGCAGGCCCAAGGCTCCTCGTAAACCCCACCCTCCAGGTCGGGCCGGCCTTTGCTCCTTGCAAATCTCTAAGCCCAGATCCTGCTCTGCCCCCGACCCAAGGGTTCTGGGGGACAGGGGCATGGGCTGGGCTGGGCGTCTATAGATTTACGACTCCCACGCGCCGGGGCCCCAGCTCGGCCACCCCAGGCCTTGTAGCTCTCACCTCTCACCTGCACATCCTTCCGGATCTCAGCGTCGCGAGAAGCGGCCATTGCCGAGAAGAGGAAGAGCTGGCTGAAACGGTGGGGGTGCTGAAGGAGGAGCATGCGGGTCGGCGGGCCACTGGGAAAGAAGGGTGCTGAGGAATGGGGCGGGGGGGGGGCACTCTGCAGGTTGGGACAGGGAGTCGAGTGTCTCACAGCGCAGTTCGGGGGAGGGCTGGGGGCGGTCGAGCTCCAGTGTGAGGGCAATCAGGGAAAGGACCTGTGACCTGTCCTGGGGGCCCGGGCAGGGAGGAGAAAGACGCTCCCACTCACTATCTCCTTGGTGTCCAAACGTGCGTCTGACGCAACCAGCCCCGCGCTCCGGAAGCCGCACTCCCAAGTCCCGGAGGGGACTCGCAGGCCTGATCCTTTGTCCGTTGCCCACCTGCCTGCGCTCAGGGGGCCCGTGGCCTGTCCTGGGGCTAGGGAAGCTCACCAGCGGTTCCTGCCCGACGCCCTAGTGCAGCCGATCACCTGTCCTCACAAAGCCTTTCTGGCCCTGCTGGGTCCATTGGCACCTTGGTTGCCTTTAGTCTTTCCAACCAGAAAGAGGGTAGTACTTAATATCTTCCTTTATTGCTCCACTGTGATTTTCATTTTATAAATCTTGTATTCTGACTTAAATGAACACCCACATATATAATGGGTATTGTCCCTTTGGGGAATGAAATCACCTTTTCTTAATCTTTTTTTTTTAAGTCAGATTTATTGAGATATTTTACATTAAGTAAAATTGACCTTTCTTCAGTATACAGTTCTATGAGTTCTGACAAAACTTAGAACAATTCTTTTGCCCAAAAAAGTTTCCTTCTGCCTCTTTGTGGTTAAGTCCCCTCCCTGCCACACACAGCTCCTAACCAACCAGAGGTCTGTTCTCCCTCCCCAGAGTTTTGCCTTTTCCAAAATGTCGTATAAATGGAGTCATACGGTAGTAGCAGTTATCAATCTATGTTTTTTGTTAAATCTTTTTTTAATTTTATTGTTTTAGGTGAAAGTTTACAGCACAAATTAGTTCCTAATTAAAAAATCTATACACAAATTGTTTAGTGACATTGGTTGTAATCCCCGCAATGTGTCAGCACTCTCCCTCTTTCCCTTATCCACCCTGGGTTCTCTGTGTCCATTTGTCGTTTTCCTGTTCCTTCCTACCTTCTTGCCTTTCCCTTTGGGCAGGTGTTATTGTTTTATAATCAAACCCATTGCCATCAAATCTAACCCATAGTGACCCTATAGGCAGAGTAGAACTGCCTGAGTAGAACTGTCCCACAGGGTTTCCAAGGAGCAGCTGGTGGATCTGAACTGCGACCTTTTGGTTAGTAGTCATAGCTCTTAATCACTGTGCCACCAGGGTTCTGTTTGTTTTATAGGCCTGTCTAATCTTTGGTTGAAAGATGAACTTTGGGAGTGGCTTCAGTTCTGAGTTAGCAGTGTGTCTGGGGGCCACAGTCTCGGGGGTTCCTCCAGTCTCTGTCAGACCAATAAGTCTGGTCTTTTTTTGTGTGAATTTGAATTTTGTTCTACATTTTTCTCCCACTCTGTCCAGGACCCTCTACTGTGATCCCTGTCAAAGCAGTTGGTGGTGGTCACCGAGCTCTATCTAGTTCTCGGCTCAAGCTGGTAGAGGCTGTGGTTCATGTGGTCCACTAGTCCTTTGAACAAATATTTTTCTTGTGTCTTTGGTGTTCTTCATTCTCCTTTGCTCCAAACGTGATGGGACCAATAGATGTATCTTAGATGACTGCTCACAAGCTTTTAAGACCCCAGTTCTCAACATATTTTGAGCTGTACTTAGGAAAACACTTGGCTAAGTTCATTTTTACCTCTAGTAATTTTTGGTCAATTCACTTGTATTTTCTAGGTGTTCAGTCATTTTATCTTGCAGACTGTGTATTTATTTACAACTTTTCCTCTGCTGTATTTGTATGTCTTAGTCAGAATCCACTCAATGGCAACAGGTTTGGTTTGGTTATTTCCTATTGTGGTTGTAACAAGCATTTCTATTCATTAGGATAATAAGGAGATCGAAGTGAAAGGCTATCTAAATGGAAGAAGTGGCCTTCTTTACTAAATTATACCCATTTTTCAATCTCATCCGCTAATAATATTCTGTTGTAATCCAGCTGGTAAGTTTTCATCTTTCCTGATGTTAGTTAGTTGTTAAAAACTAATAGGAAGGTGTTGTATGTTTATATTTTTAACAAATTAAATCCACAGAAACAATCCTTGTTGGAATATTTTTATAGGTTGGAATCTTTTCAAGTTCCAGGTATATAAAAATTAGTGTTTTATAGGTAACATTGGTTTTTGGCAATCATAAAATGGTGAAAACATTATTAGTTTCAAAATACTCTCTCCATAAAATTAGTTCCTTTAAAAAAGCAGTTACTTTCTCATTCATTGTTAAAATGTCATCTTTCCCTTAAAGGGACACACTGAGTCAGATGTTAAGGAAATAGCTCTTTTCTACTTGTTCACTTGTGGTTGCTTTATTATATTCTCTTCAATCTGTGGTTTCGTTACAAGAATCATTTGATAATTCTTAAATCCAGGTAACCACACACAGATAAACTGCAATAAAGCAAGCCACTATCAACTTAAATTGAATTATTTCCAGTCTTCCCTCAGGGTATCGGTGTGCAGGGCTGATAGTGGACCAGACTGCTTATGACCATTACTGGTTCTGATTGGTAAGTGCCTCTGCCAGTTTTCTGTTTTGTTTTTACCATCACCCCTTCTAAATGGCAGGTAACTGAATGGACTGGACTCAGTCACTTCCAAGATCCTTTCCTTTTCTAAGTTTTTTCTTTTTCTTTTTTTAGTATTAAGCACTAGAAATGGCAGGGGACATCCTTGTTTCTATTTATAAGGGATTTAGTACCTTACTGTACTGTACTCACCCTACTTGTGATGATGTGAGATGATACAGTTTTCTCTTTCCTTATTAAGTCGACAACTTTCACCTTTCCACTGAAAAGAAGGACTTTATGGCTTCTCTGTGGCATAACCAAATTGCCAGCATCACTACTCTTGCACTTTAGAGCCATTATTAGGTAAAATAAGGGTTACCTGAACAGAAGCACTGACAGTCAATCTGAAAGCAGAGATGGCTACTAAGTGACTAACGGCAGGTGGCCTACACAGCCTGGATACACTGGGCAAAGGGATGATTCAAGCCCCAGGTGGGACGGCATGAGATTTCATCAGGATACTCAGAACCACATGCAATTTAAAACTTATTAACTGTTTATTTCTAGAATCTTCCATTAAATATATTTGGACTGCAATTGACCAAGGGTAGCTGAAACCCCACAAAGCGAAACTGCAGAGAAGTGGGGGACTACTGTATTTTAGTATTATTGTCTTTAAAATGAGTAAATTCAGTACTACTAGGTTTTCATTATTTAATATAACTGTAACCTTTATTTAAATTTTGATTGTGCAATTTACTTTATCAGATACAATGTAAGCAATCACTGCTTTTTCAACATTTGTTCCAACATGAAGAAAATGTACACCATACCTTTATTTTAATTTTATTTTGATTTGAAGTATTTGCATCTTATATACTTACATAATCAGATTTTGTTTTATTTTCTAAATTGGTGAGTCTTTTTTTAAAAGACAAATTGAGTTCATTTACATTTCATAATTATAATAGATGTTTGTGGAATGAAATGTATAAGTGAATTTTCGGATTCTTCACTCCTAATTGTTTTTAACCTTAAGTAAATGTGCACATGTATGAGAGATAAATGCAATCTAATTTGCTTGGTTGACTTGGTGATACATAATATGAATTAAATTGGACTTTTACTTGCTTTCTCTTCTTTCAGTGAAAACACACTATTTTCTGAACTAGATGGTGCCCAGCTACCAGCAATGACAGCCCTGACCGGGAACACAACAGAGAGTCCCTGATGGAGCAGGAGAATAGTGGGATGCAGAACTCAAATTCTAGTAAAAAAAAGACCAGACTTAATGGTCTGACTGAGACTGGAGGGACCCCAGAAGACATGGCTCCCGGACTCTCTGTCAGCCCAAAACAAAAACCATTCCCTAAGCCAACTCTTCAGATAAAGATTAGACTGGACTATAAGACATAAAATGATACTTGTGAAGAGTGTGCTTCTTAGCTCAAATAGATACATGAGACTAAATGGGCAGCTCCTATCCAGAGGTGAGATGAGAAGGTAGAGGGGGACAGGGGCTGGTTGAATGGACACAGGATACCTGGGGTGGAAAGGGGTGTGCTGTCACATTATAGGGAGAGCAACTAGGGTCACATTAACAATGTGTGTATAAATTTTTGTATGAGAAACTAACTTGAACTGTAAACTTTCACTTAAAGCACTATATATATATATAATTATTCACAGAAAGCACTATTTTCTTGTTAGCTTTGTAGTAAGGTATTTCCTCCTCAGCATTAGTAAGAACTGAACTAAAAGAGGATAGAGTCCCATTTTCAAATCAAAGAAAAAATATTCAGATTTGACAACAGATTAGTGGTTATGCCATTTAACAACATGAATCTAATAAACATAGTAAACATCTACAAACATAAGGTCTTCACGACCTTACAGCACAACCCGATACCACAATCATTCACAGTAACTCAGCTACCTTCACATTTGGCAATAATGTCATACAAATGAATGTGCTGATGATAAAGAAAATTACTAAGGGAACCCAAGGCCACTTAATCTTAAGAGTCAAAACAACAAAGACACCCTAGGAATGCAGGTCAAGGCAGGAGGTTGCAGCTGGCCAGATATGATTCCATTAGCCTAGTTCTCATCTAAGCTAAGTTGAAGCTGAATCAAAATTTGCTGCAGCAAATAAAATAAGTATCTCCTCTGAATTACTAGGGAAGAAAGGAAAACAACAGGTATTACCCAGCACTATTCTGTGACCATAAAATTAAAATGTTTCTTGAATACACAATTAAAAAATGGTCTTTGGAAAGAATATTAGCTTTTTCATGTATTCACATTAGAAACTCTGTTTCTGGATTAAAAACATTACTCAGTGTTTGCTTAAGAATCAAATTTAGGCATTATGACTTCCAACATATTAAGAGTTCTACAGGAAAAACTAAGACATCTTTTAATTCTACTTTACTATCAAATTCAACAAAGCAACTTAAAATTTCACTAAGAGCTTGGGTTGGTCTGATTCAAGAAGTGCTTCCAAAATTCAGCCACCTAACTTCTATTCAAGACAAACTGTACATCATCACAAATCTTTTCTAACTTTTAGAGAAGTAGAAAATCGACCCATGGCATGGTAGCTGTTGTAAGGTTTTCTTCATCACCAGGATTTTGCACTGTTACATGCTAGTCTATTTCAACAGGTGATTCAACTGGTCCTGTAGGTCTGACGACTGCTCAACACTAGGGATTAGAGAAAAGGGCTTAGCTAGAATGAGGAATAAAGGTATCTGTTTGTACAAGCTATTTGTACTTTAATGTGTAAGTATTATTGAAGTTAAATAAAAATTTATACTGCTCCATTTGTGTCCCAGACGTGTTTAAACTATAAAGAAAGGTATGCAAAGCAAATTAATAGTGTAAATAATATTGCAAGGGACAAATTTAATTCACTTGAGAAAACCAATGACTTTAGCACATTTACTCGACTTAGTGAATGTTACCAACGTAGAAAGTGTTCTCTATTCCTTAAGGTTGGCCTCTACATCCAGTGACTTTTAGAGAGGCTGTACACAGAAAATTGTGTTACGCATGTGTTTGAAAGGATATACTATACTCATCCCAGAGCAAATGTCACTTTAGGGGCGTATGTCACCCAGAGTTTCGCACTGATCCTGGGCCTATCAGTGTAATTCTCCCCACCTGTTTCAGTTAGTCCTCCACTCCCCTACCCTCAAGGTTACTTACTTCTTCTGAATAGCTTCTTGCCTAAATCAGAAAAGGAAAGAGGAAAATAAACCCAACGAACTAGGAGAAGTTATTTATGTCTAGATACATACAGGCAGAACAAATTTCCAGCTTATGTCACATCCTGTATTGCTGTCAGTCCTAAGATTGTGCTATAGGGGACTGGATTCCTATTTGAGGATAGAGATGAAAATATGTAACCTTAACCTAAAAAAACCAAAAGCTTGTTGCCATGGAGTTGATTCTGACTCATAGCAACCCTACAAGACAGAGTAGAACTGCCCCATACTGTTTCCAAGGCTGTAAATCTCTATGGAAGCAGACTGCCACATTTTTCTCCCACAGAGCAGCTGGTAGGTTCAAACCACCAATCTTTCGATTAGCAGCCAAGCACTTAACTACTGTGCCACCAGGGCTCAACTCTAAACTTAGAAGTGTACTAATACTCTACCAGAGTGAGGCATGTGGTCCAACACATTATATGCATGGCTCAAATTCAGTGTGGGTATGTGAACTCAAGTGATCACATACCTTCTATGTACATACTCAAAGAATAGCCATGACAAACATTAGTTATTTAAATATCAAGAGTTAAATGCCCAACTGTACATTTCTAATAGGCACATGAGTGCCTCAACTACATAAAATATAAACCAAAATGAAGATAAAAAGCAAACCAAATTATAATTTTATCAGAAATTATAATTTTAAAAAAGGGTCTTTATAGTTCAAATTCTCTTGGATGATTTATATGTAGTTAGGCCCGTGTTACATGTGGGAATGCAGGATACAGGTTGCAGTTACATTTAATTGCTTAGTGAACGAGCAGGCTGCCCAGGAGGGACCTCAGGCACAGACAGTCAACAAATGCGGATTAAATGGCCATGAGGTACCAAGCACTGGACTAGCATGGTCCTGGTATAATCCCTGCTCTTATATGAAGCCGTCAAACAAACAGAGAGGTTTACAAAAGGTGGCTCCTGCTCTCACTCTCACTCCCTAGCCTAACCTTGTCTGGAGTCTCAGGCATCTTCTCCACAGAGGGGACTTTACTCCCACCCCACTCCTACGTCCATAGGAAAATGCTCTAAAGCACAAATGCAATGAGAAGCAGGCTGGGGATAATGATTTTGCAGGCTGGGGATAGTGATCTGGAGAGATCATACTCACTGGTACTGAAGGTGTGTTGTTATTATTGCCATTTTCCTTAAACTCTGCATAAAAAAAAAAAAAAAAGAGCATAGAACATTCCACTTCTCTGTGGCTACACATACTATGTACACAAAACCCAAGTCATAAAAGAAACTGTTTCTTACATCTTCTGAGTGCAAGATGGCATCTTCCTGTAGTACCATGTTTCGAGCTGCCTGACCGAGCAGCTGGAAGACAAAAATAAAATGGTAATAAACAAAATTTTCAAATTTCCTATAATGTCTCTGCAGCTGTTACACACCACCCAATCCCCTCCTCCACTTCCTCACCCCTTACAACCATAATCACTCAAAACATAATGGAGGGTAATTTTCCATTTGTTCATGCTGAAAATCTACTTCACTGGCACTATGGCGATCCTGGCGTGGGCTTGACGTCTGTTCCAAAGGCCACCGCCTGAGAAATCACTAAGTGCTCCGTAACTGCTGAGGTCTCTACATAACTTAGTAATGAAGAGGAGAAGTCTGTGAAGAAGACTTTGGCTCCATACATCCAGTGACAGAACCTAACTTCTAATTCCTTAAAGGCAAATTTGAGATTTGGGTGGTTGGAGAGGAGTGCTGTTGTTAGTTGCCATTGAGTCAACTCCAAGTCATGGTGATCCCATGTGTGCAAAGAACTGCTCCACAGGGTTTTCAAGGCTGTGATCTTTCAGAAGCAGATCGCCAGGTCTATCTTCCGAAGCATCCCTGGGTGAGTTCAGCCCAATAACCTTTTGGCTAATAGTCTAGCGCTTAATCATCTGCACCACCCACGCAGAGGAGTGAGGGAGAAGGACTCACGGCAGGACTGAAAAAGAGGATCGCAGCTGTTTAAAAATGAAATGAGAGACATACGGGGAGAAAAAAAAAGGTATAAGAAGAAGGTCAGGTCTCCTGTGGGAAACCACTAACTTGAAGCCAGATGAGGCTGGGGAAGAGAAAAGAAAGAAGAAATATGAAAGCAGATTTTAATGAGTTCACTGATAGCTGGGCCCTGAGATCAAGAAAAGGGTATCAACCATGGTTTCAGGGGACATCTAGGTCAATTGGCATAACACAGTTTATTAAGAAAATGTTCTGCATCCCACTTTGGTGAGTGGCATCTGGGGTCTTAAAAGCTAGCAAGCAGCCATCAAAGATGCATCAATTGGTCCTAACCCACCTGGAGCAAAAGAGAACGAAGAACATCAGAGACATAAGGAAAATACGAGCCCAAGAGACAGAAAGGGCCACATACACCAGAGACTCCATCAGCCTGAGACCGAAAAAACTAGAAGGTGCCCACCTATGACCACCAATGACTGTCCTGACTGGGAACACAACAGACAGTCCCTGATGGTGCAGGAGAAAAATGGGGTACAGAACTCAAATTCTAGTAAAAAAGACCAGACTTAATGGTCTGACTGAGACTGGGGGGATCCCAGAGGACATGGTCCCTGGGCCCCTGGACTCTCTGTTAGCCCAAATCTAAAACCATGTCTGAAGCCAACTCTTCAAACAAAGATTAGACTGGACTATAAGACATAAAATGATAATGGTGATTAGTGTGCTTCATAGCTCAAGTAGACCCATGAGACTAAGTGGGCAGCTCCTGTCTGGAGGTGAGATGAGAAGGTGGGGGGTGGGGGGGACAGGAGCTGGTTGAATGGGCATAGGTAATACATGGTGGAGAGGAAGAGTGTGCTGTCACATTACAGGGAGAGCAACTAGGGTCACATAACAATGTGTGTATAAGTTTTGTATCAGAAACTGACTTGAATTGTAAATTTTCACTTAAAGCACAATTTAAAAAATTTCGAAGAGGATAATTCTCAAAAAAGAAAAGGGAATCGGAAAAGGAGCTCTGATTCAGCTGGGTGGCTTGTGATGAGGCAAGGAGAGGTCAATAGGGGCTTCTGGTCTAACACTACACCCTGCTCTTGGCATATATAAATTTAATTCTACTACAGAAGAAGCCTATGTGAAAAATATATAAAGAAGAGGAAGGAGCAAGCCACATCAGGGCAGATAACGATGGCACAGTGACCTTTTGGTCACTTAATCCACCTAGTATATAAGAGGTAGTGTTCAAGATGGTGGGTCTAGAACCAGTCTGCCTAGGTTTGAATCCTAGCTCTACCACTTCCTAGCTAATATGTGATCCTGAACAACTTAAATTCCTCTCTGTATTCTCTATGTAAGTAAAGCACTTCCTTTATTAGTGATTGTAAAGAGTTAATGAATTAAACTGGATAAAACACAGCACATAGTAAACACTCGATAAATTTGTTACATGAATATGGAGCCCTGGTGGCGCAGTGATTAAGAGCTTGGCTGCTAACCAAAGCGGCAGTTGGAATCCACCAGCTGCTCCTTGGAAACCCTATGGGGCAGATCTACTCTGTCCTATAGGGTCGCTATGAGTCGGCATTGACTCAACAGCAATGGGTTTGGTTTGGTTTATGATGACTATAGATTTGCAATACATACTAGAGGTTAATAATGAACACCATCTTTTTTTTAATTATATTTTTTTCCTTGATTTGAAGCTGATTTTTTTTTTAATATTTTATCGTGATCCTGGAGAAAATTTACATAGAAAATTAGGTTCCCATTTAACAATTTCTATACTTTATATTCGGAAACCCTGGTGGTATAGTAGTTAAGGGCTACTGCTGCTAAACTAAAGGATGGCAGTTTGAATCCACCAGGCGCTCCTTGGAAGCCCTATAGTGCAGTTCCGCTCTGTCCTATAGGTTTGCTGAGTCAAAATTGACTTGACAGCAATGGGTTTTTTTATACATATTATTCAGTGATATTAGTTATACTTTTCACAATATGTCAACATTCTCATTATTTCCATTCTAGTTGCTCTCTTTCCATTAATCTAGCTTCTTTGTCCCCCCTTACCTTCTCATCTTTGGTCTAGTGTAAACATTGACTGTTAGGTCTCATTTAGATGATCCTTTAGAGGACCATAGTGCTCATGGGTGATATTTTATGAGCCGCTATGTCTTTTGGCTGATAGGTGACCTCTGGGAGTGTTTGAGTTCCAAATTTAAAGATTATCCCAGGGTAATAACCTCGGGGGTTCCGCTAGCCTGCACTGGTCCAGTAAGTCTGGCCTTTTTTAGGAATTTGATTTCTGTTCTACATTTTTCTCCCATTCTATCTGGGACCTTCTATTGTGTCCCTGGTCAGAATGGTCAGTGATGGTAGCCAGACTTCATCTAGTTCTTCTGGTCTCAAGGTGGGTGAGGCTGTGGTTTGTATAGATTATTAGTCCTGTAGACTAGTTTCATCTTTGAGTATTTGGATGCCTTCTTTCCCTTTTGCTCCTGAAGCACAGGGTCCAATAGTTGTATCTTAGAGGGTCACTTGTAAGCTTTTAAGGCCCCAGGTGCTACTCACCAAACTAGGATGTAGAACATTATCTTTATGAACTATGTTATACCCAGTGACCAAGTTGCCCTACAAGATTATATTTTTATACCTGCTTCTCTTCAAAAACAATTTAAGGCAATTCATAGCAAACTATATGTATATATGTATGTGGGGCAGTGGTGGTTCAGTGGTGGAATTCTCATCTTCTATGTGGAAGACCCAGGTTCAATTCTTGGCCAATGCACCTCAAGTACAGCCACCACGCACCTGTCAGTGGCGGCTTGCATGTTGCTATGATGCTAACATGTTTCAGAGAAGCTTCCAGACTGAGACAGACTAGGAAGAAAGGCCTGGTGATCTACTTCTGAAAAATCAGCCATGAAAACCCTATGGATCACAATGGTGATCACAACATGTATATATGTGCATATATGTGTGAAACACACATATATACATGCATGTATATACTTTTAAACAGACATAAAATCTAAAGAGTCATGAAATAAATGTCTACCACTAAAGCTGAAATAGAAACTTCTATGCAACCAAGGCAAAACATGAAACACAAGGAGTCACATAATTCTTATCACTTGATAAAAGATAACATAACCATTCCTCAGAAGAGACAAACGTTCCTCTGACACTGAATCCTAAAAAGAGTGTATCATGTGAGACCTCACACAAAGCATATTTGGGATGACCAAGTCAGTGACTTCAACAATAGAGTTATAGTAAATGCAAGCACCTTCTTCATATAGTTGTTTCTTGAGCCACTATCAATAACAGCTAAGGACATGACAATAAAGTTAATTCTATAAAGATAATTATATTGAGCCCAAAGCTAATATGAGTAAAGTTGCTACGAACATTCAGACACATGTCTTTGGATGGACATGTGTCTTCCTGGGTAAATATCTACGAGTGGAATAATTGAGTCATTTTGTTCATTCATTCACCTGTTAATGGGCATTTGGATTGTTTTCAGTTTGGAAATACCATAAATAAAGATGCTTGGAACATGTACAAGTCTTTATGTGGACATACACTTTCATTTCTCTTGGATAAATACCTAAAAATGCAATGGCTGGGTCTTTTTTGGTTAAAAACAGGGTGTAAATATACAGTTCTTTCTGATGAGAAAAGCCAGAAGGAATGAGAGGGGGAAATCAGGAGGAAGGATATGGCTAATCTAAGAAATGAAAAACCAACAATGTGGACAAAATGACAAGTCAAGAAAGAATAAATCCAGAAATAACGATGTGGAAAGAATTAGGAATACTGAGGGCAAACTATGCGGACTTTGGGAGGTGAAAGGGACCGATCGTCACCATAGAAAACCCCAAAA
The DNA here is from genome assembly GCF_030014295.1 of Loxodonta africana. Taxonomy (NCBI): domain Eukaryota; kingdom Metazoa; phylum Chordata; class Mammalia; order Proboscidea; family Elephantidae; genus Loxodonta; species Loxodonta africana. Next base: position 31,323,142 of record NC_087357.1, read on the forward strand.
AACGACTGATAAATTGATTAGGACTACTATCTCATCCACCGTCCCCTTTAAAGCACTGATTCTCATCATCTCGTTTCTCTCCGCCCTACCCTACTCCTAAAAAGCCTGGTGCTGCAATGGCTAAGAGCTCAGCTGCCAGCTGAAAGGGCAGCGGTTCTAACCCACCAGCAGCTCTGAGACAGAAAAGATCTGGTGCTCTGCTCCCGTAAAGATTCTTTTTAATGTTTTAAACAAAAAAACCGTTGCCATCCAGTCTATTCCGACTCATAGCGACCCTACAAATTACAGCCTAGGAAACCCTATGGGGCAGTTCTACTCTGTACTATAGGGTCGCTAGAGTCCGAATGGACTAGACGGCAACCACCCACCTCTAGTCCTATGGGGAGGCGGAGGGAGGCGGGCTGCGCTGTGGTTACAGCGCTGGGCTGCTGACTGTAAGGTCAGTGAGCTCGACACCCACCCGTTCTGGGGGAGAAAGATGTGGCAGCCTGCTTCCATAATGATTTACAGCCTTGAAAACTCCACGGGGAAGTTCTACTCTGTCCTATAGGGTCGCTAAGAGTCGGAATCCACTCAACGGCAGTGAATTTTTTTTGGTTTAGTCCTAACCGGAGACTACACGCCCCAGAATGCAACCCGCGCCCTCTGCGAAGCGTTAACTCTCGGAGACAAGGTCACAGCCTACAACTCCCAGGATGCAACGCGACGCTATGGCTCACAGCCAAGAAAGGGGTATTAGTCTCGGAGAGCCCATTTTCACCTCACCTCGGAGCTCCGGGAGCCCTTCAGCACCTGTTTGGTGAGCGCGATCACGTCAGTACCACAGGTGTTCACCTTCTCGGTGAGAAGCCCTTTCACGGACTGACCGAAGCGAGCTTGAGAATCCGGTGCCCCAGTCGCCATCGCCTTAGCTGGCGAACGCCTCCGCACTGATGATGGCGAGTCGCCGGAGCCAAAAGAGGTTAATGCGGAAGAAAAAGAGGACGCACTTTTTTCCAATCGTGGGAAAAAGAAAGGACGCCTGCGCTTAACGGAGGATGCTCTTTGCCAACTTTAAATAAATTTAAAATACGCAGTTGAGGGCCCAGGCAAACGTCTCTAGAGGAGAAGGAGGACTATTTCAGTCAATCCCTAGTTTAGGATTAGAAGACCTGGATTACACTTCCAATTTTGATACTAAGCAGCAGAGTGACAGCAAGTTACTGAACCTGTGTCTCAAGCTCCTCATCTGTAAAATAGAATAATGCTAAAGTCTCCAAAGGGTTATGAGGACGAATTAAGTTCATTCTGTTCAATATTAACAAACATTTCATGAATTAAATGCCAAACACTGTGCTAGGTTGGGGATAGAGAAAGAAATGAGATACATCCAGCCCTTGTCTCCAATGAGCTGCCAGGCTAAGACAGACAAGCGCGTAAACAAATGAACTAGGAAGAACAACCCAATAAAAAAATGGGCAAAGGATACAAACAGGCAAGTCAAGGAAAAAGAAATTCGAATGGCTAATAAATGTAAAAAGTGCTCAGCATCACTCACAATTTTTAATGGCAAATAATCTCTTTATGAGATACAAACTGATTATCACCTTGGAAGTGAATAAATATGTAAAATGTTTCTTGTAGTTCCGTGTCTTTTTTTGAATAATGCACAAGAAAGATGGGAATGGCATTATATTGCAAATTTTGTTCAAAATTAACCTGTACTCACTCTCAACCTTATTTTCTTACCCAAATGTCTAGACCAAATGTCTCTGTTGATTCATTTAATTCTTGTTCTTAATCATCTTTCTTGAGGTATAATTTATGTACAGTAACTGCATTCTTTTAAGGTGTACAATTTGATGAGTGTGACAGATGTATACACCTGTGAACTACCACCTCTATTAAGACACAGAATATTTTCCTCAGAAGTTTCCAAGTGCCCCATCTCTCCTACCCGCCACCCCAGGCAACAACTAATCTGCTTTCTGGTACTATAGATTAATTTGCATTTCTAGAGTGTTATATAAATGGAATCATACGGGAAGTACTCTTTTTTTGTCTGGTCTCTTTCAACATAATGATTCCGAGAGTCATCTATGTTGTACGTACCACTAGTCTGTTCCTTCTTATTTTTTTTCCAGTTGCTATCAAGTTGAGTCCGACTCACGGCAACTCCATGTGCGTCAGAGTAGTCCATGGGGTTTTTTTCATGAGCTGAATTTTTGCAAGTAGATCATCAGGCCTTTCTTCTAAAGTATCTCTGGTTAGACTCGAACTGGCAACCTTTTGGTTAGCAGCTGTCTTAGTCATCTAGTGCTGCTATAACAGAAATACCACAAGTGGATGGCTTTAACAAAAGAGAAATTTATTCTCTCACAGTCTAGTAGGTTACAAGTCTAAATTCAGGCTGTCGGCTCCAGGGGAAGGCTTTCTCTCTCTGTTGCCTCTGGAGAAAGGTCCTTGTCATCATTTTGTTTTTCTACTCACCTGTTGATGCACACTGGGTTGTTTCCACTTTGGGGCTATTATGAATAAAGTTGTTATAAACATTCATATACAAGCCTTTATGTGGGATGTTTTTATTTCACTTGGGTCAATATGTAGGAGTGGAATTGCTGGGTCATATGGTAAGTATTTGTCTAACTTTTCAAGAAACTGTCAAACCATTTTTCAAAGTAGATTACCATTTTCCATTCCAAACAGCAGTGTATGGAACGCCAGTTGTTCCACATCCACAAATATAGGAAAAGATTGATTATTCTACCTAGAGTGGAGAAGGAGAGTATTGACACATCACAGAAATTCCAACCAATGTCAACAAAACAACTGGTATATTAATTGTTGAATGAGAAACTAATTTGCTCTGTAAACTTTCACCTAAAGCACAATTAAAAAAACAAGTATTTTCTAATCATTAGTTCATTCTCTATTTTGAGAATGAACATAATTCATATTAATAAAAAATTGTCTAGTTCTTTGTCTTCTAAAAAAAGGATATTATATTTAAAAAAAAAAAAAAAAAAAAGATTGCTTGTTCTGTAGCCATGATAACAAATAGGCACCTGTGGTAGACAGACTCTTAAGGTGGCCTCCATGATCCTCACCTCCTGGTGTTTATGCCCCTCTGTGGTCCTCTACCCTTGAAAGTGGACAGGACCCGTGACTTGCTTCTAATAGTATACAGCAAAAGTGATGGGGGTACGTGATTACATGCACATGATTATGTGATTATATCATATAAGACTGTAAAGTTCATTTAGCTGGAGTCTCTCCCTTGTTGGCTATGAGGAAGCAAGCAGCCATTTTGGGGAACCGCATGTGACAAGGAACTGTTCTATGGTAAAAACACCATAAAGTTATAGTAAAGCAAAAAGAAAGGTTTTATTTGGCATGTGTTCAAAGAGGCAAAAGTAGGAAAGAGACAAGCATGCTGCTAGAGCCATGTCTATCCAAGTCCAAGGAATATTACAGAACAGACAAAAGTGGGAAAACAGACAAGCATGCTGCCACAGCCATGCCTGCCTAAGTCCAAGGAAATACTACAGAATCATCAGTATATTAACATTACAAATGGGTAAAATCATTGAAAACATCACCGTTTCACAGATTGGCTGAAAACTGCTAAATCACTGCGATTCTACATTTTGATTTTCTTAATAATCATTGGTACAGGTTTCAGTAAGGACAGTCAGGAGTGTCTTCACTGGTCCAACAAATCTAGTTGAACTGCTGACCTTTTGGCTACCAGCCGTAGCTCTTAACCACTAAACCACCAGGGTTTCCCAACAAATCTTACTACTCACTAAATGCTAACAGAAAAAGATAAGAGTGGAAAATATGTGGGTCTTTTGTGTTGTTTATGATTTGTTTACGTGAAAGATTCCCTAAAGATTGCCCTAAAACAAAGAAAAAACCAGTGCCGTCAAGTCGATTCCGACTCAAAGATTGTCCTAGCTATTGTTTTTTACCTCAGGGCCCCGTCGGATGTGTCCTTCTGAGTGCTTGTGGATCCAGCTGGATCACATTCTTTACACTCAAGGACAGGGAATAATGGCTCTAGTATTATTTCCTAAATCAGAACTACAAACAGCACTTAGTCAGTGAGGGCTGAAGTTCCAGATGACAGCCAGCAAAAAAAATGGAAGCACTTAGTCCTACAACCACAAGGAACTGAATGCTGCTAACAACCAGGTGAGCGGGGAAACAAGGCCTTTTCCAGTAGAGCCTCCAGATGAGAACCCAGCCCTGGCCAACTTCTTGATTGCAGCTGTTTGAGACCCTAAGGAGATAACCTCCTAAAGTAGTGCTCGGATTCCTGAGTCGCAAAAACTATCAGATAATAAATATGTGTTGTTTTAAGCTGCAAAATTTGTGGTGCTGTTGTTATACAACAATAGAAAACTAATACACCTCCAGAACTGGTTTTAAATCTGTTTAGTCAATCAAAGACAACTTGCCTCAGTAAACATCCTTTTGGAAACCAATCAGGATCTGACCCTTGCTTCTGAAAGTCAGCCAGTCAGGGACAGATCTGCTGCAATAATCATACCGCAGAGTGCCAAACAATCAACAAAAACCTCATCCAAGTAACCAGGCTTCTACAAATGGTATCAACCTGGTTATGACCATTTACCTCTGAACTCAGCACTTCTCAAAAACCCAATTGTTATAGATTGAATTGTGTCTCCCCAAAATATGTGTTGAAAATCCTAACCTCTATGCCTGTGTTGGAGCTCTGATGGTCCACTGGTTAAGAGCTTGACTGCTAACCAAAAGGGTGGCCATTCGAATCCACCAGCTACTCCTTGGAAACCCTATGGGGCAGTTCTTTTCTTTCCTTTAGGGTCCCTATGAGTTGGAAGTGACTTGATGGCAATCGGTTTTTGGTTTCTATACCTGTGGTTATAATCCCATTTAGGAACGGGTTGTTCTTTTATTATGTTAATTAGACAGGATAGGGTGATCTTGAGTTGATCTCTTTTGAGACATAAAAGAGAGTAAACAAGCAAACTAAGAACCACAGACAATTCAAAATGTAGGACAGTTTCTAGCCAACCTATGAAAAGGTGAAGCTTTCAATGGTTTTGTCCATTTGTAATGTTAATATATATACTGATGACTCGGTAACTTTCATTGGACTTGGGCAGATGTGGCTGTGGCAGCATGCTTGTCCGTTTTCCCACTTCTGTCTATTCTGTTAATATTTCTTCGCAATCGGGCAGACTTGGCTCTAGCAGCATGTTTGTCCACTTCCTGCTGTTGTCTTTTTGAATATATGCTGAATAAAACTTTCTTTTTGTTTTACTAAACTTTGTAATGTTTTTCCCCTACAACAACCTTAAATATACTAGTTCCTCCAATTGGAAAGTAAAGTATCGAGATAGGCAGAACAGATTGAGAGGAAACTTTTAAAAAAGTACTGTGCTAACGTCATCTCTCTCGAGTCAACAGTTCTGAGAATAAAGAAACGGATTCGGTGAGACTCATAAAGCTTTGTTTCCGCCCCTCCTGGTATGACAAACAGCCCCGACCTCTGTGTAACGTATAGACCATAATGAGTGCTGCCAGCCTTCCCAGAAGCCTTTGTCACGGATTCCATCTCACTGGCAGAGTGCTCACACAGATAAGGGACTAAAGAGCCACGTGGGACTGCTGATACCAAAAAAGGAATTATCTGAAATCCCAGCTGCTGATTCGCTATTACCCCACTTCCTTTTCTTAGCGAACAATAAAAGCACAAGACAAAGACTTGTGTGCGGGAGCAGTCTGTAGGAGTGCTGTACCCTCTGTGGCTCCCCTACTTCTTTCAAATAAAGATTTTTCTAGCGAGCCAGTCAAGTCTCCCCGAGTAATTATTTCTTGCGGGTCAGACAAGAGCCCTTGGAGGGGAGGTCCCTAAAGACCCCAAACTATAACAGTATCTACTGATGCTTTTATTTTTAACATTGTGATCCTTTGATGAGAAACTATATCATAAAACAGGTACAGAGCTACCACTTCTCCCTGCAAATTTGGCAGAACAGAGTTCTATATTCTAGGTTTTCTCTGAATCACAAAAGTAAACCTAGGGAGGAATGCCACGGGGTTTGGACAGTGTTTTGCTTAGACCAATATTTACCTTCGTTGCACAAGTGTTATCTTGTGGGTGTCAGGTAGCCTAGTACTCTAGCCTGTCTCGCAACCACCTTATCCTGTCAAGGTGGGAGTCACTCGTGATGAGTGCCAGCTGCCACCCTAATCGCTTTCACTGGTGGACTCGTGCCTGAATTTCTGCGGCTTACACGGGCTCAGAGCTCTTTGAAAATAGACTTACTTCTCTAACGTTTCCAACACCCAAATCCAGATCACCAAAGATTACTAGATAAAAAAGATACCACTCTTAATACAAACAATCAAGCAAAAATCTAAGGAAGAGTCTCCTTAATCAGTTTTTCAAACAAATATGCCCAAGAAAACATGAGAAAAATAACAAAAGACCCATTTTCTGGGAGCACTCAGCCTTTGGGTGTCAAACGGAAGTGGGGTGCAAATGTTTGAGTGCAAAAGATAGGACCTCTCTTTTTGCCAGCTTCTGTTCTGCAGCCCAGGTCTCCTTGAGGTCCACTGGATTCGTGGTTTTAGAATCTCTCGAGCAACTAAATCATGTAGGGTGAAAACACCACAAAGTTTAGTAAAGCAAAAAGAAAGGTTTTATTCGGCATATGTTCAAAGAGGCAAAAGTGGAAAGCGGACAAGCATGCTGCCAGAGCCGTGTCTTTCCGAGTCTCTGTTCCCAGCTCTTAAGGCTGCAGCTTAGCGGGCTACATTTTGGGATCCCTTGAACATTCTCCATTCTCTAGATACACACACTTACACAAGCTAATCCAGCGCACCAATTCAACAGGTAGCTGAGCCTTTTATGCCCTCAGCAGTCAATTCCTCCCACTTCTTGGGACTCTTTTAAGGCTTTACCTAGGCATTTAACCAAACAACCCAGGTGTGTTTCATGTCTCTCACAGAGCCATCATTTGGGTCCTTAGAGGGGATTGGCTTTCAGAGCTGCTCTAAGGTCTCTAGGAGAAATCTGGTGCCGCCAAACATCGGAGCTGTTATGTTTTTCGATCCCCCCTGGAACTGAGCAGACAGCCCCTGCCTGGCTCACCAGAAACGTTACTGGGTAGAAACCTCAGGTTCTTACTTGACATTACTCGTGTTGGCCATTAAACAAGAGACTGAGGTAGGAGAACAGAGGGCACATTTATTTCATTGTGCAAGGAAATGGAGTCAGTCAGTGCTTACTGCTGCCAAGATTGCTCACCAAGGGCAGGCAGGCAGGTTACTTTTAAAAGAGATTAGAAGTAGAGAGTTCATACAAGTTACATCAGCCACATTCTTAACCATACTATGCAGGTGCAATGGGGTTTACATATAACCTTTGAGCAAAAGTAGGGTTCTAATACAAAGCTTGCAGGGGGAGCCCAGCAAAGGAAGGGATTTTGCAATATAACACTGTATGAGAGGAAGCCAGGTAAAGGATACAGCACCGTGGGGGTTCTGTCTCACAAGAATTTATAACCAAATAGGTTTTTGTCAAGATCATTAGATTCAGGTCTTTGTATAAGGTAATCAGGCCTAGATCACTGTATTAAGCAATTAGGCCTTTTGATAGGAGATTCTCCATATAGTTACTACATCTAGGTCTTTGTATATAAGGTTATTTGACAATTTGTCTTGGAAAATTTTTTTTAATTGTCTTTTAAGTGAAAGTTTACACTTAAGTTAGTTTCTCATACGAAAATTTATACACACATTGTTATGTGACCCTAGTTGCTCTCTCTGTAATGTGACAGCACACTCCCCCTTTCGACCCCAGATTTCCTATGTCCATTCAACCAGCACCGGTCCCTTTCTGCCTTCTCACCTCGCCTCCAGACAGGAGCTACCCATTTAGTCTCATGATTTGAGCTAAGAAGTACACTCTTATGTATCATTTTATGTTTTATAGTCGAGTCTAATCTTTGTCTGAAGAATTGGCTTCGGGAATGGTCTCAGTTTGGGGCTAACAGAGATTCCAGGGACCACGTCTTCCAGGGTCCCTCCAGTCTCAGTCAGACCGTTAAGTCTGGTCTTTTTACTAAAATTTGAGTTCTGCACCTCACTTTTCTTTTGTTCCTTCAGGGACTCTCTGTTGTGTTCCCTTTTAGGGCAGTCATTGGTGGTAGTCGGGCACCATCTAGTTCTTCTGGTCTCGGGCTGATGGAGTCTCTGGTTTATGTGGCCCTTTTTGTTTCCTGGGCTAATATTTTCCTTGTATCTTTGGTTTCTTCATTCTCCTTTGCTCCAGGTAGGTTGGGACCAGTTGATGCATCTTAGACAGCTACTTGCTTTCTTTTAAGACCCCAGAAGTCACTCATCAAAGTGGGATGCAGAAAATTTTCCTATTAAACTTTGTTATACCAATTGACCTAGATGTCCCCTGAAACCATGGACCCCAGACCCCCGCCCCTGCTACTCTGTCCCTTGAATGTTTGATTTTTAGGAGCTTCAAGTTATCGAGTTTCTCTTCTGGTGTTTGTGCAGTGTTAGTTATGGGTTTTATTCTGTTTATGTCATGTATTAGGGCTCCTAGCATTGTCCCTATTTTTTCTTCCATGATCTTTATCGTTTTGGATTTTATATTTAAGTCTTTCAGCCATTTTGAGTTAGTTTTTGTGCATGGTGTGAGGTATGGGTCTTGTTTCATTTTTTTGCAGATATATATCCAGTTATGCCAGCACCATTTGTTAAACAGACTGTCATTCCCCCATTTAACAGTGTGACCCCAAATACTCCCCAGCATGTTTTTCTTATTTCAAAACAGGCAACTGAGAGCTTGACATTATTAATGCCATGATGAACCTGTAAGTTTTTCTCCTTCCTCTGCTTGTCCCCTCCTTCACATACCTCTGTTAACGACTTTGTTTTGACCAGATGTTAATGAGTTCCTTCTTTGTTTTAAACTGAGGCAAATAACCTTTCCTCATGTCCGACCACCTGTGGCATACAACCCCCATAAGAAAGTTGGAGCCCAGGTATCAGATATGTATATCTTTAGCCTAATAAAGCGATGTCTGGCAGGTATCTTTTGTCACTATCCTGTAATGAATGAACCCTCTTGAGCGTATCTCTGGCCAATTAACTACAAAGATATTTCTGTTGTAAAATTCTATATAAGCTCTAATGTCAGATTGCTCTTTGGGACTCCACAGAGACAGCCTGTGTTGCTGCTGGTCCCTGGTGATATATGCATCTCCTGAATAAGCTTTCTCACTCTTTCTGACTTGGAGTATGTTTTATTTGCCTGCCTACTCCAGGGCACGGACCCTAATCAGGTAACAAATTTTTGGTGCCCAACGTGGGGCTCAAATTATTCAGGCCCTGGTTCTGTCTCCCTAAGGACTGAGCCCCTGGGATGGACCTGGGAAGAGAGAAGGTGCACCCCTCCTTAAATTGGGGAGGTTTCTCAACCTGTGGTGGCCCAGAGGTCTGGCGACGGGGGAGGACTCTATGGCAGCAAGCTCCAGACAGAGGGAGAAAGTTTCTGTTGGCCAAGGTAGGTAACAGGTGGTAAATCCTCTGTAAAAGCCACAGGGACGTTGGTTCTCATAGACTCCCTCCAAGAACGGGTGACTAGGTCCCGTAAGGTTGGACGAGAGACCAGTGAGGTTCCCCGTTGCTACTGGGTACCCAGGAGGTAAGGTTCCGGCTGAGAGTCCACTAAGAACTGGACTTATTCAGGATGGGATTCCCTAACTAGGAGATGTCTTAATATTTTGCGTAATCAAGTGTGGTCTGTAAATGGTTCTACAGATTTGGGTACTAATATGAAGCTTGATCTGTTCTGTACTGGAACTGACAAGTGAGATGAAAAGCTGTATGTAAAATGTTTTATGACTTTATGGCATAGAAAAAGGATAAAGCCTCTGTTTTAGCCCCTCTTGTGCAGGCGAACGATGATGATGAGATAAGAGATGAAGAACCTGAGGATGTTCTTATTCTCCCACCTAGAAAAACCCCATTTGTGTCCCCTCCCGGGTGGTATCAAAAAATGAGAATGGGAAGGTGCTGAAAGGAAGGACGTGGGACAGATATGGTCTCCCCACCCCACACTAGCAGTGGGGTACAATTCGGCCCAGTTCCCCTGGGAGGGCTTTACCTACTCCAGGAAGTGCCAGTCCCCACTGCAGAAAGCCCACTTCAGATAATGTGAGTCCATAATCCGTTCCTGGCATCTGAACACACTTAAGGTCTTTACTAACAGAGATCAGGTAAAAGAGGTCGAGAAAAAGAAAAGACCAGGACATGAAGAAACAGGCCGATCTACTGGCCGCTGTTCCAGGAGCATCTGGAGGAAGACAATGAGATCAAGGTAAGGACAGGCCCTGACTAAAAGAAAAACCGAAGTGCATTTTGCAAAGACGAGGGACACCGAAAACAAATGAGTGGCCCAAAAAGAAGAATGGAAAAGGGACAGGCAAGATTGAAAGGGGGGAGAAGCTCTTTCAAAGAACTATGAAAGAGCAGGAGGAGGATAGCCAGTAGACTTTTTGGTTAATACCAGAGCAGCCTTCTCAGTACTCACCCAGAAGCCAAAAGGGACTGCCTTGACCAGCAATACTCAAGTTGTAACTGGAAAAGAGGTGACTAAATCCTTTTTGCAGCCAGTAGACTGTGAAATAAGAGAAACTAAGCTATCCTGCCAATTTCTATACATGCCCAAATGCTCGGTCCCCCTTTTCGTGACAAGATTACCTAAGTAAAGTACATGCTGAAATCTCTTGATAAAAAAGGCCTGTCTATCAAAAAAAAAAAAAAGTTTTTTTTTTTTTTTTTTTATCACAGTACCACCAGCGAATACCTGGAATGTGGAAACAGCTCCCAGCACTCACCCAAACAGTGCTATCCCACAGTTCAAAGAGTGGTTGATGCTGTGACCCCATGGGTTTGGGCCAGTGGCTGGCCAGGACAAGCTCAGACTGTCTTCCCTGTGACTGTGGAGCTGTTACTCAACTTCGTGCCTCCTCGGATTAAACGAATTGAGGCTCACCTGGGGCTGCAAAAAAAAAAAAAAAAAATTTTTTTTTGGGGGGTCTGCAGGGACTGATCACTGGATACCTACTGTGAGGACTGTTACTGGAGTGCGATCCCCATTCAACACTCCTGTTCTCCCAGTGAAGAAGACATCGACCGGTGAGTACCGTTTTGTTCAAGATTTGCAGGCTGTTAACAAAGTTGTAAAGGCCCTACACCTGGTAGTCCAGAACCCATATATGCCTTACTATCCTCCGTTCCACCTTCCAGTATTCAGTTTACTGTTTTGGATTTAAAAGACTCTTTTGTATTCCGCTGACTTCAGAGAGCCAGCTAATCTTTGCTTGACAAAAGACAGAAAAAGCTCTGTTAGACTGTGCTACCTAAAGGGTTTAAGAACTCCGCACTAATTTTGGAACAGCACTGGCCTGAGATCTAGAGCGATTACCTCCCTTCAACTGAAGAATAGTCCTGAAATATATGGACCTCCTGATAGGGAAAAAGTCTGAGAAAGACTCTTAAAAATACTGTGGCTGTCTTAAACTTTTTGGACCCAGTGTCTTTAAGAAAGTTACAAGCTAACCTCAATCAGGCTACTCGGGGCAAAGAGAGATCCTTCCGAATGGACTCCTGAGTGTCAAAGAGTTTTTTGTGATTTAAAGTCCGGGTTAATGAAAGCCCCAGCCTGGGGCTCCCAGATTACCAAACACCTTTTGAATTATATAGAAGAAAAAATAACTGTTGGTATATTAATCTAGTTGTTGGGACCTTGGAGACACCCTGTCACCTATTTCTCTAAAAATCTGGACACTGTCTCAAAAGGCTGGCCAGTCTGCCTCTGAGCAGTTGCCACCACTAACATTATCAAAGGTGGTTGAGTTAATTTCCTTGGGACATGACACTCTCCTGTTTGTCCTTCATGCAGTGACTGCAGTATTGGAACAAAAAGGACATCTGTGGCTCACCTCCTGTAGGCTATCAGTACATCAAACACAGCTTTATTTGTGAAGTGTTCAAAACTAAACAGTGAATGCAATATTTACTGGTGTGTGTAGGTTCTTTTTCAGGATGGGTAGCTTTTCCCCGTCAGACTGAGATGGCTAGAAAAGTACCCAAAGCCCCTCTGAAAGAAATCATACCCCGCTTTGGACTTCCAAGAGGTCTCAATAGTGACAATGGCACTTATTTTATATCTGATGTGGTGCGACAAACTTCAGCTGCTTTAGGAATAAAGTAGAAACTCCACACAGCACGGAGACCCCAATCCAGCAGAAAGGTTGAAAGGATAAATCAGACCATAAAACATCTTCTTAGTAAACTGTGTCAAGAAACCAGGCTGCCCTGGACAGATGTGTTGCCCCTGGCCCTCCTCTGAGTTTGGATTGCACCCCAGTGAAAACTTAAAATAAGTCCCTCTGAGATACTTTGTGGGAGACCATATTGTCTCAACCAACTCTCCCCACAATCCTCTACCCAGCCCCCTCATGTAATAATGTCTAAATATTTGCTTTCTCTAACCGAAGTTCTTTTTCCCAGTCACATCAGGCAGTGTGGATTAGGCAGGAGTTCCCTCTGGAAACAGCTGCGCACTCTTTCCAGCCTGGTGACCAGGTGCTCCTCTGAAAGTGGAAGTGTAACCAAACGCCACTCGGGTTCTTGTCCTGTCTTATTAGCTGACTGAAATAAGACAGACACTGATTGCAATGGAAACAAAAAGTGGCAAGTTTATTGTCTGCTCACACAAGAAGCGCATGGGGTCTAGTGACCTTAAGGCCACGTGCTCGCTGACTAAGGGGGCTGGGAGCTTTTTGTTTGCAATGGCGTCAGGGGGTTGGGTTTGGTACCCAGAATTTTCTGCCTTTAGCCCTCCCATGCCTATATTTGGGGGTAGGGGTATCAGTTGAAGGATGTGATTTCAATCTGTGCATGCTTCAAGGTGTAACTAGGGCTAGTCAGTGGACGAGCCACTACCTGCTGCGACTTCCTGCTCAAAACAAGCTTGTGGTTAGCAAGACAAAGAGAGCGGGGAAGGGGTGTTGACTGGGGTTTTCAATAGGGCTGAGCAGCCTGTTTCAGAAGGACCTCCCGTCACAGCCTAAGTGAACTGGACCCTTCACCATACTACTCAGCAACCACACAGCTGTGAAGCTCACAGGAGTCAAACCGTGGATCCATTATTCCCGCGTCAAGCCCTACCCGGTCTACAGTGACAAGAAGGAATGGAGCGCCCAACCCATCGATGGCCTGAAGTTAAGACTCTCTAGGGTTAAAAAGTAAAAATGTTTTTAATGCTAACTTGGATGGGGTTTTTTTTTTTTTTTTTTTTAGGGGCCAGAAATACTTGTGCCCGGGGAATCTTGGTCCCTGAGATAAACGACCCTGCCGACCTCTTGTTAAAAAAATGAAAATTCTTGGGTCTATATTCCTAGAGAAGGGTTAAATATTACTGATTCTTGTTTAGATGGGGGGTTGCATGCTAACTCAGCCCTCAAGTCCAATACCTTAGAGGTGTTGAGAAATTTCACCATTTTTAAACACGCAAAGAAAGAGCTACAATATTCTGACATTTACAGGTGGGGGCCTGTTACCAGATTCAAAGACAGGGGCATGTATACTCTTCAGATTTCCCTAGTGACTAAGGCCTCAAACTGTGTGACGTTCTCAGAATGTCAGACAAACTGTGTCAATTTAGAAAAAAATAACTACATGAATTGTGGTTCCATTAATAGAGTGACATATGCAATTAATCATACCCAGCTCCCTTCAGGTTGGTTCCAATTATGCGGAACAACTGTTTATTCTTATATCCCTTCTAATGCTACAAACGGACCATGTTCAGTGGGACGTTTAACTCTGACCTTGCCTGAAAAGAGATTCCTCTATAGTAGAGGCACTAGAGAGCTTGTAATAGACGCAACTTGTAATGATGATCTATGCTTTTTAAGCGTAGCTGAATATATCTCCCTTGCTACAATCCTGGCTGATGTCCCAGGTTTAGTGAGTGGGGCTTATTATCAAGAAATAGAACGTCTAGCTTGCCTCACTACGAAATCACTGAATGCCACATCACAGGCTATAGCTGCCACTAGCCAGGAACTAGGACAAGTCACGGAAGCTGTTTTAGAAAATAGGGCAGCTATAGACTACTTGCTTCTACAACACAACCATGGGTGTCAGGAGTTCAAAGGAATGTGTTGTTTTAACCTTACTGAGAATTCTGAACTTATTGAAAAAAAAAAAGGTGAAATATGTAAAAGATGAGCTTCAAAAAAGTAAAGATTGATGAAGGATTTGATTTTTCCTGGCTGACCTCATGGCTGCCAGATTTTACCTGGCTAGAAACCTTATTCATTAGTGGAATTGGATTGGTTATTATAGATCTGTTAACCTGTTGCTGTCACCAATTTATGCCTATATGTGGGATGGCATTCAAACTGCCCAATGGATGGCTCAAACCCCTCTCAAGAGGGCCTGATTCTTTTGCCTGAAATTTTCTGATCTAAAAGAATAGGGTGAAACTTGGTATAGGTAGATAAAGTCATCCAGGTTTCAAAGGGGGGAATATGTGACTCCGAATACTCCCCAGAATGTTTTTCTTATTTCAAAACTGAGAGCTTGACATGACGAACCTGTAAGCTTTTCTCCTTCCTCTCCTTACCCCCTCCTTCACATACCTCTGTTAACGACTTTGTTTTGACCAAATGTTAATGAGTTCCTTCTTTGTTTTAAACGGAGGCAAATAACTTTTCCTCATGTCCGACCACCTGTGGCATGCAACCCCCATAGGAAAGTTGGAGCCCAGGTATAAAAAACCCACAACCCGTGAGGATATGTATATCTTTAGCCTAATAAAGCGATGTCTGGCAGGTATCTTTTGTCACTATCCTGTAATGAATGAACCCTCTTGAGCGTATCTCTGGCCAATTAACTACAAAGATATTTCTGTTGTAAAATTCTATAAGCTCTAATGTCAAATTGCTTTTCGGGACTCCATAGAGACAGCCTGTGTTGCTGCTGGTCCCCGGTGATGTATGCATCTCCTGAATAAGCTTTCTCACTCTTTCTGACCTGGAGTACGTTTTATTGGCTTGACTGCTCCAGGGCACGGACTCTAATCAGGTAACCATGGGCTTTGGGCCTTTGTCAGATATCAGATAAATTTACGTCTGGAATGTCAATTCTATTCCATTCGTCTATCTCTCTGTTGTTGTACCAGTACCAGGCTGTTTTGACTACTGTGGCAGTATAATGGGTTCTAAAAGCAAGTAGTGTGAGACCTCCCACTTTGTTCTTCAGTAATGCTTTACTTATCCAGGGCCCCTTCCCTTTCCATATGAAGTTGGTGAGTTGTTTCTCCATCTCATTAAAAAATGTTATTGGAATTTGGATCAAGATTGCATTGTATCTGTAGATCACTTTGGGTAGAATTGACATTTTCACAATGTTTAGTCCTCCTATCCATGAGCAAGCTATGTTTTCCACTTATGTAGGTCTCTCTTGGTTTCTTTCAGTAGTGTCTTTATAGGTCTTTTACGTCTTTTATATAGGTCTTTTATGTCTCTGCTTAGATTTATTCCTAAGTATTTTATTTTCTTGGGGGTTACTGTAAATTGTATTGATTTGGTGATTTCCTTTTCAAAGTTCTCTTTGTTGGTGTAGAGGAATCCAACTGATTTTTGTATGTTTATCTCGTATCCTGATACTTTGCTGAAATATTCTATTAGTTCCTGTAGTTTTCGTGTGGGTTCTTTGGGGTTTTCTGTGTTTAAGATCATGTCATCTGCAAATAGAGATACTTTTATTTCTTCCTTACCAATTTGGATACCTTTTATTTCTTTTTCTATCCTAATTATTCTGGCTAGGACCTCCAGCACAATGTTGAATAAGAGTGGTAATAAAAGACATTCTTGTCTGGTTTCTGTTCTCAAGGGGAATGTTTTTCAGACTCTCTCCATTTAGGATGATGTTGGCTGTTGGCTTTGTTTAATGCTCTTTATCACGTTGAAGAATTTCCATTCTATTCCTATTTTGCTGAGAGTTTTTATCATGAATGCCTTTTCTGCATCAGTTGATAAGATTATGTGTTTCTTGTCTTTTGTTTTATTTGTGTGATGGATTACATTGATTGTTTTTTCCAATGTTGAACCATCCCTGCATACCTGGTATGATTCCCACTTGGTCATGGTGAATTTTTTTTTTTTTGATATGTTGCTAATTCTGTTGGGTACAATTTTGTTGAGAATTTTTGCATCTATTTCTTTTTTGTGGTGTCTTTACCTGGTTTTGGCATCAGGGTTATGCTGGCTTCATAGAATGAGCTTGAGAGTATTCCATCCTTTTCTATGCTCTGAAATACCTTTAGTACCGGTGGTGTTAACTCTTCTCTGAACATTTGGTAGAATTCTCCAGTGAAACCATCAGGGCCGGGGCTTTTTGGGGGGGGAAGTTTTTCTAATTACCTTTTCAATCACTTCTTTTGTTACAGGTTTATTTAGTTGTTCTACCTTGGTTTGTCTTAGTTTAGGTAGGTAGTGTGTTTCTAGAGATTTGTCCATTTCCTCTAGGTTTTCAAATTTGTTAGAGTGTAATTTTTTATAGTATTCTGTTATGATTCTTTTAATTTCAGTTGGGTCCGTTGTGATATTGCCCATCTCATTTCTTATTCCAGTTATTTGCTTCCTCTCCTGTTTTTCTTTGTCAGTTTGGCCAATGGTTTATCAATTTTGTTGATCTTTTCAAAGTACTAGCTTTTGGTCTTGTTAAATCTTTTGGTTGTTCTTCTAGTCTCTATTTCATATATTTCTGCTCTAGTTTTTATTACTTGCTTTCTTCTGGTGACTGAGGGCTTCTTTTTTGCTCTCCTTCTATTTGTTCAAGTTGTAAGGTTAATATTTTGATTTTGGCCGTTTCTTCTTTTTGGATGTGTGCATTTATCGCTATAAAGTGACCTCTCAGCACTGCTTTTGCTGTGTCCCAAAGGTTCTGGTAGGATGTGTTTTCATTCTCATTTGATTCTGTGAATTTTTTTATTCTGTCCTTAATTTCTTCTATAATTTAGTAGTTTTTGAGCAAGGTATTGTTCGGTTTCCATGTGTTTGATTTTTTTTTCCTTGCTTTTTCTGTTATTGATTGCTACGTTTATGGCTTTATGGTCCGAAAAGATGCTTTATAATATTTCTATGCTTTGGATTCTGTCAAGGCCTGCTTTGTGGCCTAATACGTGGTCTATTCTGGAGAATGTTCCACGTGCGTTAGGAAGGAAAGTTACTTGGCTATTGTCGGGTGGAAAGTTCTTTATGTATCTATGAGGTCATGTTCGTTGATTGTGATATTTAGATATTCCATGACTTTATTGAGCTTCTTTCTGAATGTTCTGTCTTTCACCAAAAGTGGTGTGTTGAAGTCTCCTGCTATTATTGTGGAGCGTCTATTTCTCTTTTCAATGTTTCAGAGTTTTTTTTTATGTATTTTGGAGCCCTGTTATTGGGTGCATAAACATTTATTATGGTTATTTTGTCCTGGTGTATTGACCATTTAATCATTATATACTGTCCTTCCTTATCGTTTGTGGTGGACTTTACCTTAAAGTCTATTTTGTAACAGATTAATATTGCCACTACTGTTCTTTTTCGATTGTTTTTTGCTTGATATATTCTTTTCCATCCTTTGAGTTTTAGTTTGTGTCTTTATGTCTAAAGTGTGTCTCTTGTAGGCAGTGTATGGAAGAATCATGTTTTTTTAAAATCCATTCTGCCACTCTCTGTCTCTTGTTGTTTTAATTGAACTTTAGATGGCTTACAGAATAAACTAGTTTCTTATCAAACAATTAGTACACACATTGTTGTATGACATTGGTTAACAACCCCACAACGAGTCAACACTCTCCCTTCTCAACCCTGGGTTCCCTATTACCAGCTTTCCTGTTCCCTCCTGTCTTCCAGTCCCTACCCCAGGGCCGGTGAGCCCCCTTAGTCTTGTTTTGTTTCATGGGCCTGTTCAATCATTGGCTGAAGGATGAACCTCAGGAGTGGCCTTATTACTGAGCTGAAAGGGTGTCCAGGGGCCATACTGACCATTGGCCAAACAGACAAAAGAAAAACAGGAGAGGAAGCAAATAACCTGAATAAGAAATGAGATGGGCAATATCACAACGGACCCAACTGAAATTAAAAGAGTCATAACAGAATACTTTGAAAAATTACACTCTAACAAATTTGAAAACCTAGAGGAAATGGACAAATCTCTAGAAACACACTACACACCTAAACTAAGACAAACCAAGGTAGAACAACTAAATAAACCTGTAACAAAAGAAGTGATTGAAAAGGTAATTAGAAAAACTTCCCCCCCCAAAAAGCCCCGGCCCTGATGGTTTCACTGGAGAATTCTACCAAATGTTCAGAGAAGAGTTAACACCACTGGTACTAAAGGTATTTCAGAGCATAGAAAAGGACGGAATACTCTCAAACTCATTCTATGAAGCCAGCATAACCCTGATGCCAAAACCAGGTAAAGACACCACAAAAAAAGAAAATTACAGACCAATATCCATTATGAACATAGACGCAAAAATTCTCAAGCCTCTGTCAGGCCAGCAAGTCTGGTCTTTCTTTTTGAGTTAGAATTTTGTTCTACATTTTTCTCCAGCTCTGTCTGGGACCCTCTATTGTGATCCCTGTCAGAGCAGTCGGTGGTGGTAGCCGGGTACCATCCAGTTGTACAGGACTCAGTCTGGTAGAGGCCATGATAGATGTGGTCCATTAGTCCTTTGAACTAATCTTTCCCTTGTGTCTTTAGTTTTCTTCATTCTTCCTTGCTCCAGAAGGGGTGAGACCAGTGGAGGATCCTAGATGGCCACTCACAGGCTTTGAAGACCCCAGACACTATTCACCAAAGTAGAATGTAGAACATATTCTTTATAAACTCTGTTATGCCAGTTGAGCTAGATGTTCCCTGAGACCATGGTCCTCAAAGCCCTCAGCCCCGCAATTCAGTCCCTCAGGGAGTTTGGATGTGTCTATGGAGCTACCATGGCCTTGCCTTGTAGAAGTTGTGCTGGCTTCCCCAGTATTGTGTACCATCTTACCCTTCACAAAAGTTATTGCTTATCTTTTATTTTTATTTTAGATAAAGGTTTACAGAACAAATTATCTTCTCATTAAACAGTTAGTATACATATTGTTTTATGACATTGGTTACCAACCCCATGACATGTCAACACTCTCCCCTCTCGACCTTGGGTTACCTATTACCAGCTTTCCTGTCCCCAGTCCTTGCCCCTGGTCTGGTGTGCCCCTTTAGTTGCGCTTTGTTTTACGGGCCTGTCTAATCTTTGGCTGAAGGGTGAACCTCGGGAGTGACTTTATTACTCAGCTAAAAGGGTGTCTGGGGGCCATATTCTCAGGGTTTCTCCAGCCTCTGTCAGATCAGTAAATCTGGTCTTATTTTGTGAGTTATAATTTTTTTTTTTAATAGTTTTTATTGTGCTTTAAGGGAAAGTTTACAAGTCAAGTCAGTCTGTCACATATAAGCTTATATACACCTTACTCCATACTCCCATTTACTCTCCCCCTAATGAATCAGCCCACTCCCTCCTTCCAGTCTCTCCTTTTGTGATGGTTTTGCCAGTTTCTAACCCTCTGTACCCTCCCATCTCCCTTCCAGACAGGAGAGGCCAACACAGTCTCAAGTGTCCACCTGATACAAGTAGCTCACTCTTCATCAGCTTCTCTCTCCAACCCATTGTCCAGTCCCTTCCATGTCTGATGAGTTGTCTTCGGGAATGGTTCCTGTCCTGGGCCAACAGAAGGTTTGGGGACCATGACTGCCAGGATTCTTCTAGTCTCAGTCAGACCATTTTGGGGTCTGCATCCCACTGTTCTCCTGCTCCCTCAGGGGTTCTCTGTTGTGCTCCCTGTCAGGGCAGTCATCGGTTGTGGCCGGGCACCATCTAGTTCTTCTGGTCTCAGGATGATGTAAGTCTCTGGTTCATGTGGCCCTTTCTGTCTCTTGGGCTCATAGTTGTCGTGTGACCTTGGTGTTCTTCATTCTCCTTTGATCCAGGTGGGTTGAGACTGATTGTTGCATCTTAGATGGCCGCTTGTTAGCATTTAAGACCCCAGACGCCACACTTCAAAGTCGGATGCAGAATATTTTCATAATAGAATTATTTTGCCAATTGACTCAGAAGTCTCATTAAGCCATAGTCCCCAAACCCCCGCCCTTGCTCCGCTGACCTTCGAAGCATTCAGTTTATCCCAGAAACTTCTTTGCTTTTGGTCCAGTCCAGTTGGGCTGACCTTCCATGTATTGAGTATTGCCCTTCCCTTCACCTAAAATAGTTCTTATCTACTAACTAATCAGTAAATAACCCTCTCCCACCCTCCCTCCCCCCTCCCTTGTAACCACAAAAGTATGTGTTCTCAGTTTATACTGTTTCTCAAGATCTTATAATAGTGGTCTTATGCAATATTTGTCCTTTTGCATCTGACTAATTTCACTCAGCATAATATTGCTTATCTTTTGTCTGTTGTTTTTCTATCCCCACCCCTCCTCTCCCTGGTAGCCATCAAATATTGTTTCTTCTTGTATGTAAACCTTTTCTTAAGTTTTTACAGTAGTGGTCTCATACAATGTTTGTCCTTTTGTGATTGACTTATTTCACTCAGCATAACATCCTGTGCTGAGTTCCTTTCGTTTGTGGATTTCTTTTTCATTTCTTCTGTTTCTATAGATTTTGTTTTTATTGAGACTTTATGTTTTTCTTTATTTCGATGAGTAGGTTTGTTAACTTTCTTTGCGGTTACCTTGAAATTTACCCTTATCTTCCTAGGTTTGAACCAGTCTATTATTACTTGGTATCGCCTTGCCTTCCTCTCCATTAGCGAGTTCTACACCTATACTGTTTATTCCCTCTTTTATTGTTCTGACATTGTTGTCATTTACAGATTAACCTCTCTGGTTCCCTGTTGCAACTGGTTTTGGTTTTGGATAGTCCTTGAGAGCTCATTTCCTAGGTTGGTATCTGGCTGCTACAATCTTGCATCCTAGATTCAGGCTGTGGTCTGATGTTGTTTGTCCTCAGACTGAAGGACTCCCTTTAATTATTCTTGTAAGTTTAGTTTGGTTTTTACATATTCCCTTAATTTCTGTTTATCCTGAAATGTCCTAATTTCACCATCATATTTGAACAAAAGTTTTCTGGGATATATTATTTCTGGTTGGCAATTTTTTTCTTTCAAGGCTTTATATATGTCATCTCATTGCCTGCATGGTTTCTGCTGAATAATCAGAGTTACACTTATTGTTTCTCCTCTGTATGTGACTTTTTGTTTTTCTTGAGCTGCTCACAGAATTTTTTCTTTGTCTTTGGTTTTAGCGAGTGTGGTTATGATATGCCTTGGTGTTTTTCTTTTGGATTCTATCCAATAAGGGGGTCATTGAGCTTCTTGGATGGTGAGCTTCTCATCATTCATGACATTAGGGACGTTTTCTGTCAGCAATACTTCAATGATCCTCTCTGTGTTTTCTGTTTTCTCTCCCTGTTCTGGAACTCTGATTACTCGTGGGTTTTTGCTTTTGGTTGTATCCCATATTATTCTCAGGGTTTCTTCTTTCTTTCTTCTGATTTTTCCTCAGACAGAGTTGTATCCAAGTGTATGTCTTCAATTTCGCTGATTCTGCTTCCATTGTTTCAGACCTGCTCCTCAGCCCTTGTATGACACTGTCCATTTCTGAAATCTTGTTGTTTATCTTTTGGGTTTCTAATTGTTGTTTTTATATGATTTCTAGTTGTGAATTTATTTTGGCATTTTTTCCTGTATTACTTTCTTGAATTGTTCCATTTTTTGGTCTGTATTTTCCATGAATTTGTCTGCCTTTTCCAAAAGTTTGTCTATTTTCTCCTGATTTTTGTCTGCTTTTTGCATTAACTCTTAGATTGCTTTGAATATGAGAGATTTGAATTCCCTGTCAGGTAGTTCTAATGCCTTTTCTTCTACTGGAAAGTCATCTCGTGTTTTATTTTGGATGCCTACTGGACCCATCCTATCCTGTCTTTTTGTATGTTTTGATATTGTCTGCTGTCTTTGGGACATTCAGTAGTTATTTTCTTTGTTTCTTGATTGTAGTTTTGTTTGTTCTGTCCTGCTTTTTTGTTTTACTTGGTTATGTCTGAGCAGGCAGGCTCTGCATCCTTTGTTATTTGCTCATCCGCAGTCATGATACTTTTCACCTCCTTGCCCGATGGGAATGGACAGTCATTCAGCTATGAAGCAGCTGGGCAGGTCCAGCTGAAGTGGAGGGGCTAGGATGGGTTGTTTGTGGCATGTACTAGGGCCAACAGGGTGGGCCAGGAATCAGTGCTGGGCAGGTTCCAGTAGGCCATGCCTGTGTTGCTGGGGGGGTGTGATGTTCAGTGCACAGTGCAGGTAGGCAGGAAAGAGGGGGAAGGATGTAATAGGGGAGTGGGAAAGAGGAGAGAGAGGAGAGAAAAACAGGAGCCAAAAACAAACAAGCAAACAAAGAAAGAGGGGGAAAAAAAAAAGAGTGCTAAGGGAGCTTGCAGTTGCAGTGATGAGAAACCAAGAAACAGTGGAAAAGGAAACAAAAAAATAACTAGATAAAAATTTGGAAAAGAGAAAAAGAAAAGTAAAGCCCCGAGGAGTTCCGGAGTTGCAACAGTGGGGCTGCTAAGACGGGGAAGTGGCTCTCACAGGCTGCACAGTATAGCCTGGCTAGAGAGGGTATAGACGGCACAGAACACCAGGTACTCAGGAGACAGGAAAAGAAGATGTGTAGAGAGAGGAGAACTGAGAAATGAAGACAGACAGAAGGGAAAAAGAGAAGAGAAAAATGAAATGCCCCAGGGATTCCACCTGTGCTGCTGCACAAATTGGGGGAGTGGCTCCTAAGCTGTGCAGTGCAGCCCTGCTAGAAGGGCCTCCCAAGCTGCAAAAAGAAAAAGAAAACAAACAAAGCAAAACAAGGTGAAAAAAAGCCCCAGGGATCCCACCAGTGTGGGATGTAAATGGACTAAACGCACCAAAAATGAGACTGAAAGTGGGACTTCCCGCCAACATGGTGCCATAGACAGAAGCACCATGCCATTCCGTGCACAGCAAAGACCTGAAAAACTAAAAACAGAGACAAATGTCATTCCTGAAACCTGAAGTGCCAAATGAAGAGATAGGGGGAGTGCTTCCCTAGTTGAGGGAAGGCTTCACAGCCTTTCAAGAAGAAGCAAAGGTTGCACAGGGAGCCAGTTATTCCAGAGAAAGGAGGGGGAGGTGGTAGGAGGCACAGAAGAAGCCAAAAGAGGCGGGAAGGACCAATACCAGCTCAGGGGCCGGGCAAGTGTGGGAAGGGTGAATCCAAGTATCCTGAGGCCAAAGCAGTTGCCTCCTGGACAAGAGACTGGCTGGCGGTAAGCAGAGGAGGACGAAGTGAGGAAGAAGGGAGGGTCTAGGAAAGTATATAGTGCTCGTTACCAGGTACTCTATCTCCCGCTGGGAACTTCTGAAGCAGCTTTCCTATACTCCCTGTCCACGGATCTCTGATGTGGGTGGGGTGAATCCAAGCGGCAGGGACGTTGCACCTCCCGGGTGGCTCCACAGCCAGACAGGAACCTCAGAGGTAGAGCAGTGGGGAGAGAATGGGGGGGGGGGGTGGGGGGTGGAAAAGCGTGTATCGCAGGTGCCCTGTCTCCTGCTGGGAATTCCTTGAAGGTGCTTTCCCATGCTCCCTGTGTGCAGATCCCTGACTGGAGACCAAGATGGCGGACCTGTGCTGCATTAGCTGATGGGGCCTCTCGCACTATCTCTCCTCACTCTGTCTTCTGTCAGTTTCTTACTCCATTCGGTGATTGGCTGAGATCTGTCTCTTCATTTGGCACTTCAGGTTTCAGGAATGACGTTTGTCTCTGTTTTACTTAGTTTTTCAGGTCTTTGCTATGCAGGGATGGCATGGTGCTTCTGTGTATGGCACCATGTTGTCGGGAAGTCCCACTTTCTGTCTCATTTTGGTGCATTAAGTCCATTTACATTCAGCATAATTATTGATAGGTATGAGTTTTTAGTGCTGTCATTTTGATGTATTTTTTTTGTGTGTGTTGTTGACAGTTTCTTTGTCTCTTAGTCATCTAGTGCTGCTGTAACAGAAATACCACAAGTGGATGGCTTTAACAAAGAGAAATTTATTTTCTCATAGTAAAGTATGCTAAAAGTCCAAATTCAGGGCATCAGCTCCAGGGGAAGGCTTTCTCTCTCTGTTGGCCTTCTCGTTGATCTTCCCCTGGACTAGGAGCTTCTCTGCATAGGGACCCCAGGTCCAAAGGATGCGCTTTGCTCCCGACACTGCTTTCTTGGCGGTATGAGGTCCACCCGTCTCTCTGCTTGCTTCTTTCTTTTCTACCTCAAGAGATTGCCTGAAGACAATCCAATCTTGTAGATTGAGTCTTGTCTCACTAACACAATTGCTGCCCATCCTCCCTCATTAACATCATAGAGGCAGAATTTACAACATTTAGGAAAATCACACAATATCAGGAATCATGGCCCCGGCAAATTGATAACACACATTTTTGGAAGGGGCATAATTCAACCCATGACATTCCACCATTTGGCCCCCAAAAATCACATCCTTGCAACATGCAAAACATATTCACACCACCACATCATAGCAAAAGTCTTAACTCCAAGTCCAAAACCCCCAAATTCCTCTTCATCTGTGAAATCTAGAATACAAGTTACTTGCATCCAAAGGTACAATGTCAGAACAGGCACAAGCTAGACATTTCCATTACAAATGGGAGAAACTGGAGGAAAAGAAGGGATAACAGGCACCAAGCAAGTCAGCAGAACACATTACATTAGGCCTCAAGACTCTGAAAATAATATTCTGTTCTCTGAGACAATGTACACAAAGGCCTTACCTTCGAGACTGTAGGCATTGGCCACACTCTCCAGATTCTGAGTGGAGGCCCCTCAGCCCTGGGCTTCAGCTCTGCCTTCCAGTCCCACTGGGACAGCAACTCTGCTCCCTTGGCTTTAGGTACACCTTTATCCTAGTACATGGAGTGGCAACTCCACCCTTAGAAACACCAGAGGCCATGGCTCCACCCTTTGAAACCCCAGAGGTCATGGCTATACCTTTTGAGCCTGAGGCACTTCAGCTTCTTGTGTTCCTTGTCTCTTCAGCTTCTGCTTCCTGGTTTCTTGGCCTCTCAGCTCCTTGGCCCTCACACCAGATCTGCCCTGTTGGGGCATGTGTTCCAAAGCTCTGTAGCTCCACCAGTAAGTGCCTGGAGGCACACCACTCTGCCAAGAAGTTGCCTGCACACACATACTCAGCTCTCTCACCCTGTGTGTCAGCTCCAGCGCTGTGTTGTGCTGGTCTCCTGGTTCTGCTGCTGCTGGTTCTCTGCTACTGCCACTTCCCTGCCGCTGCAGTTTCTCTGCTGTTGCCAGTACTCTGCTGCTGTTGGTCCTCTGCTACTGCCACTGCTCTATTCATTCACAGCTCAAAATCACTTCCACAATTTAGATATCTTTTAGAGCAGCAGCCCACTCTCTCAGTACCAAATTTCTGTCGTAGTCATCTAGTGCTGCTGTAACAGAAATACTACAAGTGAATGCCTTTAACAAAGAGAAATTTATTCCTCACAGTAAAGTAGGCTAAAAGTCCAAATTTAGGGTATCAGCCCCAGGGAAAGCCTTTCCGTCTTTGTCGGCCTTCTCATCAATCTTCCCCTGGACTTGGAGCTTCTCTGTGCAAGGACCCCAGGTCCAAAATACGTGCTTTGATCCCAGTGGTGCTTTCTTGGTGGTATGAGGTTCCCCATCTTTCTGCTCACTTCTGTCTTTTATATCTCAAGAGATTGCCTCAAGATACAATCCAATCTTGTAGGTTGAGTCCTGCGTCTCTAACACAACTGCCACTCATCCTTACATAATAGAGGCAAGATTTATGATATATAGGATAATCACACAATACTGGGAATCATGGCCCAGCCAAATTGATACACACATTTTGGGGGGAGACATAATTCAATCCACATCCCACTTAATTTTCTGTGCTGAGTTTTTTTTTTTAGGTATTTTCTTTTCATTGTTGTTGATTTTGTATTTGTTGAGTCTTTATGTTTTTCTTCTTTTTTATTTTGATGTGTAGGATTGTTAGTTTCCTTTGTCATTACCTTAATATTTGCCTCTATTTTTCTAAGCTTAAACCAACCTTGTATTTCTTTATATTGCCTTGACTTCCTCTCCATATGAAAGATATGTGACTACGTTATTTAGTCCCTCTTTTGTGTTTTAATGTCATTTTTTACATATTGATGTCTCTGTTTCCCTGTTTTCAGTGTTTTAGCTTTGATTTATTTGTGACTTCCCTATCTGGTTGTTCTGTCCTGTGTTTCTAGTCTTGAGTTGTTAACTGATGTTACTGATTTTCTAACCAGAGGACTCCCTTTAGTATTTCTTGTAATTTTAGTTTGGTTTTTACAAATTCCCTAAACTTCTCTTAATCTGGAAATGTCCTAATATCACCATCATATTTGAGAGATAGCTTTGTTGGATATATAATTTTTGGCTGGCATTTTTTTTTTCCTTCAAGGCTTTATATATGTCATCTCATTGCCTTCTTGACTGCATGGTTTCTGCTGAGTAGTCCAAGCTTAGTCTTATTGACTCTCCTTTGTAGATGGCTTTTTGTTTATCCCTAGCCACTCTTAAAATTCTCTCTTTATCTTTGGTTCTGGCAAGTTTGATGACAATATGTTTTGGTGACTTTCTTTTGGGATCTACCTTGTGTGGGGTTCGATGAGCTTCTTAGATAGATATCTTCTCATCTTTCACAATATCAGGAATGTTATCTGCCAACAAATCTTCAATAATTCTCTTTGTATTCTCTGTTATCCCAGTCACTCACAGGTAATTACTCTTGGTAGAGTCCCACATAATTCTTAGGGTTCCTTCATTTTTTTAAATTCTTTTATCTGATTTTTCCTCAAATAAGTTCATGTCAAGTGCTTTATTAATCTCACTAATTCTGAGTCCCATTGCCTCAATTCTGCTCCTATGAATTTCTATTGAGTTGTCCAATTCTGAAATTTTATTGTTAATCTTTTGGATTTCTGTTTGCTGTCTGTCTATGGATTCTTACAGCCTGTTATATTTGTTATTATGCTCTCATATAACCTTCTTAAGTTCCTCTCTGCTTAGTTTGGGTGTTCCTTGGCTTGTTCTGCATTTTGTCTGATTTCCTTCCTGATCTTTTAAAGAGCTCTGTATATTAATCTTTTGACTCCTCCCTCCAGTAATTCCAAGAAATTCCCTTCCTCTGGAAGGTTTCTTGATTCTTTGTTTTGGGTGCTTTCTGGAGCCATCATGGTCTGCCTCTTTATATGATTTGATATGGACCATTGTCTCTGAGCCATCAATAAGTTATTGTATTGATTTATTTTATGTTTATTTATTGTGTACTCGTTTCTTATTTTGTTTTGTTGTGATATACCCAAATAGGCTGCTCATGTGAACTAGTTTGATTATTGGCACCTTTGAAGCTCTCACATCCTGTCACCAGGTGGTTAGATCTGTTACTAAGTATATGAGCCCAGAAGTCTGTTTACTTGTATGGATTCAGCTCAGGTGTCCAGGTAGTCAGTCACCATATGTGTGGTACAGGCTCTCACCTATAGTCCTAGACGTACAGGGCTGATTGGAGTAGGCACAGATTCAGCAGAGTAGCAGGATACAAGACAAACACAGAAAAATCAGTTGGATTCTTACACACCAATAATGAGAACGATGAAAAAGAAATCAGGAAAACAATACCATTTATAATAGCCCCTAAAAAAAATAAAATACTTAGGAATAAATCTAACCAGGGATATAAAAGACCTGTACAAAGAAAACTACAAAACACTAATGCAAGAAACCGAGAGAGATTTACATAAATGGAAAAACATACCATGCTCATGGATAGGTAGACTCGACATTGTGAAAATGACAATTCTACCCAAAGCAATTTATAAATACAATGCAATCCTGATCCAAATAGCAACAACATTCTTTAAAGAGATGGAAAAACTAATCATTAACTCTATGTGGAAAGGGAAGAAGTCCTGGATAAGTAAAGCACTATTGAAGAAGAAGAATAAAGTAGGAGGACTCTCACTTCTGAGCTCACAACCTACTATACACCTACGGTAGTCAAAAAAGCCTGGTACTGGTACAATGACAGATACATTGACTGATGGAATAGAATTGAGAACCCAGATGTAAATTCATCCACCTACGGTCACCTGATCTTGGATAATGCCCCAAAGTCCATCAAATGGGGGAAAGAGCCTTTTTAATCAAATGGTGCTGGCAAAACTGATGTCCATCTGCAAAAAAATGGAACAGGACCCATACCTCACACCATACACAAAAATTAATTCAAAAATGGATCAAAGACCTAAATATAAAGCCAAATAGTATAAGGTTCATAGAAGAAAAAATAGGATCAACTCTGGAGGCCCTAATATGCAAACCGTAATGAACAACACACAAACTCCAGAAGATAAGCTAGATAACTGGGATTTTCTAAAAATTAAACACTTAATGCTCATCAGAAGACTTTGCCAAAAGAGTAAAAAGAGAAACTACAGACTGGGGAAAAATTTTTGGCTATTACAATTGAGGCAAAGTTCTAATTTTTAAAATCTACAGGAAAATTCAACCCCTCTACAATAAAGACAAAAAATCCAATTAAAAGATGGGCAAAGGAAATGAACAGACACTTCACCACAGAAGCCATTAAAGCAACCAACAGACACATGAGGAAATGCCCGTGATCACTAGCCATTAGAGAAATAAAGGTCAAAATCACAAATGAGATACTATCTCACCCTGGCATTACTGGCATGAATCAAAAAAACAGGAAATAATGAGTGTTGGAGAGGCTGCAGAGAGATTGGAACTCTTAAGCACTGCTGGTGGGAATGCAAAATGGTACAACAATTTTGGAAAAGGATATGGCATTTCCTTAGAAAGCTAGAGATAGAAATACCATATGATCCAGCTATCCCACTCATAGGAATATATCCTAGAGAAATGAGTCGTCACACGAATAGATATACGCACACCCATGTTCACTGCAGCCCTGTTCACAACAGCAAAAAGATGGAAACAACCTAGATGTTTATCAACAGATGAATGGGTAAACAAACTATGGTACATACAAACAATGTAGTATTATGCAATGATAAAGAAGAACGATGGATCTGCAAAGCATCTCATAACATGGATGAATCTGGAGGGCATTATTCTGAGTGAAATAAGCCAATCACAAAAGGACAAATATTGTATGAGACTGCTACTGTTAAACTTCACGAAAGGTTTACATACAAAAAGAAACAATATTTGATGGTTACGAGGGAGAGGAGGGGTGAAGATGGAAAAACACTAAATAGGCAACAGATAAGTGGCAACTGTGGTGAAGGGTAAGATGGTACACAATTTTGGGGAAGCCAGCACAACTTGTACAAGGGAAGGTCATGGAAGCGCCATAGACACATCCAAACTCCCTGAAGGACTGAATTGCTGGGCTGGGGGCTATGGGGACCATGGTCTCAGGGAACATCTAGCTCCATTGGCATAACATAGTTTATGAAGAAAATGTTCTCCATTCTACTTTGGTGAGTAGCGCCTGGGGTCTTAATAGCCTGTGAATAGCCATCTAAGGTACTCCACTGGTCTCACCCCTTCGGGAGCAAGGGAGAAGGAAGAAAACTAAAGATAAAAGGGAAAGATTAGTCCAAAGGACTAATGGACCACAACTACCACAGCCTCCATCAGGCTGAGTCCAGTACAACTAGATGGTGCCCCGCTACCACCACTGACTGCTCTGACAGGGATCAAAATAGGGGGTCCCAGACAGAGCTGGAGAAAAATGTAGAAGAAAATTCTAACTCACAAAAAAAGACCAGATTTACTGGCTTGACAGAGACTGGAGAAACCCCATGAGTATGGCCCCCGGTACCATTTTAGCTCAGTAATGAAGTTACTCCCAAGGTTCACCCTTCATCCGAGGATTAGACGGGCCATAAAACAAAACGAGACTAAAGGGACACACCAGTCCAGGGGCAAGGACTAGATGGCAGGAGGGGACAGGAAAGCTGGTAGTAGGGAACCCAAGTTTGAGAAGGGAGAGTGTTGACATGTAATAGGGTTGTTAACCAGTGTCATAAAACAATATGTGTACTGTTTAGTGAGAAACTAGTTTGTTCTGTAAACCTTCATCTAAGGTACAATACAAAAATTAATTAAAAAATTTAAAACTTTTGTTCAACAATGGACTTTAACAACAAAGTGAAGAGACAACCTACAGATTGGGAGAAAATTTTGGGGGACCATATATTTATTGGATAAGGGTTTAATATCCAGAATATATAAAGAACTCCTGCAAATTAACAGAACAACCCAAGCAAAAAATGGGCAAAGAACTCGAATGTACATTTCACCAAAGAAATAAAAATAGCCAACAAGCACATGAAAAGATGGTCAACATCTTTAGCCATTAGAGAGTTGCAACATACCAAAAGCACAAAAAGATATCACTTCAGCCCCACTAGGTTGGCTAAGAAAACAGAACACAAATATTGACAAGGATATGAAGAAATTGGAACACTCTTTCATGGCTGGTGGGAATGCAAAATGGTATAGCTGCTTTGGAAGACAATTTAGTGGTTTCTCAAAAAGTTAAATAATAGAACTACTACGTTGTTGTTAGAAGCTGTCAGGTCAGTTCCAACTCATAGTGACCTTACGTACAACGAAACAAAACCCTGCCCAGTCCTGCCCCATCCTCACGATCATTGTTTTTTTGAGCCCATTGTTGCAGCCACTGTGTCAATCAATCTCATTGAGGGTCTTTTTTTTTTTTTTGCTGATCCTCTACTTTACAGGTAAAAGCATGATGTCCTTCTTCAGGGACTGATCCCTCCTGATAGCATGTCCAAAGTATTTGAGATGAAGTCTCACCATCCTTGCTTCTAAGGAGCATTCTGGCTATACTTCTTCCAAGACAGATTTGTTTGTTCTTTTAGCAGTCCATGGTGTATTCAATATTCTTTGCCAACACAATTCAAAGGCGTCAATTCTTCAGTCTTCCTTCTTCATCATCCAGCTTTCACATGCATATGAAATGATTGAAAACACCATGGCTTGGGTCAAGCGCACCTTAGTCTTCAAGGTAACATCTTTGCTTTTTAACACTTTAAAGAAGTCTTTTGCAGCAGATTTGCCCAATGCAATGCGTCATTTGATTTCTTGACTGCAGCCTCCATGGGTGTTGATTGTGGATCTAAGTAAAACTACTATAAAAAAAAAAAAAGTAAAACTACTATATGACCCAGCAATTCCACTCCTAGGTGTATACCTAAGAGACTTGAAATCAGCAACTCAGACACGTGTATGCCAATGTTCATTGCAACACTATTCACAATAGCCAAAATATAGAGACAACTTGAATGTCCATCAACAGATGAATGAGTAAATAAAATGGAATATTACTCAGCCATAAAGAGAAATGATGTTCTAATACTTGTTACAAAATGGATGAACCTAGTAAACATGCTGAGTGAAGTAAGTCAATCACAAAAGCACAAATATTGTATGATCCCACTTATATGAAATATCTGGGTTAGGCAAATGTATAGAGACCAAAGTTTATTAGTGGTACCAGGGGCAGGAGGGAGAGAGAGAGTCATTGTTTAGGAAGCATTGAGTATCTGTTAACAGTGATGGGAAATTTGGCAACGGATTCTGGTAATGGTTGCACAACATGATAAATGTAATTGGCGTCACTGAATTGTACATGAAAAAATATTGAATTGTCAAATGTTGCGTTACGTATATATAATCTTTAGTAACATAGAAAAGTATCCAAAATTCAATATGGCTTCATTTAGGTTAAGAAAAAACCCGTTGCTATCAAGTCAATTCCAACTCATAGCGACCCTATAGGACAGAGTAGGACTGCCCCATACGGTTTCCAAGGAGTGGCTGGTGGCTTTGAATTGCTGACCTTTTGTTTAGCAGCCAAATGCTTAACCACTGTGTCTTCAGAGCCTTAGGTTAAAAAAGATATTAAAAATTTTTTATTTATTTTTAGTTACCTGTATTTTCCAAATTTTCTGCAATTATCATGTTTAACTTTTATAATACGGTGGTGAGGGTGTGAAGCAACAAATTTTATTACTAAAAAACAATTCCCTATTTCTCGTTCATGACTCGGGGTGAAACAGAGAATCACCTCGTCACTTACATTAGGAATAGAAAAGACCCATTTATATTTCTCTACCAGCTTGTTGACCCCACTTAGGCTCTTGCCTGGATCACAGGGCTCATGCCTCCCCATTTTTCAGTCCAGCTGTCAGACTTACATAAGATCTCCCCATCCAGTCTACTGTGGGTGCTGAATACCCTCCTAAAAACAAGTCACACTGTCATGCCCCTGCTCAACAACTTTCAGCAGCTCCCACATCCTCCTCAGTCCCATTTCAGTGCTCTGGAGCGTGACTGAGTAAACCCATCTAAACTAATTTCTCGGGGATCCCCCATAATACACCTCCTTTGTTTCTTCAGTGAGGACCATCACCATCCCACTCACATATTCCTTCCAGTCTCCACATGTTTGACTCTGCTCTTATCTCTTCCAAGAATGCCCTTTTTCCTTCACTGCCTCATGCCTCTGTCTAAAAATCATGACTCTCCTGCAAGGCCTGGCTCAAATTCCCTTTCATGAAGCTTCTCTGACTATCCTAGTTTATATATCTGACCTACTCTGTGATGGCCCTAAAAGTCTAAACAATATCTGAACATTCAGAGTAACAGGCAACCAGGCAGTCTGGCTTACAAAACCTGGTTGGCTTATCTTCATCATGAGATACCTGCTGCCTTCCTGCCTAGTTCCAGCAGCCCTTACACCAGTCCACATTCCTCAAGGTACAAACAGTGTCAGGCAACCCCCCAGAGAGGGGCAGAAATTCTGTCTCCCACCTTTGTGAGTCTTGACCTATGACCCCGATTGCCTGTCTGAGGACCTACCTCTTCTGTGATGATTGACAGATGATTGACATTGCCCACTCTTTAGGGTCTGTGATTTATCCGGTAAAAATACTAACTGAACCACTGAAGACTACCAGCAGAAGATAAGAATTGTGTCTGTCAGGAAGATCTACTAATAAGAACTCAGAAAAACTGGGAAACTTATTTTGGTATAATAATGATAAGAGTAAACATTCTATGAGTTCTTCATGCTAGGCATCACTTTTACACGTGTTAGTTCATCAAATCACAAACAGCCCTTAGAAGTAGAATCCATTATTATTCCCATTTTACAGAGGAGAAAACTAAAATCTAAAAAGGTTACGTAAATATAGAATTAGCATGTTGATGTTGTTAGGTGCTGTCGAGTTGGTTTTGACTCATAGTGACCCTATGTACAACAGAATGAAACACTGTGTGGTCCTGTGCCATCTTCACAACTATGTTTGAGCCCATTGTTGTAACCACTGTGTCAAATCATCTTGTTGAGGGTCTTCCTCTTTCTTGCTGACCCTCTACTTTGGGAGAATTACTCTCTACTTTTGGAAGAATTACCATATGACCCAGCAAAGTATAGACTCAGCTGAAAACAGGGATTCAAAAGACACTTGTACATGAATGTTCATAGCAGTATTATTCACAACAGCCAAAAGGTAAAAATAACCTAAATGTCCATCAACAGATGAATGGATAAACAAAATGTGGTACATGTATACAAAGGAATATTATTCCATCTTAAAAAGGAATGAAGCTCTAATGCATGCTACAGCGTGGGTGAACCTTGAAAACATTATGCTAAGTGAAATAAGCCAGACACAAAAGGACAAATATAGTATGATTCCATTTATGTAGAAGGGACAGATTCATAGGGTTAGAACATAGATTAGAGGTTACCAGAAGCTGGGGTGAGGGAAAGTGGGGAGCTACTGCTTAATAAGGACAGAGTTTCTGTGTGGGATGATGAAAAGTTTTAGGAACAGTGGTAATGGTTGTACCCACCACTCACGTGCTGAGCAAATAATCTGAGAAGCTGGACTATATGAAGAAGAATGCGGCATCAGGATTGGAGGAAGACTCATTAACAACCGGCGATATGCAGATGGCACAACATTGCTTGCTGAAAGTGAAGAGGACTTGAAGCACTTAACTGATGAAGATCAAAGACTGTAGCCTTCAGTATGGGTTATACCTTAACATAAATAAAATGAAAATCTTCACAACTGGACCAATAAGCAGCATCATGATAAATAAAAGGTTGAAGTTGTCAAGGATTTCATTTTATTTGGATCCATAATCAATGCCCATGGAAGCAACCTTCAAGAAATCAAATGAAATAACCTCGTATTTAGAACTTTGTTTGAACAGATTGACAATTGTTACAGGCAGAGCATTAGCCCTTTAGTTGCCCAAAATGATTTCTAACAAGAATTTGGATGTAATAAACGATAAAGTGGAAACTCTTGGTTTTACTAGATCGTCCCTCTCTTTCTCTTGAGTCAGTTTAAAAGCAGTTTATATTGGATTCCAAAATATTGCATCATTTTACTATTCAAATCCCAAAGGAAATAAGGTAGTATGTGTTATAGATTTAAAATCATATAAAAAAATATTGAATTAAAAAAAAATCTAATGACAGTGAGTAGCGTCTGGGGTCTTAAAAGCTTGTTAATGGCCTGTCTTGGTTATCTAGTGCTGCTATAACAGAAATAGCACAATTGGATGGCTTCAACAAAGAGAAGTTTATTTCTCTCACGCTAGAAGTCCAAATTCAGGGTGTCATCTTCAGGGGAAGGCTTTCTCTCTCTGTCAGCCTTCTCATCAATCTTCCCCCAGGCTAGTAGTTTGTCTATGCAGGGACCCCAGGTCCAAAGGATGCGCTCTGCTCCCAGCCCTGCTTTCTTGGTAGCCTGAGGTCCCCCAACTCTCTGCTTGCTTGCCTTTCCTTTTATCTCCTATAAGATAAAAGGTGGTGCAGGCCACACCCCAGGGAAACTCCCTTTACATTGCATCAGGGATACAACCTTAGTACGGGTGCTACAATCCCACCCTAATCCTCTTTAACGTAAAATTACAATCACAAAATGGAGGACAACCACACAATACTGAGAATCGTGGCCAAGCCAAACTGGTATACACATTTTTGGGGGATATAATTCAATCCATGACACAGCCATCTAAGATACTCCACTGGTCTTACCCCATCAGGAAAAAAGAGCGAATGAAAACACAAGGGAAAGATTAGTCCAAAGGTCTAATGGACCACAACTACAATAGCCTCCACCAGACTGAGTCCAACACAACTAGATGGTGCCTGGCTGTCACCACTGACTGCTCTGACAGGGATCACAATAGAGGGTCCTGGACAGAGCTGGAGAAAAATGTAGAACAAAATTCTAACTCACAAAAAAAGGCCAGACTTACTGGCCTGACAGAGACTGGAGAAACCCCGAGAGTACGGCCCCTGGACACCCTTTTAGCTCAGTAATGAAGTTCCTCCTGAGGTTCACCCTTCAGCCCAAGATTAGACAGGTGCCATAAAATAAAACGAGACTAAAGGGGCACACCAGTCAAGGGGCAAGGACTAGAAGGCAGTAGGGGACAGGAAAGCTGGTAATAGGGAACCCAAGGTAGAAGGGAGGGCTTTGACATGTAGTGGGGTTGTTAACCAATGTCATAAAACAATAGGTGTACTAATTGTTTAATGAGAAACTAGTTCCATAAACCTTCATCTACAATACAATAATAAAAAATTTAAAAAGAGAAAGAAAGCAAACGAGGTTTTGTGTTGGGCAAATCTGCTGCACAAGACATTTTTGTACTATTAAGAATATGTCAGTTTGAGGACTAAGGTGCACCTGACCCAAGCTAAAGTATTTTCAATTGCCTCATGTGCATGTGAAAGCTGGACAATGAATAAGGAAGACTGAAGAAGAATAGATGCCTTTGAATTGTGTTGGCAAATAATATTGAATATACAATGGACTGCCAAAAGAGTGAACAAATCTGTCTTGGAAGAAGTACAACCAGAATGCTCTTTAGAAGGGAAAATGGTGAGACTTCTTGTGTACTTTGGACATGTTATCAGGAGGAACCTTTCCCTGGAGAAGGACCTCATGCTTTGTGAAGTAGAGGATCAGCAAAAAAGAGGAAGACCCCTCAACGAAATGGATTGACACAGTGGCTGCAACAATGGGCTTAAGCATAACAATGATTGTGAGGATGGGGCAGGACCAGGCAGAGTTTTGTTCAGTTGTACATAAGGTCACTATGAGTTAGAACCAACTCGATGGCACCTAACAACAACAACATTTTAAAATAATATATATATATTTTTTAAAGATTAAGAAACCCACCCAAGGCCATATAGCCAGGAAGTAGCCAGGCTAAAAATTTAACCCAAACCTATCTGACGGTAAGGCCCATGCTCTCAGTCCCTGGGCTTCATTCTATCTGGAAAAAGCAGCAAACAGGGGTTAGGACACCTGGATTCTTACTGTCACTATCTTATGTGACCTTATACAAATCTGACCTTTCAAGGCCTCACTTTCCTCAGCTGTTAGATGACATAACTAGATATCCTCCACAGTTCCTGCTGGTCGTAGCCCTTCCAGTCCTTGTCATCTGTGCTTTGGTTTTGATTTTAAAATGTGGAAAATCCCAAGCCTTGATTCATGACCCAGGTACCATTTGCTTCTGCACACTCTGGAGATATCCATGGACAGACAGCTCCAGAGAGGGGGACCAGCTGTCCTTTCATGGCCCGGCCCCTCCCTCCGGGGTTTGCCATGAAATTGAGCCAGCCCTTGAGGAGGCTCCACTCCCCGTTCCTCTCCCCATTCTGGAAGAGGGCTCAGGCTTGGCATTGTTCCAGGATAAACTTCCACAAGGCAAGAGATAGCACAAAGTCAAGGTGAAGGGCAGATCAGTCTTTAAAAAGTCCTCCTTATACCCCAGTGTAACTGTAACTCTTCACTCCACAGCTGTCCATCCTGCCCACCGGCACCCAGCCATCATGTGGGAGCTCTTGGCTGTCTTGCTGCTCACCCTAGTTTATTACTTTTGGCCCAAGATAAGGCGCCCTGGTGCCAAGTACCCCAAGAGCCTCCCGTTCCTGCCCCTGGTGGGCAGCCTGCCTTTCCTCCCTCGACATGGACATCCTCACATCAATTTCTTCAAGCTGCAGAAAAAATATGGCCCCATCTATTCTTTTCGTCTGGGTACCGCAACTTATGTGGTTGTCGGCCAGTACCAGCTGGCCAGGGAGGTGCTCATCAAGAAAGGCAGAGAATTCTCCGGGCGACCCAATGTGGTAAGCAGTGCCCATCCTACCTCATCCCTCACTGCCCTTTGGGGTTGTTCAGTTCTTTAGGCAAGACCATGGCTGGAATGACCCTTTCAGCTTCAACAACCTATAATTCTTCCAAAGACAGACTTGCAAGGGGATGGCAGAGGAACAGCTCTTC
Source organism: Loxodonta africana (assembly GCF_030014295.1). Taxonomy (NCBI): domain Eukaryota; kingdom Metazoa; phylum Chordata; class Mammalia; order Proboscidea; family Elephantidae; genus Loxodonta; species Loxodonta africana. Next base: position 31,360,727 of record NC_087357.1, read on the forward strand.
AGACCCCATGCAGCCTCTAAACTGGGCAGAAAAAATTAAAGGAGGCCTCCTTTTCCAGGCTGCTCAGGAGGAGGGGTGGGGTGGGGACACTGGCCTGAGGGGGTCAGGAAGTTCTCATTGCAGTCAAGTCTCCCCTGAGCCGGATGATTATCTCTCTGGGCCCAGACTTCCCTAATTAAATGAGATTATGGATTTAAAACCCTTAGCCCAGTGCCCAGCACAGTATGTGCTCAATAAATAACCATTGCTCAATGTGCTCAATAAATAACCATTGCTCAATGTGCTCAATAAATAACCATTATTAATGTTACCCCTTGTCTGGAACTGGGTTAGTTATTACTGTCCTCTGTGGGAAGGTGCTAGGAGAAGTAGCCTGGCTCTTGAAGGGCTGGGATTGCAGTTTTCCTAGAGCAGCCTACAGCTGCTCCAGCTGATAGGGGGCTGACCCGTGGTAGCATTTCAAGGATGCTGATGGCCCTACTGAGCGGGCTTGTGGTGCTTCTGGGGAGGCACTCACCACACAGAAACACTTCCAGTGCTCTGCTGCTGACTGCTCCCCTAAGCACCCAGGCAGGCCCCCAGCCAGCCTCTCAATTTTGACCTGGCCTAGGGTTGACTCATTTTTCCGTGGACCAGTCAGCCAGGTCTGCTGACCAACAGCCTCGCTCTCACCTCTACTGAGCCCTTCTCCCCAGGGCAGAGAGGATGGAGGGGGCTGAGTCATATGGGGTTTGGGGGTCAAGGAATGGAAGAGGTGAGGCTTTGGACCCTTGCACTTTTTGGGGTGCCTTTTTTTTTTTTTTGGAAGAGGTGGCTCAGTGCAAGCCCAGACTGGGTAAACAAGACACTCACACACATGGCCTTGTAAGTAGACAGGTAAACAATAAGGAGGTGAGCTGTGCCTTTAGCACCCACCCCCACCCCCCTACCCAGGGAAAGGTAGAGGCCTTGGCAGCCCTCAGTCTCTACAAGCTGGCCTGCTTCCTGCCCTCAGGACTGGCACAATTCAGGGGGTTTATCCCATTCACACTACCCTCCCCAATTAAAAACTGATGAAAAAAGAGAGGCCTAGAGATTACACTGTCAGTGAACTGAACACCCAGTACTCCTGTATTTTAATTCAGTGTTCTTTCTTTCTCCTCACTGTACTGTCACTCTGATGGAATTGGGAGTAGGAGAGTCACGCCCTGCCCTGTCAAAAGCTTACAGTCATGGTGGAGCAGAGCAGGCATATTCCCATGTAGGGGTCAGCATGGTGGGTACCTGCCTTCTTCCCCAGGAAGGGGAAGAGGTGCAGGAGGCCCAGGGCAAGGGCAAGGTGAGTGGCGTCTGACTCCTACATCCTTGTCTGTGCTCCAAAGCTAACTCTGGCAATGGTGTCAAACAACCAAAAAGGCGTCGCCTTTGCCGACAGTGGTCCCCACTGGCAGCTACATAGAAAGCTGGTGCAGGCTGCGTTTACCCTGTTCAAGGACGGCCACCAGAGGCTAGAGAAGATCAGTGAGTACTTGGCTAGACCCTGGGGCTGGGCCTGGATCCCACAGGGACTGCTGTGTTTCTTGAGGGTGGAGGAAAGGTGGATTAGGCAGGGGAAGGGGGTTATGGGTGGTTCTGGCCAGTGTTTTCTTGACCACCACTGCCATCTAGTGGCCATCTGTTATCTGTTCCCTGCCTTGGTTAAGATGCCCTTCTCTTCCCTCAGTACTTAAGGAAATCAGCTCATTATGTGATTTCCTGGCCAACCAGAATGGACAGTCTATAGATATATCGTTACCTGTCTTCCTGGCTGTGACCAACATGATCTCCATGTTCTGCTTCAACTCTTCCTACACGTATGATGATCCTGATCTGCATGTCATAAAAATGTACAATGAAATCATCCTGGAGAATCTGGACACCCACAGTCTGGTGGATATCTTCCCCTGCTTGAAGGTGAGGATGAAGCCAGACCCACCTTCACACTCCAGCAGACCCTGACAGTGTCCCCAATTCTTCTTCTTACTGCCCAGCTCCAGACCCATCTTTTTCCTGATCACCCCAGCCACAGTGACCTCTACCTCCTCTGACCTTCACCACTTCTCTACATAAGTAGATTTAGCTTTTTAACCATGCATTTTAATATTCACAATAATGTATTTCATTTATTGAGCTATCACTATGTCTAAGTATTAAGGACTCTACACACACTAATCGTTGAATTCCCCTGAAAGGTGAGTTTTATTATCCCCATCGTGCAGATGAGAAAACTGGCTCAGTGATATTGAGGAATTTGCCTGAGCAGAGTCTACTGAGAGGACCCTCGATCAGTGCTTGATGTTTGATTGAATGGGGAGAAGTGGAGACCACAACCTCCACCCTTGTTTAGAATTTTGCTATTGGGCATTGATCCCATTCTGTGTTCCCACCTTGTCTTCCATCTTGGCTGAAGGTTGGGTTTGGAGTGGGAACTCTCCAGAGACAGAAAGCTAGGCTCTGCTTCCAGGAGAGATTCTGGTAGTTGGAGAAGTAAATTGGTAGAGGGATGGACTGGACATTTCTTTCTACTTCATAGATTTTCCCCTTCAAATCCCTGCAAATGATGAAGAATGCTGTTAAAATACGAAGTGAACTGATGCATAAAACCATAGAAGAATACAAGGTAAGTGATGGAGCAGAAGGGAGTATGAGTTAGATCGAAAGTGCCATGAGAGCAGGGTTGGGGTCCATTTTGGATACTACAGGGTCTCCAGTACCTAGCAGAGAGTCTGGCACATAGTAGGTACTCAGTGAAAACTGAATTAATGAATGGAGATGGGGAAGTTAGGAAATGAAGAGGATCCTAGAAGGGACCCACCTGCCCCCCAAATTTAAAGAGGGCCCAGTGCCTCCACAAGCTCATAGGTCTCACCCAGCCCCATCTACTCCCTCAATTCTAAGGTAGAAAAGGTCTTTGTATGTCCACTCTGGGATGGAAGTACAGTGTGAGCATTGTGGATGAGACTCTTTCCTTACCACTGTCTCCCAATTTCACCTAACTCAGGAGAAATTCAGCAGTGACTCTATCACTAACCTGCTAGACATACTGATCCAAGCCAAGATGAGCTCAGACAATAACAATGATGGCCCAGACCAGGATTCAAAGATGCTTTCTCAAGAACACATTATTGCCACCATGATGGACATCTTCGGGGCTGGTGTGGAGACCACTACCTCTGTGATGAAGTGGACTGTGGCCTTCCTGCTGCACAACCCTCAGGTGGTCTTCTTCCCATTCCTGTCTTCCTATCCCATCCTTGACCCCAGCCAGCCCTACCTCTGGGTTCCAGAGAGAGGAAGCGGCAATACCCAATAGCTCAGGCCTTCTATGCAGAAGGACTGGGCTGCCCCAGCCCTCACCCAAGCAGTGGCTGGCTCTGGCCCCAGGGTAGAGCTGCCTCAACTTTTGGAAGTAGGGCCTGGGCTGTAAAGCCATCACTGGAAAGAATTTGGGACAGGCTCTTCTGAATGTGACAATAGGATTCTTCCTAGCCTTAAGCATGGTGGTCATATCCACCCTTCTCTGGTCCTCAGGTGAAGAAAAAGATCCAGGAGGAGATTGACCAGAACATAGGTTTTAGTCGCACACCAACTCTGAGTGACCGGAACCACCTCGTTCTGCTGGAGGCCACCATCCGAGAGGTGCTACGCATCCGACCTATAGCTCCCCTCCTCACCCCCCACATGGCTTCCACTGACTCCAGGTATGCCTTCCTTCCCAATGACATCCAGCCCTATGATGCATCCAACACTGCTTGCTAGGCCCCCAGCCCCCAGCCTGCTGGGCAACCTATGTATAGTCAACCACTGACTACTACAAATCACCCCACCCATAACCCTACTAATCTATTAATCACTATACCCACCACCCACTGCCACTACTCCACAGCTCCACCTGACCTCCCTCAGAGGCTGCCGACAGCCCTGGAGCCGTGCTCTGGGATGAAAGACTGGGGCGCCCTATGCTCCTACCCAGGCCAGAAGCTGTAGCACATATATGCACCAGCTCAAAATGCACAGCCACATGCCCTGACACAAACCTCCATGTACCCAGATGTTAATACATAAATGCTTTGTCAGGACAACAGGGCTAGAAAAGGGCTGGATTCATATTCTACCTGGCAGAGGCCGAGGAAAAGATGAAGGAGTGGGAATGAGAGAAGTAAAGGGCTCTTTTCCCCCAGGGGTGGGGAAATGAGCAGGAAGGGGAGGGCAATCTTGCAGCTCCCTTTTTTCCTCTCCCTCTCTGGGGCAGCATTGGTGAGTTTACCATTGACAAAGGCACAAATGTTATCATCAATTTGTGGGCACTGCATCACAGTGAGAAGGAGTGGCACCAGCCGGACCAGTTCATGCCTGGTGAGTCCCTGTCCTGCCCTGCTGCCAGGCCACACAGCCAGCCTGGACTCTGTGTCCCCCACCCCAGCACCCCTTCCCCTCTGCCCAGCTTGCTACTAGAAAACCCTTGGTTCCAACCATATGGACCTATAGACATTCCCATCCTACCTCAGACTTAGCCTAATTCCCACTGCTGGGTTTCCCACCTCCTCCCTCTACCAACTGAAAATGTCCTCTTCCAACAAACCCTCTAGGCATATGCTTCCCCATTAAGTCTGTCTCCTTACCCCTTGGATAGTGGTACTTGGATCTGTTAACACTACCTCCTTTCCATCCTTCCTGAACCTTTCAATTCCCCTGTGTAATTAAGGGCTACTTGAGAGCAGGGCTGTACCTCTCCTTAGGCTGGGGCTCCCAGGCAGGGCCATATCTCCCCCTCCATCAGGACAGAGGTACACTTTCCTTATTCCTGCCCTGGCCCAACTGATGCCTCCCCACTCCCACAGAGCGCTTCTTGGACCCAACCGGGTGCCAGCTCATCTCACCAACATTGAGCTACTTGCCCTTTGGGGCGGGACCCCGCTCCTGCCTAGGTGAGATCCTGGCCCGCCAGGAGCTCTTCCTCTTCCTGTCCTGGGTGCTCCAGAGGTTTGACCTGGAGGTGCCGGATGATGGGCAGCTACCCTCCTTGGAGGGCAATCCCAAGGCGGTCTTTCTGATCAGCAACTTCAAAGTGAAGGTCAAGGTGCGCGAGGCCTGGAGGGAAGCCCATGCTGAGGGTAGTGCCTAGAGGCTGTGCCAAGCCCCATGACTTTGCCCATTCAATCCAGTAACTGCTGGCCTGCTGCATAGAATTAGAGTTGCTGCCTCCCTACTCTTCCCATCCATCCCACCCTGCCTTCTTTGCCAGCACATAGCACTGATAGTGACATGCATAAATGAAAATTTTTCAGAAGCTCCCTGAGTAGCTCACTGATTTGTTCACTCATTTTTTCAATAAATATTTTATCGAGCACCTACAATGTGCCACTCTGTTAAAGGACACTCAAGCTCCCTGGTCTCATGAAGCTTACATTATAGTAAGGGCTGACAAGTAAATAAGAATTTCAGAGACTGATGAGTGCTTTGAAGTCCATTGTTCTGGGTGATGTGATAAGAGAATGGCCCACACGAGGGGTGGCCACTTTAGACAAGTGGCCAAGGAAGGTGTCAAGACCTGGGAGAAGTTCCACTCCCCAGGGAACAGCAAGTGAGAAGGTCTCAAGGTGGGAGGGAAGGTCAGTATGGCTAGTGTAGAGCAAATGAGGGGGAGTGGTACCCAATGAGGTCAGAGTGGAGACAAGGGTCAGGTCCTATAAGGCTTTTGTAAGCAGCAGGAAGGAGTTTGGGTTTTCATTCCAAGTATGATAGAAGTCACTGGAGAGTTTTAAATAAGTAAAATGGTCTGATTTATATTTTTAATAGATCACATTGGGTGCTGAGCGGTCTGCAGAGGAATGAGCGAAGGAGCAGGGGGAACAGTTAGGATGCTGTAGTGCTGGTCCAGGCAAGAGGGATCACAGTGGCTTAAACCATGGCAATGGCAGTGGAGGTAGTGAGAAATAGGATTGAGTTTGCATTTTGAAAGCAGAGCAACAGATCTTGTCTGTCTGATACAAACATGCACAACTACATGTACCTCAAAGATTTGGCTCTGGGAGAGTGTGTGTAAACCCACAAATGTGACCCACCACTACCCATCCTCTGTCTTGGTCCTACAGAAGCCAGCGTGCCTCCTTTTCCCTCATCCCTCCCTGGGGTAAATACTATCTGGCAAAGGGTTTCTATAGCTACCTTCTGCTGAAGCGCCTGGGCTCTGCCCCTTCTCCCCACTCAAAACCCCGGGAAGTCTGTAAAGGCCTCACTGGAAAATGAAGCCCAGGCTCCTTTAAACCAGCATCTTTCAGCCTTGGTCATTGGCCAGTCTGCAAGTGAAGGATGTCCTAAGATGCCCCAGAACAAACTGACCCTTGCCCTTTAGCCTAGAGAAAGGCCCCAATTCCAGCTCCCTGGCGTCAGCCAGACCAGGATCAGATCATCAACAACCCAATTCTTCCCCGAAGACTGACGGAGGGCTCTGCAAGGGCCAGCAGGGCAAGGCTGGGACCCTGCTGGGCCAAGTTTTCAGGGAAAGGGAGTCAGGGGAGCACCTATGGGGGGGGGTGGGGGGGTTTCAATGACAGCTGTACCTTCTTCCTTTGTTAATCCAACTCAGTCCTGACCTTCACTGACCAGTGGCCCAGGGAAATTGCCCAAGAGCCCATAGGAGAGTTTGCAGGCAGCTGTGGCTGAGTCCAGCCCTCATCACCTGCAGCTGGGAGAGACGCTGACATGGACTGAATTGTGTTCCCCAGAAATATGTGTATCAACTTGGTTAGGCCATGATTCCCAGGATTGTGTGGCTGTCCTCCATTCTGTGATTTTCCTATGTGTTACAAATCATAATCTCTGCCTGTGGTTAAAGAGGATAAGGGTGGGATGTAACACCCTTGCTCAGGTCACATCTCTGATCCAATGTAAACGGAGTTCCTCTGGAGTGTGGCCCACACTACCTTTTATCTTACAAGACATAAAAGGAAAGGGAGGCAAGCAGAGAGTTGGGGACCTCATACCACCTAGAAAGAAGTGCTGGGAACAGAGCGCTTCCTTTGGACCCAGGGTTCCTGTGTGGAGAAGCTCCTAGTCGAGGGGAAGATTAATGACAAGGATCTCCCTCCAGAGCTGACAGATAAAACCTTCCCCTGGAGCTGACGCCCTGAATTTGGACTTCTAGCCTACTAGACTGTGAGAGAATAAATTTCTCTTTGTTGAAGCCATCCACTTGTGGTATTTCTGTTATAGCAGCACTAGATAACTAAGACAATAGTAAGCTGGCAGGAAAGTGTTAACTGGAGGTTACCCCCTTTCCTCTCCCAGGAGCCTCTGTCCCCATCAGCCAGCTGCTGGGCTCAGCTCAAAACAGAGGGGAGCAAGATTGATGAGAAGTGAGTGAACTATTTCAAACTTGTTCAGAATTTGAAAGGCATTTTGCAGATTGGTGAGGAACATAAACAGAAGGTCTGTGTTTTCCATAGAAGTTGTGCATGAGTTTAACTGGGATGAAAACACCCATCCTCCAGCTACAGGTGAACACCGAATGCTGGGCAATTAGACCAACCCTTCATTTTGGACATGAGGAACCTGAGGGCTAGTGTAGGGAAGAGGTGTGACTTGCCCCAAGTCACACAGCTACTTACTTTAGGGCTGGGGCCCGAACCCAAGACTCCAGTGATGTAGGATGATGAGCCAGCCCTTTTTCACCTTTTTTTTTTTTTTTTCCTGTGACCATGAGGAAGGCCTCAGGCTGTCTGGTAGGAGACAGAACCTCACAATCTCTAACTCCTGCCTGAACTCCGCTCTTGCTGGCCTGGAAGGCCCTTTCTCCTGATCTAAATCCTTCCATCCTTGAGCTCAGAGTGACGACCCTTCTCTGGAACAGAACCCATGACTCTCAGACCACCAGGATTGTCCCCTGTTAGCATTCGGCTTCTGTTCCTTGGTACTGAATCCCATGTGCATGTGAATGTCTGCCTGGGCTTCAAATGGGTTTGGTGTCCCTCAGGAACACGGTCTACCCCTCTATCTCTGGATAGAGGGGCCTTGCCTCAGATTGCCCTTAACCAGTGGTGTGACAACAAATAAATGTTTAGTAACAGCACTCTGGGGAAGAGAAGTGGGGATGCCAATAGCCCTGATCTATAGTGTTTGCTGATTTCCATGGTGTAAATATTCCCACCACGATCAATTTCAAGCTACCAATGTGAGGTCACTGAATGTAGAATGGAAAAGAGATGAGCAGCAACAATATATATTAGCATTATATATCAGTCATCATTATATAGCATATGGAGCCCTGGTGGCACAGCGGTTAAGAGCTCAGGCTGCCAATCAAATCTACCAGCCACTCCTTGGAAACCCTATGGGGCAGTTCTACTCTGTCCTATAAGGTTGCTATGAGTTGGAATCAACTCAATGGCAACAGGTTTGGTTTTTGTTTTTAATAGCAAATACCATTATATAATATTTCCACCATACAAATAAAAACCAAACTGTTTTGGTTAGCAGGCTGAGCTCTTAACCACTACACCACCAGGACTCCACCATACAAAGGTATAAACAACCCCAAGGGCATAGCTAAGAGTAATATGTAGTAAAATAATTAGGAAACAATGAGTTTCCAGTGTTTATTACCTTTGTTTTTAATACAGCTTATTTAAGTTTATATAATTTAATTTATAATAATGGCCATGTTTAGTAAGCAAGTTCACGAGGTTACTGAAAATGTAATAATCAGCTCTTGTGCAGGGCAAGAGCTGGCTCTCCCAGGGAAAAAAAAAAAAACAAAAAACTGTTCTTGTCCTTCAGAAAAGTGGTCCCCCAGGCTCTGGGTAGAGGGGAAGCTCTACCCTAGTGACCTTGGTGTGGAGTTGGGGTGGGTGTGGGTGAATGTTCTCGCTGACCCCTGGCAGCCACAAAGCCTAAAGCAAGTGAGGAGGCTTTTCTTCAGTCACACTCATTGGTATTTATTAACACCCATCTCAGGGGAACAGGAATCCAGTCAGAGGCCATAGAATGGGGTGGGAAGAGCACCGGATGAGGAGGAATCTAGACCCAGGTTCGAGTCCCTTGGGTCCCCAGTTTCTCAACCCTGGTACCTTAGACCCATGGCTACCTTCCTGAGCCCGTTTTGTAAGGTAGGAATAATTTACCACCTGCACTGCCCATTGTCTGAGGCTCTGGTCAAGATGAAAGGCAAAAGGGCTGTGTGAGCAGGAGAGTACCACACCACGGGACTCCTAGAAGGCAGTGGGTCCCAGCTTAGGCTGCAGAGCCAAATTCTCCTAGTGCTGTCATTTACAAACTGAGTGACCTCAGACAAGTTACTTGGCCTTCTTACATCTGTTTTCTCATCTGTAACATGGGGGGAGCATGCTGAGGTGCGTGCAGAAATAATAGCATCTACCTCAGTGTTGCTTATGAGGATTAAATATGAACCTATGCAATATAGGGTCGCTGTAAGTCGGGACCGACTCCACGGCACTGGCTTTGGGTTTTTTATGCAATATAGTTAAAAAAACAAAAAACCCGTTGCCATTGAGTCAATTCTGACTCATAGCGACCCTATAGGACAGAGTAGAGCTGTCCCCATGGAGTTTCCTAGGAGCACCTCGTGGATTCCAACTGCCAACCTTTTGGTTAGCAGTTGTGGTACTTAACGACTACACCACCAGGGTTTCAATAAATACTGACTTTATTATCATTGCCTATATTCAAATCCGGAAACCCTGGCAGCGTAGTAGTTAAGTGCTATGGCTGCTAACCAAAAGGTCGGCAATTGTAATCTACCAGGTGCTCCTTGGCACAGGGCAGTTCTACTCTGTCCTATAGGGTCGCTATGAGTTGGAATTGACTTGATGGCAATGGGTTTGGTTTTGGTAGTTTATATCCAAAACCAAAGAGCCCTGGTGATGCAGTGATTAAATGTTTGGCTGCTAATCAAAAGGTCGGTGGTTTGAACCCACCAGCCACTCCATGGTAGAAAGATATGGCAGTCTGCTTCCGTAAAGATTACAGCTTTGGGAAACCTACGGGGCAGTTCTACTGTGTCCTATAGGATCGCTGAGTCTGAATGGACTCAACAGCAATGGGTTATATCCAAATCCGCAAAATAATTCCTTCCCAAAGTGTTTTACACAAACCTCCCAAAGGCAACCAGCTTGGTCAAGAAGGGGAGGTGGTGTGTGTAGACACGTCCACCCCCAGGATGGGACATTCAGGAACCCACCATCAAAACTCGATGGCCCTGCAGGCCCACCCGTACCCCTGGCTTGCTGCCCCGCTCTTTCCCTCCCTAGCCTGGGCAGGCTGACAGCTGGGAAGTGGGTGGAGATCCCAAAGACAAACTCTTTCCATGGCTCCAACACAGAGAGTGTTTTGTAACATTTTCCAGTGGGACTGGGTTTCTTGAGACATCTTGGTGGTGAGAAAACATGAAATGGAAGGAAGATTATAAACAATGCTGAGGAGCACACTTACGCAGGATGAGGAGAAGTTTCAGATAAAAAAAAAATCCTCTTCTCCCCCACAAGCCACTGAAAGCTCTATTTTTATCTCTTCTGAGCAAGAGGAAAACATTCTTTCAAGGAAAAGATACAAAGAAAATCCAGAAATCCAAATAGCTGAGAATTTTACAATGTTTCCAAGGGGTCGCACCCTCCTTGTTGGAAGTTAACATTGAAGACTTGCTGCAGGCACCACCCATCTCAGGCCTGAGGCCATTTCAGCACTTAGGTGCTTTTATAGGTGAAGCAGTGGTTAAGAGCTCTGGCATGCTAAGGCCGCTAATCAAAAAGGTTTAGCAGTTCAAATCCGGAGGTGCTCCTTGGAAACCCTATGGAGCAGTTCTACTCTGTCCTATAGGGTTGCTATGAGTTGGAATCGACTCAACAGCAATGGTTTTTTTTTTTTTTTTTATAGGTGAAGACTGGGTGGGCGTGGGGGCTTCTGGGGAGCTTGACATAGGCAACGTGGGAAGGGGAAAAGGCACTCTCAAGGAAATGTTGTCTGGTTCATCTTGAACCATGTCATTCTCTCCTCTCCTTTCTCCAGTTCCCTATTACCTTTGAAAGAAATTTCTTCACGACTTGTGCCAGCATTACATCTCTTCACAGTATGGCCTACTAGTTAAGTGCATGGGCTTTGAAGCCAACTGATCTGGGTTCAAATCCTGACTCTACCACTTTATTAGCTGTGTGATGTTGGACAAGTTAATTAACTCTTCTGAATGCCTTGGCCCTATCAATAAAACAGGGATAATTACAGTTTGTACCTCAGAGGGGTGTTCTGAGGCTAAAATAAGAAAATGTAGGTAAGATGCTTAGACAAGACCTGGCATGGCATAAGCAGTCAATAAAAAGAATAAAAGACAAATTCACTTGAAATCTTTTTATTACCAGCTTACCTCTCCAGCTTCATCTCTGCCGCTTCCCAGGATGCACTTACCTAGAAAGACTCAATTACTCCAAGTTTTAAATACAACCCACACACTCTCCCATCTTAGGTCCCCGATGCTTTTTTTTGTGCGTTTCAGCATCTGGCACACAGTAGGCATTCAATAATCTGCTGAATGAACACTTGCCTAGAATTTCCTCTGTACCTTTCTTCATCTAGCAAGCTCAGTTTGGAGTTAACTCCTCCAGGAAGCCTGCCCTGAATTCCTAGCTTGGGCTGAATACTCTCCCATGGCATTCTGTGTACACAGTAAGTATGGTACTAAAATGTGCCTTTTTTCCTCTTTTGACCATCAGCTCTTTTAAAGAGGAGCCAGGTAGAAGTCATATTTACATTCCCAATGCCTGGCACATGGTAGGTGCTCGATAAATGGTCAGTTCTGAAGAAGAGCCAGTTACCTGTCTCCAGGCTGGAAGCTCACACCCCAAACACCTCCCAAGACTCATAGCCCTTCCCAGCAGGTTCAGCAAGAAACCAGACAACACTCAGCCAAACCCACTTCCGGCTCCTGGTCTTCCTCCAGGGTCAAACCCGGGTTCCCTCCCACCCCCACCCCATTGGCTGAAAACAGGAAAAACTGGAGAACAGAGTTTCTTGAAATTTTGTGCTTCAGGACACTGGTACTGTTTCCATCAGAATTTGGTCACCTGGGGCAACAGAGACAGCCAATGTCATATGTCATTAGAGAAATAAGGAACTCAGTGACCCAGAAGTCAGGGATACAATGAAACGGGGCCTACTGACCTAGGTATCAAGGTACATTGCAATCTTCTGGTGACCAGCCCATATGAGTTGCACCATTTTGTTTTTGTATCACTCAGACATTTGTGTACGAGGCAGGAATGATGTATTTTCTAGTTCTTTCCTGTGCTTCCTGTGGTTTCTGTCCCTAGAGGCTAATATGGCTCCACTGGAGTAGCCTGGGAAAGCCTACCAGTTTAGAAGGAACTACGCAGCTACCATCCCACTAGAGTCATTTAAGGGCAGGGACAGTGTCCTCTGGTTCAGGGTCAAAGATGGAGGGAAGGTAAGCCTGGCTTACAAAGGACTCTCAGAAACAATGGAGCTGAATGGTGGGCAAGCCCAGGGGCTAGAAGAGAAACCGACTCACTGCCAGCATGTCCCAGCCCAGTCCACCAGTGAGGGCGCCCCTTGGGGAGGCAGGAACCCCTTCTGGGATGAGACAGGTTAACAAGATGCCCACCATCTTGCTTTGCCCACCTGCAGATGCCCCAAAGAGAAGTCTTGTTGGACAGGGGTGTCCCCTTTCTGGGCAGAGACAACAGGCTGTTCCGTCCCATGGCCCTCAAGCAGGGACTTCACCTGACTCAAGAAGCACTCTTAAGTTCTAGGAGGACAATCTCAGGCAGAAGGTAAATGAGCAAAGGAACACTCATGGCCTTTGGGAAGAACCACTGGCCCATGATGGCAGATGCTGGCATACTTGTTGCTCCCCACTGCCAAAGAATCTGTTCAGAGGATCCCTGCCTGGTATTCAAGACCTCATACTTCAAGATCCTCCAAATCTGTACCGCTCACTCACTTCATCTCAAACTACCTTATATTGTTAATTACTATTTCCCCCTAAGTAGGCTTTGTCTTCCTAACTGTATCTTCTGGAAGGCAGGGACTTTATTTTATATATATACACACACACACATATATATGCATATATACATACATACATACATACATATATATATATAACTCCAGCATCCAAAACAGTGCTGGGCACAAAGTAGGGCCTCAATACCTAGTTTGTGTATTAAATTCCAAGGGTAAGTACTCACACGCACTTCTACCTGATGAACAAAACACCTCTCAGGAGTGCTTGCTTACTTTAAGTGTCACGTTTTAGCTACAGGGTATCTGACAGAGTTATCTCCTTTTGGGGGGTCTGATTTTAACCCATCTGTGAGAATTTACAAAGTGTTCAAAACATCAGAAATATACCCTTGACAAGAGAGGGGGTTTGGGGGAAAAATCTCTCAGGATGAAGTATGGACTCAGCAGCAGTACTGCCCAGCCTGCCTGGCCTGCGGTTCCTGTTTGGCCGAGGATCCCATCCTCAACTGCTATGTGACTTCTCTCAGTCTCTGTGGAGACGGAAAAGCACTTGTGATTTGGCACCTGGAGGTGCAACTCCCTGAGGTCTGAGAAAGTGGAGAGAAGGAACAAAGTACTACAAGATAAAAAAAAAAAAAAAAAGTAGGATTTTTGGGATTGATTTTTATTTGGGCTTCTCACAGTGGTTAGAGCCACTCTGTCTTCGGAACAATCACAGAACAGTAAATGCGTCACTGAGACTGCCCAGAAAAGTCTGACCAGCTGAATCTTATTGCTTAAAATACACATATTCACAATAACTGACAAATGGTGATGTGCCTCACACAGGAATGTGTTTGCATTTGCAAATTTTCTGACTGTAGCACCAAACCCTCCACCGATCCTTTCCTTCTCATCCACCTGGAAAACCAGCCACAATCCAACCTCCTTGGCCCCTAACCATTCTGTCGACTCTCTGCTTCATCTCCCTCCAAGCAAGGTAGCCTCCGTGGCTGGGGCCAGACTGCGATCGCTGGAACGAAGCCCAGTTCTACCAGTTGCATTTTCTTCTTCTCGTGCCTTTAGGGTAGGATGCTGCAGTGAACACAACAGTTAGCACTCAGGCCAGTCCCCCATTCAAACTGGGGGAGGAAACTTCAAGAAGGCCAGAATTCATCCACCTGATCAGTTAACTGAAGAAGGATTCATTTTGGTAAAACTTGTGCTCCTTCGAGACACTTCAGTGAGGTGTTTGGGATTTAAAAAAACAAAGTGGAAGGAAAGGCATCTGAGGACTGCTGATGCACTCTGGCCACACAGCAGCTTGCGCGCCTTGAACCTCGGCGGAGGGAGGTAAGCCTTGTGGCACTGTGAACTGCCAAACCTTCCTGGCAATTCTGGGCAGGGCTGACGTCTGGGCAGCAGCTAGTCCAAGCTTGTCACTGAAGATCCAACCAAGCTTCTGTCTGAAATTCCACTTTCACCTTCTGTCCCAAGTGGTTGTGGACACCACCCAGGGGGCTGGTACTGAGGGCCAGAAACAGCCGAGGGAGGCAGACATGTTCAGAGCATGTTTCCACTTACAGGGGACAGAACACAGGCCTCTGAGCGCCCACGGAGCAATGTGCAAAGTGCAGTGATGGGTAGAGTAAAACCTCTACCTAGAGCACAGTATCTCTGGCAAACACAGGGGACTGCCGTTGACAATGCTGCTGAATACACCCGAGTACACAGTCAGACATTTGCTCAGTAAACAGTAAATGCATAAAATAAGTTACCTTGAGAGGGCCATATTTGCTCCAAGTGTTGTGGTTAACACGAGAAGAATGGCTGCTTCAAGGTATATTCACAGGAACACACAACTTGGGGCTCACACACAAGGGACACATACACAGGTCATCCAAAAAGTCACTATTTGGACTTCACTTTGTTCAATGTGGATTTTGGTTTTGTGGAATCCAAACGCAGATACTTGTTTGCCTCACAGCCTTGGATTTGTCTCTCTCTCTCTATATATATTTTTCCCTTTCTTACCATAACGTCAATGCCTAGTCAGAATATCACCGTTCAAGAGTTGAGGAAGAACCAAACTCTTTGTATCAACAGCACTGGAAGGGGAATGTTAGTTTTGGCTGTTTGCACTCTCCATTCAAATTATCCTATCAAAACTCAACTGGTTATCTGAGGCCAAACTACAGTAATAAGGATCCTGTGGTCCTTCAGGACGGCTGCCTTCACCCTCCTACATAGGCCACTTAGACGCTTTACATAGGCTACAGAAAAATGAGTCATCCCATTCGAAAAAAAGGGGGGAGGAGTATAACAACCACAGATAACCAAGGTATTTCTTTCAAGTGGTCAGTTTAAAAAAAAAAAAGAAACAACAAAAACAAAACAACAAAAAACACATTCAAAATCAAAGAGAAAATACTGTGTGAGAGCCAGACTATTGGGCTGCCCACAGCTTCCTCAGTCCATTTGTTCACAACAGTGAGAAGTGAAGGCCTGTGTGCTTGGGATGAGGGAGAGCCCTGGTCACCTGTGGGCAGAGACAAAAGGGCAGAGATGCAGAAGCCACACCTCCATCTACCACCATGGGTTGGGGCCTCCTGCTCACCCACAGAAGTTCCAAAGATCGCCCCCACCCAGGCCTTCACACAAAACCTCTCCTTCTGGCTCAACTGTAGCCAGGCTCTTTGAAGGCAACTTGGGAAAGAGTCCAAACTTCTCTTTTCCAGAATAGAATTCTTGCCTGTCCGTTGGGAAGGTTCTTGTTTTTAGCTCGCTTTTGTTGTTTGCTTTTAAAAGAAAAACCAAAGAGAACGCAGTATAACCCTTCATGCCTGAACCAGTCTGCAGCCAGCCAGGCATGTGACAGATCAATGAGCCCCCTACAAACCTACCACGCAAGTGTCCATCGGACACCAACCTCCCAGAGGATTAATCCACATCTCGCTACGCAAACACTGGCATCCCTGGGCCTCTGTGGGTGGCTGAGACCTGTTTCCTCTCCTGGACTGAGACACAGCAAGGTTCTCTTACACTAAAACCAGAGAATCCACTCCACCACCAAGGATCATCTCAGGGCACAGTCCCAGCCCCCTTCCTTGGGGGTTTTTAAAACGTACATTTCTCTGACCCAAGCAGGTTGGCGAGAAAGGACTTGAAAGGGGGAAAACAGGGGTGGGGGCGGGGTGTGAGGAATGAGTCACAGAACCAACTTCTCAGCCCTCCACAACACTGTGCTTTTGTGGGGGAAAGGTATCCACACCCCAAACTGTACCTGGAGATGTAGGAAAATGTAGGAGGGGGAAAAAAAAGAAGAAAGTGGCTACACCACCTTCTCTGAAAGTCATTAATGCTTCTCTCGTGGTTCTCCCCTCCACTGGTTGCTCTGCCAAGTTCTCAGTTGCGGCAGGGCCTGCTCTAGCTGGGGGTGCTGCTGTTCTGGGAGTTGGGGGAGTCCTGTTCATTGATGGTGTTCAGCAGCAGGCAGGCGGGTGGCCGCGGCAGGTGGGGGTGCCCAGGCTCTCGGGCCTGCTCCTCGGAGGGTTGGTACAGCCCTTCCTCCTCGTCGCCAGCGGGCCGCACGTGGCAGCTGTCACAGAAGTCCAGGGACCCATCCAGAGCATCATCAATGAGCGTGTTGAACTCTTTGAGGTCGTCATCATGGCCCCGGTTGCAAACACACACCTCAATACCCGAGTCACCTGTGAAGCGCCGATGTCTGCCAGGAGTCTTGTCTTTGTTGTCGGGGAGGGCACTGTCATGCTCAGAGCTGTACTCTCTCAGCAGCTCCTCCTTACATTCTGAATCCTTGTCCGGGAAGGAGCCTGGGTCCAGCTCCCCCAGGCCAGCCTCAGAGCCACTGGGCTCCATTCCAGGGGCTTTGGTGGCTGCTCTGTCGGCTGGCCTGTCAGAGGGCTCGGGGTCGGCGATGCTTGGGGGTCTCGTGCTGCTTCTGCTGGGCCCAGACAAGGGGCTGCTCTGCGTCCCCTGGGGGCCCCTGGTGGGGTTGGCGCCCGGGGGACTGCCGCCTGCAGGGCTGCTCTGTGGAGGCAGCTGCTGCTGCTGTAGCTGGAAGGCACTGTACGGTGGGGGAGGAGTTGGAGGTCGGTTCACCACTTCCTCATAAGGAGGTAGTAAATAGTTTGGCAAAAACCCTAAAATGGGGAGTTAGGGAGGAGAGATTACTGTGCTGGCAACTGTTCTAAGACAGATTGCAAAGCTCACACTAAACACAGCCACTGTCTCCTCCCACCCCCAACACACACCCACCAAGTGACAGCTACAGCTCCTGACTGTGGGCAGGGGAGAAGGCTGCAATCAATTTTGCAGAGAAAGAGGGACACATTGGGAGTGACCTAACCCAGCTTCTTGAAATCAGAGAGCCCCCAAAGCTGCTTAATAGGCCAGGACTTCCTGCTTGTTTGGGAGTTAAGGCCGAGGGTAGGCAAATGTGGGGGATGGCCAAGAAATAATTTCTGCCTGGAATGGACCTGTTTCTAAAAAAAAAATACATGCACATAAACCTCACGTTTCTTGTTCAGAGTGTCCTCCATCTGAGCTCATAAGTCTTCAGGGTCAGGTATCCTCATTTAAGACTTCCTGGCCACTTGTTCTTCCCTCCCTCTACCCCCTCCAGAGGTACCATGAAGAGGGCCTGTTGCTGGGAGGTTAGAAACCTGTGTTGTCTCTCTCACTCAAGCGTGGCTGGAGAAGGTCTGGAAAAACGAACTCCACCTGGGCCTGACTCAGATCAAGGGGCACTGGATTCCAGCAGGGGTTAGGGAGGATCCTCTGCCACCTAAGGCTTACTAAGAACATGCCAGGTGAGTTCTTTTTTTAATGCGGTAAATGCCTGAAGGCACAGATTGATCTATTTATAATATAACAAAAATTGCTTGCATTTATTGAGCACTTGCTATATGCCAGGCACTGTGCTAAGCACTTCATTCCTTCTAGATGTGGCATTCAAGCAATTATGACCATTTTATTTTGTAAAACACTCTGCAGAACAGCTCTGGACAAGCTACACAGCTGGGCCTACAGCTGCCATTTGACAGGTCATGTGTAAGCAAGCCCGGGTAAGTCAGGTGAACGCTCTTCTTTCAGTCATCAAATTTCTTGGTTCTCTGGAAGTGCCAGTGCCACCCTACCACACCTGGCCCCTCATGGCACTCTCTGCTCAAGTATATTACATGGCAGTAAGCAAAATGGGAGGCACTCAGTCCACTGAACTGCAAATCTCGATTCACTCACATTATACATATACATCATCTGACGACCTGCCTTTTAAAATAAATTTGCTAAAGGAGCAGGGACCTGGCAAGATGCAGCCACTATGAGATTTAGAATGGCCCAGCGGCGTCGGGGAGCTGCATCCATACACCTGTTCCTCTGTGCTAAAAGTGAGCATCTCCTTGTCCCCAGAAGAGCCAGACCCTGCTCTGTCCTGGGCAAGAGGGACAAACCCCCTCTGCCCATGGGGCCCTGACCCCGGGTGCAATTTGGGCCCTGGATCTGTGCATCTGGGCTCCTAAGGGCAATGTATGGCTGCTTTTGGTGTACGTACTGAAATAAAATGGCAGCGCTGAGTAATTGTGGGCTTCCCGGTAGGCGATCAGGTTGATTTCATGTTGCCGCTGCTGGGCCTGAAGGCGGTGCTTGGCTCTGCGGTGGTGGCAGACGCAGCAGCAGCTCAGGATGATGATGATGGTCCAGACCAACCAGAACCCTGGGGGGTGGAGAGGTGAGACAGAGAGGCATGTACACCAGGAGAGTACCAGCCAGAGGAGGTACCTCTCAGAACAAGAAGGTTCCACGACAGCAACCATGTGGTTGAATGTGGTACTGTCATGCTGCTGGGTGCACAGGTGTGCCATACTATAACTGTCCCCTCATGATCTCCCTAGATGCTAACAGACATGATAGTTACTAATGGTCACAAAGTATGTGCCTTAGGGGGAGATGACTGTCCTCTGAAGAAACCCAGAACTCTGTTAAGCTATCTTAGTGGGGTAAAGGAGGAAGAACTGTTCCTGATGCCAGAAAAATCTAGAATAGCCATCAGGAGATAATTACCCACCCTAAACAGGGGCAATAGATGATGTCCATTGCCTGCAGGGGGCCCTCCATTTTTATTCTCCCCTTTTACATTTTATTACTCCATTTTACTACCCCTCTCCCCTACCTGTTCCCTAAACATGCTTTTTGGCACATAGACATAGCCATCCTATCAGTATTTAATCCCAGGAGAGAGGGACCTAGGCGTTCTCCCCCCAAGACACAAAGTGGGATGTCCTTGAATGCAATCTAACATTACCCTGGGACAGGAGCCTAACTTTGGGGAACTTTCGCTGATGATGATGTATGCTGTTCTACTCATCCCTGTCTTATTTATTCTGTGAGTATTAATGCCTGTTGACCATGCCATTAGAACAGTGTCTGGTCTGTGCTCTGCTCCTAATGGTCTTCCCTAAGAACTTGTGAATATGGCATAATGCACATGTCTCACCCAGTGAAATGACATTTAGAATATGCACTCAATTTTCGTGGTGTTTTGTAGCTGACTGAAAGACCTGTAGGATGGAAGAGGGCAGGAATGTCAAAATAATAATAACAAAGGAGATCACTCACTTCAGGGAGCCTCCAGGGACCTTGGGGGAAGGTAAGTGCCAAGACAACTCTCCAGCACCGCTGCTCCTCCTGTGTTTTAGGTTGGTGGGCATTAAATATGCCCACTTTCTAGTACAGCATACTACTCCTCTCTTGAGAGATCTCTGAAGAAAAGGCTTCAGGCTTCCTTGGTCCCATCTCCCTCGCAGAACTGCTCAAGCTCCTCCAGGCAGCTACCAGGCTCACCTCTTGCTACTAAAATGGTTGTTGATTCACCAAAACCAGAAGGAGCCCCTCAAGATCCCCAGGGCTCAGAATATTAGCAATTCCAAAAGGCCCTGGAGGTGACTCCTGATAAAAGAATTTTCAGGGTTCTCCTTGTCTCACCAAAAAGATCTGAGGCTTTTTTAGTGACAAGAGTTACTAAAGTTAAAGGTGGAAAAATTCTAATTGCCTCAGATCCAACTCTTCCCTAGAGAGTGTAAATGACTTCCTCTGCTCTCAATATAATCTGGTACAATTCCACCTCTTGCTGTCACAAACAATCTATGCCCATCTCACTTTGGTGTGGGCTGCATTAGACGCAGGGCCATCAGCAGCCGCCCCTTCTTCCTTCCCACTCCAGGCAGGGGTGGAGGAGCAGGGGAGATGGCCCAAAGCCCTCTCTTCTCTCTCTATGTTAAAGAACATCCAGAAAGCTCTAATCAAAAGCAGGATCATACCAAGTCTCCTCACTTTCGCAGGGGTGGGGTAGGTAAGATGAGAACAATCCCCAAAAAGGCCCATTTCAGATTTTAAAACCTTACCAGATATAAGGATATCATATAGCTAATAATAATGTGTTCAAAGAATGGGTAATGACATGGGGAAATGTTCACAATAGTAAACTGCAAACACAAGATATGTGAAGCCCCTGTGGTGCAACGGTTAAGCGCACGGCTGAGGGAGAAAGACCTGGCAATCCGCTTCCATAAAGATAACAGTGTAGAAAACCCTATGGGGCAGTGCCACTCTGTCACATGGGGTCATTATGAGTCAGAATCAACTCAGTGGCACCCAACAACATATATATATATATATATATATAAAACGAAAGGAGAAACACAAAAATAATGACTTATCTTTAATAGGTTCATGAGAAATTTTAATTTTCTTCTCTAGATTATTTTCTTTCAAACTATGACACTAAAAACAAATTAAAAATTTTAAATGTGTGACTAATTTTTTTTGCTGGCTTTTATTTAAAAAAAAAAAAAAAAAATTACTTCCTGGATAGGTTTTCAAATTCCTCTGGAAATGCAGCCATACAATGAAATATGAATCATTAAAAAATTATTTACTGAATACTATCTTTGACATTTAAAGATGTTTCTGATATTGGATGAAAAAAGCAGATTCTAAAACAATAGAAAATATGATCCCAATTTTTATCTTTTAAAAAAAGTAAATATGGAGAGAAAAAGGTCTAGAGGAATAGTCAAGAGGCTAATCTCGAGGTCATCCCTGGGTGACAGGGCAGGAGATATTCTGCCACCAGCTCCTTCATTTCTTATCTGCATTTAACTTTTCTAATATAAACATGAACTTCTTTGTAATAAAAACAATATTTTTTCTCAATAAAAAATTATCAAAGGAATAATTTTAAAGTCAGTTGTATATTAAGTGAGAATAGATTATAATATTCATTTGATCTCTATTCTTGAATAACTTCAAACTCTTTCCATTACAAATATTACATTATTTTTTTTTTATCATCTGCTTTGTAGTTATAAATGTTTAAAAATTCTAAAGGATTTCCACATGTATCTCTGGTCAAAATGAGTTTAATCAAGCTAAAGTTGTTTAAAAAAGAAAAAGCCTTCCTCTCTCTCGACTTATAATACATCTCCCCATACAGCTGCCCTCCTAGAGTGTGACAGGATGGTACAGTGCTGCTTAGCGCTAACCTCTAAGACACCTAATTGCTTTCATCAGGTGTTCAGTGCTCAACCAAGCCTTCTTGCTGAGGCCCAGCAACAAGAGAACAGGCACAGAATAATGGACAGTGGATTTTTTTCCCCTTTACTCATCAGCAGACAGAAGAACCCCATTCTCAACCAGAGAACATTAGCTGAAGTTAGGAAAAGCATCCTTTTTTGTCCTTTCCAAATTCACCACTGAAATTTGCTTAATTTAACTTATATTTCTTTCCTTGTGAATGCTGACTATTCAAGACTAGATACTGTTTGAGGAAGCCTCAGAGAACGGTGGAGGGCTGGAAAGAAACTACAGGAGTACAGTCCTCCAACCCTCCCTCTACTCCCCACTATCTGGTCCACTCTCAGCCTCTCTGAGTGGGGCTGGGCTGTGTTCTGCTTAAGAGTCTGCCTCTGAATGTCTTAGTCACGTCTAAAACAGACTATTTTGTACTGCCTACACTTCTCTTACTTCCTCACCATAATCTTACAATCTACTTTGTATTACTTTATAACTTTAAAAGTATATTCTCCTACTAGCTAATTACTGTCTAACTCTATTTCTACTAAGCCATTTTTTCAGTAGTTCTTTACCTAAAGGTAAACCAACTTCTAACTTTTGTGCTGCAATATATAGAATCTAAGGAAATACTTTTCAACTTTCATAACCCATGCTCTCTTTTAATCAGAAAAATCTCACACTCTAGTTGTCATGTTCGCCAAATATTTCTGGTTCTCCCCCCATAGGGTTTCTAAGGCTATAATCTTTATGAAATCAAACTATCACATCTTTCTCCTGCAGAGCGACTGGTGGGTTCGAACTGCCCACCTTTCATTTAGCAGCCAAGAGTTTAACCACTGCACCACCAGGGCTCCTTTTGAACTTCCTGGCTTCCTCATAATTAAGGCTTTGGGATTAATTCTAACTAATGAGTTGGGACTGGAAGTGATGTATGTCACTTAGAGACCAGAACATTCTTGTAGATATGAGGCCCCCTGTTAGCCTTCCCTCTGCCATGGCAATTGAGCACATTCCAGATGGGGACTTCAGGTTCAGTCTGAATCCCAAAGGACGATGAAGCGGAAACAAAGCTCCCATTCAACCTACAATAGACATGTAGCGTGAATAAGAAAAACACCTGTTGTTTTAGGCCACTGAGATTCTGGACTTGCTACTGCAGCATAACCTACCTATCCTAACTGATGCAGTGTGTTCACACGCTTTTCTGGGAGAGGATTTAAACTGTTCATCAGATTCTCAAAGAAGCTTTGATCCAGAGAAAGGCTGAGACCCATTAAACTAGAAATATAATACAAAAACAGGGAGTTCTTTAGGAAAAGAAAATTTGGATAGGCAGGACAGAAGGAGACTAGGGGAAAAAATGAGGCCAACAGAACACGTACCCTTGGCAAAGTTACTTTAGTCACTTGCCCCAGAAAGCTCACTGCTTATTGAAATTCTCCCAGCTCATCTTTTTTCATGTGATATTATGGGTAGAAAAACTATCCTTATCATGTAACAGCTGTGTGATATAGTGCAGGGCTCAAACTAAGTTCTAATTTCTTCATTTTTAATACAGGACCACAAAGGATTATTGGTGTAGTGGGATGATGCGGTGTTAGTAAAAGTGCAGAAAAGGTCCCTAATGAGTTGGTCCCACTTAATGGAGTTAACGTGGGAAGCAGGGCAGAATGCATCCTGATCTGACTTACACAAAACTGGACTCTCTTGGGAGTCACTCTAGTCAAAGTAGCATCCCATCCCTTCAAAAGGGGAAACATCTAGACCAGTCCCTATGGAGTTGTGAAAAATTTCAATCTTTTAGCTAGATTTCACAAATAAGAAAGAAACTTTAAAAAAGGAAAACCTAACTAAAGAGACACAGAGAGAAAGACAGAGTCCTCCTCTCTCACCCCCCTCCCCAGATTACATTCCTCAATGACAACTTTCAAAGTTGTGATCTCACCGTGGGGAGTGTTTGTCATGCTAAGCAAAATGGAAAACATGTTTTTAAAAACAATCACAGTCCCATGCAGGAACTGAGTCATGTGCCCCAGAGTTCACTATAAACTTGGGAAAGCACCACTCCCCATCTGGCAGGAAATTCCGCATTAGGAAGCAGAACTGTACAGTAGGTCACTACCCCCATGGTGGTAGGTGACCTCCCTGATGGAAGCTAAGGCTAGTTTGGAAGGGCGGTGCATGGCCCCTTATAGCTCTCCGCAGGAGCTCCTGCCACTGCCACTGTGGAAAAAGGCCTGATTTGGGGAATGAAGACTTCAGACGACTTGCAACTTCATCTGGAATACTCAACAACTTTCCTAGAAGCTTCCAGACAAATATAGAAGATAGAAGGCAGATGACTTGAGTTCAAATTCCAGCTCATTTTGTTTTACTTCCCTCATCTGTAAAACAGGGAGAATAACAGTCTCTATCTCATTTGGCCATTGTGAGAACTAAATGGGGTAATACATGCAGAGTACTCAGAACTTCACCTGACGTGTAAGTTCTCTAGAAAAACCAAACCAAACCCACTGCCATTGAGTCAATTCCCACCCATAGCGACCCTATCTAGCTTATTATTAATATTGTTATAGTCATAACCACAGGTAGCAAGAATTCCCTTTAAATCTCCCTTTTACCCCCTAAAAAGTATTCCATAAAGTAACACGGGTTAGGAACACGTCCAAAATCAGGTTCTAGGTTCTGTTCTTGGATAAATTCATGGGAAAACCAGTCAACTCATATTTACTGAGTTCCCACTGCGAATGAGGTGCTGTGTCAGCAGATACCAGCCTGCCATGGTCCAGAAGTTGGGACCACCAGAGAGCTGGGGTCCAATGGGTCTTGGAAAGAGGCCCTGCTCCACATTGGTGAATTTGCTCAGGTAGCAAACGCTGTGGGTCTTTCCTAAATGCAACTCAATACAGGGCATCTTAAGACAAACTAAAAAGGAAAAAAAGTAACAGGTGAAAAACAAGCTGGGCAGCATTAACTGGACTTGCTAATAGTCTATTTTATGTCACCTCAGGGAAATTCCACTGTTCAGAAACACTCCTGGCTCCCTACCAAAGCCCAAACTAGGGACAATCATGCCTGCGTGAAGTTCACTCAAATTATCTCAGGAGCAGAAATTCCCAACTCTGATCCTTCCCTGGAAAATACAGTTTAGCGAAAAGGAAGAGCCTTGGGATGAGAACTGGGAGATCTGGGCCCAGGCTTTTTTGGCCTTGAGCACATCCCTGGTGTCCCTGGGTCTTGGTTTTCTCCTTTACTCTATCTGCTCCATTAAGGGACTCCTCACGTAGAAATTAAACAATGCGCATAGAAGGTGTTTAACCTGGCATTTGAGACCATCCAGAGCCTGGGCCCATCCACACTTCCAGCCTGGTCTTAGTGGAACCTGGTTGGAGTCCTGGAAGTGGACTGGCTTGGAGTGACAGGCATTCTCTATTTATCAGCTGTAACCAACAGGGCAGTTCCTTAACACTCCTAGCCCCAAGAAATGGGGATGATATATGCAACTAGCAGGATTGTTCTTGGGGCAAAAAGAGATGGTGAACATTATGGCCTTACCTAAGGTCTGGCAGCCGGAGAGTTCTATGCACATTTGCACCCTTATCTCCCATTTCTTCCCAGGCAAGTCCCATGCCCCAGGAGAGGTTAACAACATGATGCATACTCTTCTTTCCCACAGGGCCTCAGCCAATGATGTTCCTCTGTCTGGGGAGTCCTTCTACCTGCCTCCATCCATTTAAACCCTATTCACCCTTTTAAGGCCCACTTCAAATGCCCCCTTTCCCACACAGCCTTCCTTGAATCCTGCCAGGACAAAGGTGAACTCTCTCTTTGAACATTCATGGCAGTTCTGGCACGTACACTCCACTCTATATTACTAATTGTACATTTTGTCTTGTCTCTTCTTTCTACTAGGAAATTACCTTCTCAATGGCAAGGATTATGCCTCCTGGATAGTTTCTAGCACAGAGAAGAGGCCACAGCCAGCTGCAGCATGAAACCAACCAGGAACTTGTTAGAATTGCAAATTCTCAGGTCTACCTCAGATCTACGGAATCAGAGACTCTGGGAATTGGGCCTGAAGTCTATGTTTTAGCAAGCCCTCCTGATGCTTGAAAAGTTTGAAAACCACTGAATTAAGAGTTTGCTGAATGAATAAATGGCTGAATGATGAATTAAAGTATAATGCCATAAAAACACATGGATTAATAATTATGATGGCCAGATCCCCACAGCCTCTGCTCTGTCAAGCAGGACCTTTGGTTTCTGTCTGATGCAGGCCTAACAATGCCTCTTGGCTTAGGTTACAACAGATTAAGAAGACATGGTGGAAAGGTTGCTGGCTGAAACTCAAGGGTCTGTGTGCTTGTGTGTCTGTGTAAAGTGGGGTAGTGGGCAGGTTTGTGTGTGTGTGTGTGTGTGTGTATGTGTGTGTGTGTGACGAAGTCTTCAGTACACCGGAAAACTGAGCTTATTAGAGGTAAAACGGTTGATAGAAATGGCCATTTTTCCCCCTGGAACCTTCCCTGTAGGCAAGAGGCAACTATGGTTAAAGAGACACCTTGTCTGACCAAAACTCTGCCAAAGATTTCCTGGCTGATATTTTTTCTTCCAGAGGAAAGAGAAGAAAAAAACCAAAAACCCAAATCTCATTACTTTCACATTTCAGGCAAAGTCAAGATGCAGTTAAAGGGAACAGGGTTTAAAGCAACAAAAAATGCAGTTTTGACAAGAATTTCAGGAGCTCATTCCAACATTCAACCTCCCTCCTACACACACTGGGGAGAGAGGCCGTGACCCTAGTAAGGAGGAAAACCAATGGAATTCCTGAGAGGGGCAGAACACACACTGGGCATCTACTGACCAAGAACGCACTTCTGGGCACAGATGAGAGGAAATCTTGCTTTTACAGTCTCCATCCCTCCAGAACTTGGAAAGAATGTGCCAGCTCATATAAGAGGGAGTCTTTTCTCCTGGTGCAGCTTCTGGTCTCTCTCTGGCCTCCCTTCTCCCTTCCCCAACTGACCATAACTAGGAGATAATTAGCCACACGTGCAGCTCTTCCTCTAGCTTCCTGTAAGCCCTTAGGGTGAAGATGCTGTTTCCCAGACTGTCTCCCTACCATCTGGGTCTCTCTGTCTCTGCTGTGCCACTCCTCCCACCCGTCACAGCTTTGGTGACCCAATTCTGGTGGCTACTGAATCTGCTCCGCCAACACCCCATGAGGCTCTATCAATCTGACATGGGGCCATCAGTAACTCCATTCCTTTCCACAACTGATGCCGCCTGGGCTGGGCCTCAGAAAAACAAACTGCAGCTCCATGGCTTTTTGGCAGCCCAACTTAAACTTTCGTTTTAACAAGGGGTGGGAGGGAGAATTTGAACCCTGTAGTTATCTGTATTTTAAAACATTTAAACACAGTCTATCCACCTGCCTGGCACTTGGTGTTCTTTAGAAAGTCCCTCAACCCCACCCCTTTTAAAGTAGCGACAAGGATTCTGTGCCCTCCTTTGCTACTGCTTATACAGACCGAGGGTTGGGGGAGGTATCTTGAGCCCTGTTCCCCCCTGCCCTTGACTGCCCCTGGAATTCCTCAGAATTCCCAATCAACCAGTTCTCAGTTCTCGAAAGGGTGGTTCTTGAGCAAGAGAGAGGTCCTGTTTGTAGGAACCACTCCCGCTGGCTACAAGATGTGACTGCATTTCAGAGGGAGAGACTTTGCAGCCAAGAGCCTAACTTCCTTTCCATACCAAACAATAGCCCTTCTAGTTGCTTTCTTACCACATCACTGACGTGGGGGAATGGGAAGGTCAGAAAGGAGAAGGGGAAAAAGGGTAAGGGTGATGGTGGGAGTAAGGACACGGTTTGACAAACAAGCCCAAAGTTTATTTCCAAATAGAAGGAGTGATGGGAGCTTGGAATTATTTGGGAAAATTAGTTCACAGTTTCTTCTCTCAACAGATGGTTGTGAGAACCATTGTAATGCGGGTCACCTGTGGCCTCTCTGCCCAAGGACTCCTCCATCCTCCCATTCTTTACGGGGATAACTGAGGTCAGATTCTAGCATCCTATACTGTTTCATCTGAGTTCCAAGGAGATCATAGCACAAAGTGTGTTAGTGAACTCTTCAATCCTAGATTTACTCCCTAAAGACTGTAACAGACTCACAACTCTGTAAAGCTCTGGAAGATACAAGTAGTCTCGGTCTCAAACAAACCAGTGGCAAGACAAGGCATTTTGCTGACAATAGGTTAGGGTACACTGGAGAAGCCTCCAGATGCTGCAATTTCAAAACTAGAGAAAAAACACAGGTATTGAAGCTCAAGACTCCATCTCTCCTAGGTCCATGGGTAGAAACCTAGGTTAAAACTATCCCTTTGAGAGGGACCCTCAGAAACTGAGATAGTTTCTTGATCTCCTACTGAGAATTCTGAAAGCCTCTGTGGTTCTTACAAGAAAGCTGCCATCCATAGAGCCCTACTCAGCATTCACCATGGCTGGGTTGCAGGAACCTCTCTTTGCAAAAACGGCAAGCCTGGGCTTCTGGGCTGGCCCACGGAAGGACCCAAGTTGTCACTGCATAGCACATGGTGAAGAAGGCATCATAGGGGACTCCAGGCAGGACCTTCTGTGGCAGTCCTGGTGACCAAGGCCTCTTAGGAAGACACAGACCTTATCCCCTAGACTTCAACCCACGGAATCCAAAGGCAACCAGAGCTCCTCTTCTGCAAAGCAATTGCTTCTGGAACCTGTAAACAAATCTACTGACCCTCAAGAAAAATCAGAAAAGTGCTGAGAAGCCCATGGTTTCCCATGAGCAGACAGACTGGCTGGGACTCTAAGAGACCAGAGAACCCACTGGGGGGCAGGGGGCGGAGTAAGGACTTACACCAGAGTTCATAGTAGTAGTTGCAGCACTGAGACTGTCCACAGCAGTGTCCTGTGTCACAGATGTAGCTTTGATTGTTGGTACCCACACAGGTTTCCTTATCCTAAAAAAAAAAGGGGGGGGGGCATTTAGAATATTGAATTATAAGCCAAAAAAAAAAAAAAAAAATCACTGCAATTGAGTAGACTCCAACCCATAGCAACCCTATTGGACAGAGAAGAACTGCCCCATAGAGTTTCCAAGGCTGTAATCTTTACAGAAGCTGACTGCCTCATCTTTCTCCCATGGAGTGGCTGGTGGGTTCGAACCGCCAACCTTCTGGTTGGCAAGTGAGTGCTTAACCACTGTGTCACCAAGGCTCCTATATTAAATTATAGCTAAATTAAATTATGTTTAGTTTATTAAATTAAATTATAACATTTAATTTAATGATAACATTAAATTAAACGTAACATCACTTCTTTTCTCATCCTCTTACTCCTGGTCATCTGCCCCCACTCACCCAAAACAGTTTGTACACATGTTAATTCCATTAAGAGAAAAATGAAAAAGAACCACACAACAGCAGCAGAGCTAATTAAAAAAGTATGGTTTATTAAAGGGGGTAGAGGACTTGGCACACAAAGTCAACAGGCAAATGGTGACACTCTCCACAGACAGGAAAGGGCTGCCTTGGTTTCTTTACGTCCAAGCAGAAATACTTCATGTTCCGGTGTTAAACTCAGCCGGTAAGAACATGACGATTCTCCTGTAATTTACAAATCTGGCTTTTCTGTGAAACTTCCTGGAATCATTAATGCTGTTCACATTTTAGGATTAGCGTCTAGTTGGTCATTCTGTCCTCCCTTCAAAACACATGATCTCCAAGGGTAATTACAGTGTGATTCAAAAGAGGGCTAAAAGATTCACTTTGAAAATCCTCCACTCTTAAGAAAGGGGGTGACCTGGTCAGGTGACCTAGTCCAATTCCAGTTTGCTAGGTCATCTTTAGCTTACCGAGTGGTCTCTTAAAAATCTTGCCTGGATCCAGGGTTCACGCTCACCCTTGGTCTGGGACAGCTACATAAAGGGCACTGCTGAGTAACCACCTGGCAGCTGCCAAATTCTATTCACAGTACTGGTGGATGGAGATGGAGGTGGAGGAAAAAATTCTACTTCACATTTTAAGGTATAGAATACCCTCCCCCCACTCCCCAGCCAACTTAACTTTAGCCCACAATGTACTCTGGACTACTGTGAATATGATGAAAACTTTAAGTCATCTGCTATACCTGGCTTTCAGCATTTCTTTATTCCTAAAGTAACACGTTCGTGGACTGGGCACTGTCTTTGTGCCAGGCACTGTCTTGGGCACAAGGGATACAAGGACAAATCAGACGCTGTCCCTATCCTCAAGAAGCTCAGAGTCAAGAAGGAAAAAGCCTAGCTCAGCAAAGAAACTAAAACCACAGTATTGTATTTGCTGCTACTCAGGCTGACCCTGCCCACAGCTCACATCCGGCGGAAGGCTGCCAGTGGAAACTTAAGTCACATGGTCAGGTCCTCCTCTCTGGGCCTTGCTTTACTATGCTGTCTACTTGGCCAAGGGTATAAACAAAGCACTCCAGTGACTGTCTACAGGGCTGGGGCCAGGTCGAAAGAGAAAGTGCTGGACTGGACACCAGAGCCCTGGCTCAGTGCAAGTTTCCACCCCACATCCTCAGGTGTTTCCTGGTTTTTAAAAGTCTTACATGCCCTGGTATAGAGGAGTCTAGAAGAAGGAATTGTGGGAGAAGCATTTGTAAACTCTGACACAGAGGGTTTCACAAGTTTGCAAATAGAACTCGTCCTATCTTTGCTTTCCCATGCCCACCTGTCCAGTCAGAGGTCTCCTCAGAGGCCTGATGCACGTGCAGAAAGCAGACCCATGCGTGCCTTTTTTTTGGTGGTGGTGGGGGAGGCTGAAGCAACTTTTTATTCAATTAAGTGTAAATCATGTTTATACAGAAGAGGCGGGGTGCAGTGGGGGAGCAGGGTCAGGTCCAGGGTCCTGGGTGACCTCTCGAGATTGACAGTCCTACTGCCTCTTCCCACATTCACTGGGTGACCCCCCTCTGCTGCCTCCCTGGTCCTGGCCTGGTCTGGGCAGCTCAGCCATGCGGGATGGCGCTGGCGACACAGGCGGGATTGGTTCAAGCAGGAGAAGGAGTGTGGCAGGGCCAGTATGGGATAGCTGCTCTGTGGCTGCTCAGTCCTCTCTCTCTCCTAGCCCCCTTCTTGCCCCTTGGGTTAGGGCTCCAAGCCCTGGTGAGGCTGGTGGGGGCCTTCTGGGCTCCAGGATGGTCACTGGGCTATGATGGTTTGGGGCTCTGTGGGCTGCTCAGTCCTCTTGCAGGCTTTGGAGCCCTTTCCCTTCTTGCCAGGCTTAGGGACCCCCTTGTCCTTCCTACAGCCCTGAGAGCCTTTCTGTGGGGCTGGTGGCTTGTCCAGATGTTGCATCAGCTGCTGCACCCAGTCCTCCTTAGGGTCTGCACACAGCTCGGGCTGAGACCGCTTCCGGGGTTTGAACAGGATGGCCGGGATAGGGCAGCCCAAGCTCGGCTCCTGCTTCTGGTAGCTTCAGACAACCTGAGCAGGAATGGTCCTCCAGCTGTACTTGAGGCAGCAGTCCTGCGCCCCTCCGTTACTGTCTTGAGTCCCAGGGCTGCAGAGGGCCAGAACCAAGACCAGGAGGCTCAGAGCCAGTGACTGAGCCATGGCC
The DNA here is from genome assembly GCF_030014295.1 of Loxodonta africana. Taxonomy (NCBI): domain Eukaryota; kingdom Metazoa; phylum Chordata; class Mammalia; order Proboscidea; family Elephantidae; genus Loxodonta; species Loxodonta africana. Next base: position 31,391,936 of record NC_087357.1, read on the forward strand.
ACAGCAGAGGGTGAGTATGAGGCCAGAGCTTGCATGTTCGAGGCCATGCATGCTGCTTTTGCTAGAAAACACACTCTCTGATTTCAGAGCAAAACACTGCTTTCATGGGGGCATCAAAAAGTTTCTCCCACCAAAAGGGCCACATCTGCCCAAAAGCGTAGAAAGGGACTGGAAAACTGGACGGATGGAAACAGGTAGCTCAGGGTGGAAATGGGGAGAGTGCTGACACACTGCAGGGATTGCAACTAATGTCATGGAACAATGTGTGTATAAACTATTGAATGGGAAACTAATTTGCTCTGTAAACTTCCACCTAAAGCAAAATAAAGTTAAAAAGAAAATTTTTCTTCCAAGTTTACATGCCCCCCCAAATGCCATTCTTCTCGCCAGAGCACAGTCCAACGTGTTCGTGTAGTTTCTAAAAGAGGCCATACTGCCTAGACCCCGATACATGAAAGACTCCAGTGACACATCTGCCACAGGAAAACCTTACCAGATGAGGTCCAGGTTCTAAAAGCATGGTGGCCCACAGTTCCTAAGTGAGGCACGGATGCAACCCATTTGAAATCCAAACAAGTGGTATCCTCATGACCTACTGGTGTCAGCTTTTCTTTCGCACTTCCATCCCTCTGAGGCAGGAAGTATGGTATAAACAGGAGACCACTCTCCTTCCCAGTCGGCCTCCACTGCCTTCAGGTTCCCAGGAAGAGCAGAACTTTAATCATTTAATCCAGTGTTCCTCAAACACCTTTTAATCCAGCATTACCTAATCCTATTCTCCTCTCTCTCCTTTCTGCCAGATACAGATATTGGGATGGTCTTGGATATGGAAATTGTCATTTTCTGCTGCAGGAGAAAGGAAAGAAGGTGGGCAGCGAAGGAAGACAAGGGGTGGGCTCATGGGCCCTCAGCAAGGAGGAAATGAAGGATTAGGGCTGAGGTGAGCTCCTCCAAAGAGATCTGTTGGATGCAAGGAGAACCCCAAGCCTTGGGTTTGGTCCCAGCTTTGCCATCATGGAGGAATGGGACCTCGGGCAAATCACTCAGTGGCCCTGGGCCTATAAAAGCTAGTTAAGATCACCTCTACTGCTTCCTTCAACCCTAAGGCTTCATTATCCTATCTCCCCATCCCCTCTGACACAGTAGCCTTAAGCCAGTGCAAGAGCTCCTAGAAACCCATGTCCCCTCTTATTCAAACCAACAGCACAGAATGGTGGTCTGGCATGTGCTGCTCAGTGCTCTTCCATTCTGTCTCAGATGAGGAGCCTAATAGTGGATCATTCAGAGGCAGAAGTAGTTAAGAATCAACCAGACCTGGGTTGAAAGCCCAGCTCTTACGCTAATTAACTGTGTGACCTTGGATAAGTTACTTAACCTCTCTGAGCTCTTAACGTCAAAATTATTTTGTGAGCCATTGTTGCTGAGCTTGAAAGACCATCCAAACAGCACCTTGCCTTCAGTTAGAACTATGTCAGAACAGTAAAGTTGACTGTGGAAAGGCAGGCTACTCTAGATGAACAAAGAATACAAAAACGGAACTGGATAGAATCCAAGGGAAACTTCAAACACGAAAACTTCTCAGTATCCTTTATGATAATATGCTTTTCTCCTAAGCATTTTCAAGCACTTTACACACATTGTTCAGGACAAGCCCTGAAGACTAAAAAAAAACCAAACCCATTGCCATTGAGTCGATTCCAACTCATAGTGACCTATAGGACAGAGTAGAACTGCCTCTAAAGGGTTTCCAAGGAGCAGCTATCGGATTCGAACTGTCAATCTTTTGATTAGCAGCCAAGCTCTTAAGCCACTGCACCACCAGTGTTCCAAGCCCTGAAGAATGGGTAGTAAATATCCCCTTGCCCATCACCCTTTCTCCAGAGAACTGGCCTCATTTCCCTCTGCCATGCCCAGTACGAGCACAATGCTTAGTGAAGCAATGACTATGTAATCTCCACGAAGGCAGGGAAAGTGGAGTTGAATAATAGCTAATGTATACTGAGCACTTGGCTATGTGACCTGGTAGCACAGGGGTTAAGCATTCAGCTGCTAACCAAAATGGTGGTGGTTCAAACCCACCTAGCAGCTCTGTGGCAGAAAGATCTGGCAATCACCTTCTGTAAAGATTACAGCTATGGAGCAGCTCTACTCTGTCGCATAGGGTTGCTATGAGTTGAAAATAGACTCAACAGCACCTAACAACACTGAGCACTTGCTATGTGCCAGAAAACAAAAAAACCTGTTGCCGTTGAGTCTATTCGGACTCACAGTGACCCTATAGGACAGAGCAGAACTGTCCCATAGGGTTTCCAAGGCTATAATCTTTACTGAAGCAGATTGCTACATCTTTCTTCTGCGGAGCAGCTTAGGGGTATGAACTGCTGACCTTTTAGTTAGCAGTCCAGTGCTTAACCACTGCGCCACCAGGGCTCCTTCTATATGCCAGAAACTGTTCTACTTGTTTTACATGAATTTTTCTATTCTGAACTTGAGAGCAATCTGGTCAAGCGGGTAGTATCAAAGAATGAGGCAAAGAAGGCTAAGAAACTTGCCCAAGGTCACACAGCTAGCCAGGGGTACCATCTAGTTTGTCTGGCTCGAGATTCAAGACTTCTGATGTTTTAACTATTAAACTATAGCCTCCCTGGTTGAAGTTATACTTCTTCAGCTGCTTTTTACACTTCAGCTGCTCAAATTAATCATCAGAAGTTCCAAACCAAACAAAATCAATGATTCACTTTTGAGGAAAAAGTTAAGTACCTGGCCCTTATGGAGTTCTTAGACTTTGGGGACAGAGTCCTTCATCTTCTACTCGGCAGCAAGAATGCGATGTGTTTGAGACTCCTCCCTTCTTCGTTCAAAAGGTTGTATTTTTACATACTGATTTTCTAAAGGATAGAATCATACTTCATGTCACTGTGGAATATGAGGCCTTCCTTCCACATTTATTGAGTGCCTCACCAGTGGAACACAAGGGCAAATGAACAAGAGCAGTCATAATTGCTGCCCTCAAGGAGCTTACAGTCTAGTCAAAGATGGTAAAATACTCACATGGATAAAACTGCAACTATGTTACATGATTTCCTGAGAACTTACAAGAGATTAGACGTAGGAGCTAGTCAAGAACGTCTAAAATGGCTTCTATGAGGAAGGTAAGCTTGAACTGAGATCGAAAGGATGGTTAGAAAGTTAGTAACTAGGAAACAGAGGAGTCCCTGGGTGGTGCAAATGGTTAAGCGCTTGACTACTAACCAAAAGGTTGGCAGTTGGAACCCACCCAGAGGCATCTTGGGAGAAAGGCCTGGTGATCTGCTTTCAAAAGATCATGGCCTTGGAAACCCTGTGGAGTGCCGTTCTACTCTGCACACGTGAGGCTGCCATGAAAACCAAAAACTAAACCCACTGCCATTGAGTCAATCTGACTCACAGTGACCCTACAGTACAGAGTAGAACTGCCCCATAGAGTTTCCAAGGAGCGTCAGGTGGGTTCAAACTGCTGACCTTTTGCTTAGCAGCTGTAGCTCTTAATCACTATGCCACGAGGTCACCACGAGTGAGAGTCAAACTCAGTGGCAACTGGCTTAGGAAGAGAGATGGGAAGAACATTCCATGCAGAGGAAACAGTACAAGAATTTAAGAATAGGAAAGTTAGATAAAATGGGAACCAGATTATGAAGGGAGGTGAAAAGATCAGATTTGCATTTTAAAGACATCCTCTTCCTGGTAATTCTTCATAGGCACAAAATTCCATGGCCAAAAAAATACCAGAAACTTAAAACTCACTGCCAAGAACCATGTGTGAATAATACATATTCTTATGCGGGGGCTTTTCACCTCAGGAATGACTGCAGCAATGACCACTAGGATCCTCATTTGTTACAGTACATGCCTTTGGCCCTGGTACCACAGTGACAGGCTCCAAGATTCAGGGCACACATGGTCACCAAACAAAAAGCATAGACACAAAGAAGAAATAAGCAAGACAAACAACGAACTAAAAAGAACATTTTTACAGTGGAAAAGGATGAACAGCTTGCCTTTTGCACGTATGCAAAAAAGTATCTCATCTCTTTGGTGACAGCATTAACTGAGGGACTAACAACATTTTCCTTAAAAGCTTCCATGTCCTATAGTTGCTATTCTTAGCTGAGCCACTGTAAAGGTCAACTTAATCAGCGTAAGAACTTTGTAAGTGCCAGCATAAAAAAAGACACTGTGCAGCAATGGTTTGCCTAAGTCTGGTTTTAATTTGGAAACCCTGGTGGCGTAGTGGTTAAGTGCTACGGCTGCTAACCAAAGGGTCAGCAGTTCGAATCTGCCAGGTGCTCCTTGGAAACTCTATGGGGCAGTTCTACTCTGTCCTATAAGGTTGCTATGAGTCGGAATCGACTCGACGGCACTGGGTTTGGTTTTAATTTGCCAATATTATGGGGCTGGAAAATTCTGCTAGCAACTGACTAATGGCAATAGCATCTTCACATCCTTAGGAAAACACTGGGGTTTTAAAGTTTAAGTGTAAAAATAGGAAAATTGAAATCTTTCACAGGATGCTAAAGTACAGGATGCTAACGATCTTGGTTGTTGCATATGACTTAAGCTTGGAACACCACCTCTGGCTTTCCCTGTGGTGAGAACCAAGTTCCTAATTCACTTAACAGATATATTCTGACCCCCCGCCATGTGCCAGGTACTGTGCTTGGTGCTACAGCTATTAGCAATGAACAGGATATTCTGGGGGAGAGCTTCTGCTTCTAGCAACAGAGCTGGGTAGGTAACTTTAAAAATTCTTCTACAGTGAAACTCCTAGAAATACTAGCTATACAGCAATATCTTTTCAAGTACACAGCAGAGCTTGCAAGAAATGTAAGGAACATCCCCAAGCGTCAAAACTGATGCGGGAGTCCTTCAGTCAAAGATTAGACGGGCGTTTAAAACAAACAGTAACACCTGTGGTTCAACCATATATACAAGACTAACTGGGCACACCAGCCCAGGGGCAATGACAAGAAGGCAGGGGAGACAGGAAAGCTGGACAAACGACAACGGGGAACCCAAGGTCAAGAAGGGAGAGTGTCGATGCATCACAAGGTTGGCAACTAATGTCACAAAACAATATGTACTAGTTGTTTAACGAGAAACTAATTTGCTCTGTAAACTTTCACTTAAAACACACACACACACACACACACACACCCATATGGGTGGGGGGAGGCTAGAAGCCACAGTGGTTAAATGAGATCAGGCTACATTTGCCCTGGAAGAATGGGTGGTTTGTTGGGCCCATCTGAAACAGGAAATTGTAACAGTGACCTGATACATAAGGGGATCCTCAAAGGGAGAAAACAGACTAGAAAAAAAGAGATCAGGGGCACACAGTGACAATAAGAAAGCTCTAAACTGAAGCTAAACTGAAGGGGGAAAGCTCTGAATTGAGATTATTATCTATTCTAATCATCTGTATGCATAGGCTTTCCTTCAAGCTGATTTGAGATTGAATTGTATATGATCTAAGAATCCCCAAACCAAAAAAATTATCACGAAAAGTAGTTCCAGGCTGGAAACACCTGTGATAATTTGGCAGCAGCAAAGGTTAAACTCTGAAGAGACCTACCCTCACTCAGGGCATGAAGGATTCCCATAAATAAAGCTGAAGATGAGCTCATAATCCAAAATACAAAAACTTACACAGAAATAACTCATCACAAACAAGACTTGGGAAATAACAGGATAAGGCCCCCTCCCCCAAATTAAGATAACAGAATGATCAGATAAACTATGTATGTTTCAAATACTTAAAGCCAAATACAAAGAATTAAAAAGAAGACACTACTAGAAAAGGGAGTGACCAAAAAGATTTGGGGAAAAAATAAAACTTGTAGAAAAATAGTTTATTGAAATTAAAAGCTCAGTGGATGGGTACCTTAGTTATCTAGTGTTGCTGTAATGAAATACTGCAAGTAGATGATTTTTAACAAAACGAAATTTATTTTCACACAGTTTAGCAGGCTAGAAGTCCAAATTCAGGGGGCCAGGTCCAGGGGAAGGGTTTTTCTCTCTCTGTTGCTTCTGGGGGAAGGTCCTTGCCATTCATCTTCCCCTGGTCTAGGAGCTTCTCAGAGCAGGGACTCCAGGTCCAAAGGATACACTCCACTCCTGGCTCTTCTTGCTTGGTGGCAAGTAGACTGACTCAAGATACAACCTAATCCTGTAGTGTGTCCTGCTTCATTAACATTGTTGTTGCTGTTAGGTGCCGTCTAATCTGTTCCGACTCACAGTGACCCTATGTACAATATAATGAAACACTGCCCGGTTCTGCGCCATGCCCACAATCATTGTTATGGTTGAGCCCATTATTGCAGCCACTGTGTCAATCCATCTTGTTGTGGGTCTTCCTCTTTTTCATTGACCCTCTACTTTACCAAGTGTGATGCCCTTTTCCAGGGACTGATCTCTCCTGACAACATGTCCAAAGTATGTAAGACGTAGTCTCGCCATCCTTTCTTCTAAGGAGCATTCTGGTTGTACTTTCTCCAGGACAGATTTGTTTGTTCTTTTGGCAGTCCATGGTGTATTTTCAATATTCTTCTCCAACACCACAATTCAAAGGCGTCAATTCTTCTGTCTTCCTTATTCATTGTCCAGCTTTTGCATGCATATTATACTATTAAAAATACCATGGCTTGGGTCAGGTGCACCTTAGTCTTCAAGGTGACATCTTTGTTTTTCAACACTTTAAATAGGTCTTTTGCAGAAGATTTGCCCAATGCAACGCGTCTTTTGATTTCTTGACTGCTGCTTCCATGGGTGTTGACTATGGATCCAAGTAAAATGAAATCCTTGACAACTTCTATCTTTTCTTCATTTATCATGATGTTGCTTATTGGTCTGGTTGTGAGGATTTTTGTTTCTTTATGTTGAGGTACTGGGTTTGGTTTTTGGTTTTATGTTGAGGTGTAATCTATACTGAAGGCTGTGGTCTTTGATCTTCATCAAGTCCTCTTCACTCTCTGCAAGCAAGGTTTTGTCATCTGCATAACGCAGGTTGTTAATGAGTCTTCCACCAATCCTGACGCCCCGTTCTTCTTCATATAGTCCAGCTTCTTGGATTACTTGCTCAGCATACGCCTCATTAACATAACTGCCCATAATCCTACCTCATCAACATAATAGAAGTTAGGATTTACATTACATGAGATCACAAAATGGAGAACAACCGCACAATACTGGGAATCACGGCCTAGCCAAGTTGACACATTATTTTGGGGGGACACAATTCAATCAATAACAATGAGTTACACTTAAGATTAGAGAAAGTTGAAGACAGAATTAGTTAAATGGAAAACAGACCTGAGAAAATTACTCAGAGAGGTACTTCTACCAATTAAGAAAAAACATGGAAATGGAAAATATGAAATAAAGAGTTGAAAAAGTTAAGAAGAGAATGGGGGAGAGACAAAATTCAAAGAGATAAGTGAAAATTTTCCAGAACTGATGAAAGATACAGAACTTCAGACAAACAATAATAAACCCATACCTAGACACATTGTATGAAACTGTAGAACAACAAAGACAAAAAGATCTTAAATACCTTCTAAAGCAGAAGACTGAAACAAACAAGTAAAATTAGGAATTTATAACAGTTATAACTTCCATGAGGATAATAAAATAGGATAATGGGACCAAGGACTTTAGCTGGGGTGGTCAGAGAAGGTCTCCCTGAGAAGGTGACACCTGAGTGGAGACTGGAATGATGAGAAGGAGCCAGCCTAAGCAGGCTGCAGGAAGAGTGTTCCAGAGAGGAAGTATCATGCGCATGCAAAGGCACAAAGGCAGGAATGAGCTTGTGTGGCTTGAGTACAGTAAATCTCAGGGAGAGCAGTGTGAAAGGAGAGCTGAGAGTTCAGGAGAGGCCAAGACTCATATGCTTTGCGCACCAGTTAAAATAATATCCAAAGTATCATCGCTTGTAAATTCATTGTTGGCTTCAGCTAGTATCTCTCTCTAAGGTTTTGGTGAGGCTTCTTTAATGGCCTTGAATATGAAAATATTTTTACAACTCTCTTATTTACTTTTCAACCTGGGCCCGGGTTGTAGCTGCTTACTCTGTAAGCAACAAAAATCAAGTTTTCTTCCATTCTTGAACCAGAAATGGCTTTCCAGAAAGCGTATCAAATTCTGGCACTGCATAAATACTGGGATGGAGCTCTACTTGATTTTGGTAACGCAGTGGTTTTGGTGGTTGTCTGTAACCAAAGTATAACAAGGTCTTCACAAACAAAACAGATTTGAAATGGCTATATGAGAATGGAGCCCTGATGGCACACTGGTTAAGAGCCCAAAAGGTTGGCAGTTCAAATCTACCACCTGCTCCCTGGAAACCCTAGAGGGCAGTTCTACTCTGTCCTAGCTATGAGTCAGAACTGACTCCACAGCAATGGTTTTTTATATGAGAAAAGGCAGCAAGTTAAACTTAGAACTTGTTCTGTTTTTGTTCTAGCCTAAGCAGAATCTTCAAATTCTGAAACTGTGGTGCTTTCAGGTCCTCAGATACTTAGAAAAAGATTTGTGGGTGGTCATAAAAAATATTGTTTAAAGCTTTGTGGATTTACCTGTATTTTTACAATAATAAAGTTAAGATCACTTTCTTTCTATACCACTAGTTTTTAAGGCTGTGTGAAGAGTGGAGAGGACTAGCCAATATGGTTTAAGGGCACACGTTTTGAATTGGGTGGTGTGAAGTTACAGAAAAGCTGAGGATGAAAGAAAGTAAGCCCAGGAAGAGGAGTGATTCAGCAGGAGCCCTAGTGTGATGCTTCCTAGGTGTTAGTGTCATCTCCCTTTCCTTGATGGTAGGGGTTGTCACATACTATTTTTTTATTTTTCACAATATATACTATGCAAAATAACTACCTTTTACTCTTTGCTAACTAGAGGAGCTCCAGCTCATCCTCTTTGATAAAGGGCAGGCCACTGTTAAGAACTTAATCAAGACTCTGTTTTGTATGTACTGGGATATTAGGAATATATTTTTATATTGTTTGGTCAAGTTCAATAATTTCCCGAAAGGACAAATGGCCTGGCTAGATGGGCAGGTTCCCCTAACCAGGCCAGAAAATCTTATCTGATAAGACTCAGCCTCATCTCTCAGATATGAATGTGCTTTATTCTTAAAGAGGCTCTGGACTTCAGCTCCCTGGGTTCAGGAGCACCCAGGACCCCATTCACTAACTGTAACCAGCTGCCATCAAGTCTATTTCAACTCATGGTGACCCCACATGTGTCAGGGTAGAACTGTGTTGTCGGGTTTTCAGTAGCTGGTTTTTCAGAAGTAGGTCATAACTGTCCTGACAGGGAACACAACAGAAAACCCCTGAGGGAGCAGGAGAGCAGTGGGATGCAGACCCCAAATTCTCATAAACAGACCAGACTTAACGATGTGACTGAGACTAGAAGGACCCTGGTAGTCATGACGCCCAGACCTTCTGTTAGCCCAAGACAGGAACCATTCCCAAGGCCAATTCTTCAGACAGGGATTGGAACGGACAGCGGGATAGAAAAAGATGCTGGTCAAGTATGAGCTTCTTGGATCAAGTAGACACTTGAGACTATGTTGGCATCTCCTAGCTGGAGGGGAGATGAGAGGCCAGAGGGGGTCAGAAGCTGGTGGACTGGACACGAAAATGGCGAGTGGAGGGAAGGAGCAGATTGTCTCAATAGGGGGGAGCAATTAGGAGTATACAGCAAGGTGTATATAAATTTTTGTATGAGAGATTGACTTGATTCGTAAACTTTCACCTAAAGTGCAGAAAAAAAAAAAGTACATCAGCAGGACTTTCTTCTGAGGTAACTCTGGGTGGACTCAAACCTCGAACCTGCTAACCTCGGTCAGCAGCCTAGCGAGCTAATACCTTAAAAGATAAGGCCATAGAAAAGCCTGGAGTCTAATGGAAGGATGTGCTCTGTGTTGCTGAAGGGGAGACCCTGCTGCACAGAGGCCAACAAGCAGCCCATTTACTTCTATCTGTGAGGCCCTCCTAGGACTGACTCTTAAGAAACTGAGGAAGAGCAACACGATGAATCACAATAAACCAGGGCTTCTCACAAATAAGTGGATTTGTCCCAAATTCTCTACTTAAACAATTGCAACAAAATAGATCTGTGTTGATGGAAGCAAGCAAGGTGCCCATCAACGGATGAATGGATAATTATGGTATATTCACACAATGGAATGCTACGCATCGATAAAGAACAATGAGGAATCTGTGAAACACTTCATAACATGGAGGAACCTGGAAGGCACTATGCTGAGTGAAATTAGTCAGTTGCAAAAGGACAAATATTATATAAGACCGCTATTATAAGAACTTGAGAAACAGTTTAAACCGAGAAGAAAACATTCTTTCGTGGTTACGAGAGGGGGGAGGGAGGGTGGGAGAGGGCCACTCACGAATTAGATAGTAGATAAGAACTACTTTAGGTGAAGGGAAAGACAGCACACAATACAGGGGAGGTCAGCACAACTGGACTAAACCAAAACCAAAGAAGTTTCCTGAATAAACTGAATGCTTTGAAGGCCGGCGTAGCAGGGGCAGGGGTCTGGGGACCATGGTTTCAGGGGACATCTAAGTCAATTGACATAATAAAATCTATTAAGAAAACATTCTGCATCCCACTTTGGAGAGTGGCTTCTGGGGTCTTAAACGCTAGCAAGTGGCCGCCTGAGATGCATCAATTGGTCTCAACCCACCTGGATCAAAGGAGAATGAAGAACACCAAGGACACAAGGTAATTATGAGCCCAAGAGACAGAAAGGGCCCCATGAACCAGAGACTACATCATCATGAGACCAGAAGAACTAGATGGTGCCCGGCTACAACCGATGACTGCCCTGACAGGGAACGCAACAGAAAACCCATGAGGGAGCAGGAGAGCAGTGGGATGCAGACCCCAAATTCTCATAAAAAGACCAGACTTAATGGTCTGACTGAGACTAGAAGGACCCCGGTGGTCATGGCCCCCAGACCAGAACCATTCCCGAGGCTAACTCTTCAGACATGGATTGGACTGGACAATGGGTTGGAGAGGGATGCTGGTGAGGAGTGAGCTTCTTGGATCAGGTGGACACTTGAGACTATGCTGGCATCTCCTGCCTGGAAGGGAGATGAGAGGGTAGAGGGAGTTAGAAGCTGATGAAATGGACACAAAAAGAGAGAGTGGAGGGAAAGAGCGGGCTGTCTCATTAGGGGGAGAGTAACTGGGAGTGGGTAGCAAGGTGTATATGGGTTTTTGTGTGAGAGACTGACTTGATTTGTAAACTTTCACTTAAAGCACAATAAAAATTATATATATAAAAAAAATAGATCTGTGTTTCCAAAGTGTGGCCCATGGGCCCAAAATCACCTGGGCTATTTAAACAAGCTCCCTGATATCTTCACATATACTCAAGTCTGAGAACCAATGCCCTAGATCTATAACAGACACACAACAAACACAATTTTTGCCCTCTAAAATTGGAGTGGACTAATGTTCTTTTTCTAGAATCACAAACACACCCTAACACAATTACCCCCATGAGTGCCCACAAAGAATCAAAGTACATTAAAGTATTTATACCCTTTCTGCCTCATTCCATAAAAAAATACACACAATAGATAGTCAACATAAATTTTAAAAAGAAGACATATGTTAGGTACACTCCCAGTCACACCAACACTACTGCCAAAGCAGCATCTCAACTGGATTCTCATTAAATAGGCCCCAAACTGAGCAGGTGGCAAAGAAATTAAAATCAATTTCCTGCATTGCTATTAGGAACCTGAATAACAAACTCAGAAAAAGCCACTTGATCCTGGTAGGAAAATCCCAGAGCAAAGATCGGAAGTTGCAACATACGCCCTGGCTTCCTTGTCGATTACCTCGTGCAAGCAGGTTTGCAAGGTCTGGCTGGCTGTGGCAGCACAGGACACTGGGTTAAAGAAGGAAAGAGAGTCCTGCTTTGAGGTATCCCCAGCAAATCCACATCACTGGTCTCTTCAGCTGCATAATAAATCCACTGACATCTTTAGCAAGCGCTGGCGCAGAAAGCGGAGGGCTGAACTAGCAGCAGCACACGGTGGGGCAGGTGAATAGTAGGTGGCACTCAGGCAGAGCAGGAGGGCAATTCAGCAGACCACTGTCTGTCCACAGTTGGTTCCAGGAGGGCAGATCCTTTCCTTCACATGTTGCAGGACTGTTTCTCCACACTCACAAGTAAGGACTGCCAGCTAGTGTCCCCCCAATGAGTTTTATGCCTGCATGGTACCTTTGTTTTTCATTTTTTTTTTTTTTAAATGAAATTGTTGACGTTTTTAAATGAGAAGAATTCATATCAAAATCCAGATTTCCAGCTTCTCTTGAAAAACTAGAGCCCACATACCCATAGGGCCATAACAGGCTACAGCAGAGATGTATATGGGCTCCTGCTTCACCACAGTCTACCCCCAAGTCCCTAATGAACAATAATCCTATCTGCTTAACTCAGTCATATCACTGCCTGGTCCCTGTGGGCATCGAATTAACTATTCCTGCACTAAAATTTAGTAATAGATCGTTCCTCCCCTCACCCTGAGGTTAAGGCACCATAAGGGCCCAAATATAAGCACTGGCCATCTGAATTCTCTACACTGAGGCTCAAGTAAACACATTACACAACATGGACAATAGGCACCGGGACAAAGAAGAGGGGCCCCTCTTCATGCATGAAGGGAATGATGCCTCTTGGTAAGTAACAGAACCTCTTGGTAAATAGGAGAACCTCTTGGTAAGCAGGAGAACCTCTTGCCAGGACAACATTCAAGAAATGGAGAAGAACACCAAGCTCTGCCTAACTGGGGCTGGGCATTTTGACTTGTGCTACTTATTCCCCTCTTCACAGGAAACTAAGAAACTGAGATTCAGAGTGGTTACACAGCTAGAAAAAGTTTTCAGGATCTAACGCCCAAATTTTAGTCGGAAGTTTAGGCGTTATCCTAAACTTTCATGCTGACAGGCACAAAAAGGACCCATAAGATATGGACCCTGCCTTTGAGTCATTTTATAATAACTAAACTCTTAGGTTAAAAACAGTTTATCTTTTAATTCTTGTTGCTGAAAACCTTCCTAAGATACTTACGTTTATTTTGTGCCTTAATAACTACTGTCTAAGCAACAGAATTTATTCTTTTTTTAATGATTTGTCATATGGCAAAGCCTTAGCGTCACCATTTCGAGCAACAATCATTGCATCATTGTAAAGATATATATAGTGATGTCCCTGGAGCTATAGTGATGTCCCTGAATGGTGCAAACAATGTACTTGGCTGCTAACCAAAAGGCTGGAGGTTCTAGTCCACCCAGAGTCACCTCGGAAGAAAGTCCTGGTGATCTGTGTCTGAAAAATCAGCCACTGAAAACCCTAGGGTGTCCGGTTCTGTTCTGACACATACGGAGTTGCCATGAGTTGGAATCGGCTCAGTGGCAACTGGTTTTATAGCTATAGTTATACAGACAGACACACACACACATATAGTTAAAATACAGTAAGTCCCTGGGTTACGAATGACAGACTTACAGACAACTCCTACTTGCCCTTTAATGTTATGTAAATTTGCCCTCACTTTGAAATGATGGGACCAAGCCCTACTCCCAACAAATTCTTCATCACAATCACTTTCACCTGCTGCATGTGCAGCATTTAAACATTTAAACCAAAAACCCATTGCCCATCAAGTTGATTCCAACTCACAGCGGCTCTACTGGGCAGAGTAGAACTGCCCCATAGTGTTTCCAAGGAGCAGCTACCTGGTGGATTTGAACTGCCAATCTTTCGGTTAGCAGTCAAATGCTTAACCACTGTGCCACCAGGGCTCCATTCTCGCACTAAAGTAAGGCAAAAAGAACCATATGCTATCATTCCCACTTACCTACAAATTCTTAAAAACAATTTGGAACAGATCTCATTTGTACCCAGCGACTGTCTATATTCCATACATATTTACATAGAGCTCTCGAGTTTTTTAAACCTCTTTCACAGCCAGCCCTGCATTTGAGCCTGCCTGCCAGCACCCTGCAAGAGGTCAGAAGACGTACCACTATCCCTACCTTAAAAAAAAAAACTTAGGGATGAAGAAATCAACACTTAGAGTAAGGCTGCAGAATCCAGATTGTTAAAACCCTGGTCCTTCTAACTTTGGGTTCAGTATTCTTTCCATGACTGGGTTCTAGCTCGTTAAAGTATTTACTATATCTTAAAAATGTATTTGGTCAAATAAAATACCCACTGCTTTACCAGGAAAGAAGATAAAGTGGTGCCGTTTTCAATAGGGTCTGAAACATTGAAGGTACAAGTTAATTTATTTACTGCTATGTACTTTAAAAGAGGTTCACCAACAATTCTCCAAAGAAGATACACAAATGGCCAAAAAGCACATGAAAAGATGCTCAACGTCATTAGTCAGTACTGAAACCAAATCAAAACCACAAATGAGATGCCACTTCACACCTTCTTGGATGGCTATTAATGAAAACCATTTGTGGAGAAACTGGAGCCCTTGTGCACTGCCAGTGGGAAAGTAAAATGGTGCAGCCGTTAAAGATAAACAAAATGTGGTATATACGTGCGACACACTACCATGCAGCCATAAAACAGAAGGAGCCTTGAAGACATTATGCTAAGTTAAATAAGCCAGACACAAAAGGACAAATTAAGTGTGCGATCTCACTTACATGAAGTACTTAGAACAGGCAAATTCATAGAAACAGAGAGTAGGCTACCAGGGGCTGGGGAGAGGGAATAACGGAGATTTGTTGTCTAATGGATATGGGTGTTCTGTTTGGGATGATTTAAAAAAAAAATCTGGAAACGGTGATGGTTACACAATACTGTGAGTGTACTTAATATCACTGAATTGTGCACTGTACCACTCAAAATTGTTAAAATGAGAAATCTCATGTTATGTATATGTTACCATGATTAAAAAAAGAGATTCACCACGATTTCACTCGAAGGGCGCATGTGAGGTTTCAGGGATATTCCTCTTCTGAAGCATAATTGTAAATTTAACCCCATTTTACCACAGCAATTCCATCCCCCTACGGCAGGCTTTTGTTGGGAGCAAATGGCATAATAACGGGATTTGCTTTGTGTGTTTTGTCTGGAGACCAGTACCAGCGGTTTATTGCTAGTAAAAACTTCAACACCGTTCAAGGAAACTGTTTACTTCTACCTCAAAGGATCACATTAGAAATGGTCTCACTGCAACCAGATCCCAGATAAAAGAAGTATTCAGAATTCAGAGGAGATGTCTCCAAAAGACCCTGAATAACTTTAAAGAAACAAGAATTTTCCAGATTCTACAGTCTTATTCTTAAGAGATCAAAACAGACTTCAGGTGATTTAGAAAAGAGGGAATTTAATGTTACCAGAGAGTACAATAAACCCAAGTCATTGCAATAGGGACCCGGCTTGAAATATGGTCTATTATTCAAATCATATATTTTTAGGTTTTTTAATCATTCTTTAAACTGTATAAAGTCATCTGGGTACTACTGAGATCCTGCCCTTCTAGGGGATGGTTATCCAGATTGTTCAGAGTAACAGTAGAAAATTTTAGTTCCAGAAGGGCTAGGTCTTATCTGTTGTTGTTAGTTGCCATCAAGTTTAGCTTTTGATTCATGGCGACCCCAAGTGTGCAGAGCAGAACTTTGCCATAGGGTTTTCAAGGCTGTGACTTTTCTGAATCAGATCTCCAGGCCTGTCTGCTGAGGTATCTCTGGGTGGGTCTGAACCACCAGCCTTTCAGCTACTAGTTGAGTGCTTAACCATTTGAGCTACCCAAGGACTCCTTGCTCTTATCTACTGGCCCACAAACAACTGACCATCCTTGACAAGACATAACACCCACTGATTAAGGGGGCAACCAAGATGTTAAGATTCTAAATCTCTGGGCAGATAACTAACACACACTGCTTAGAATGCAGCAAGAAAAAGCACACCGACTTCACTATTGATACAATTCAATCCTCCTCCCCTTGCTCATGACACCGCTTCCTAAGCAGAAGGACTACTATGAATCAGTAATTAGTAGCCCAGGGTTGTTCAACCTTGACCCTATTGACATTTGGGCCAGATAATTCTTTGTTGTGGGGGACTGTCCTGACCATTGCAGGATATATAGCAGCCTCAACTCACTAGACACTGGTAGCCTTGGTCTCGAATCACTAGACACTGGTAGCAACTCCCTCCAATTGTGAGAACCAATAACGCCAAGACATTACCAATGTCTGGGGCGGGGAGGGGGGGAACAACAAAATTACCCTTGGTTTAGAACCACTGTTCCAGCCAAATGGTACCACAAAGTTACTGCAGAGTTGTGCTCCATCCAGTCTCGTACTCCAATTGCCTCGTGGGATCCCCCAACTACTCTGTAAATTCCCCAAGGGCAGGGCTGATGTCACTCTCAAAGTACCTATCCTAGAGCAAAGGATGGGGGCATGCAAAAAATCTTCACAAGGAACCCCAGGGGCTAGAAGTCCTTCTTAACGCTTCCTGTGCCCCTGAGCTACACAGTACAAGCAGCGGCATGAAGTGGTCCTCCAAGAGTTAAGCTTAGGCTGTGGTGAAGTGATTTTATCATGAGCAGTGAGAGACTTACCCATGGCTCTCTGGCCATGCCAAGCTTAGAACCACACGTGGAGATGGTGGAGTGGTTGCACATTCTGTTTAGGCTGGCAGCCTGGCCCAGCCTATCCTGGCCTCCCCTCCATTGCACTCGAGACCACACCAGAGGGGTGGGTGATCACTGGGATTCACGCCACTGCCTGGTGGGTCACCAGGGATTTCCAAACCCTTGTTAAAAACCACATGATAAGCTGGGCAGTATTTGCAAGGAAGACTGAGACCTTGAGTCACAGCTTAGCGAGTGCTCCTGAAAGCACGTGTGTTAAGCAAGAGAACCAAACAATAATAAATAATCTGGCTTCCTTGATGCAACACCCAAGGGAACCAATGTCTTACGTGCAACACAGCACCAGCAAACCCTAAGCCACTGTCAGGAAAAGGAATTACTGCGTCACTCTCCAGCCATTCCCAAAGCATGTCTCCGTCTCCCCAGATATACACACAGCTTTCCGACACTGCCCCTCCTCTTTTACTTGGAAGAACAAGATAGGTCAAGCAAGTCACCTCCCAGGATTGAATCACCACTTCCAGCAATCAGTAACAGAAGCCACTTTTGTTGTCCAGTGTTCAAGACCAGTTAAACCCTGGTCAGAGAAACAGTGGCTCTGGAGGGGCACAGATAGGGTTACTGCAGGTCAACATTCAGGGCTGTTTCCATCCATTGTTGCTACAAACTAGCAACAGAGTCAAGAAGTGTCAGAGAGAGTTAACAAACTTAGGAGTGTGCTAGGGTATGAGGGTTTAAATAGGCCGAAATTACTCTGTTTTCCTGGACTAACATTTACCTCTTCAAGGAAAAGGAGTGCAAGGGAGTGGATCACACTCACAGGCTATCACTGGAGAAAGTGACTGTTTTCTTTGGCTCCATCCTGTATTCAAGTTTCAGAATCGGCAGATACAGTCCTCTTCGCCACTAAGTTACTGTCCAGTTCACTGATTTCTCTTTGCTTTGATAACAGCAATGTGATGAAAAACAAGCCATGTTCCTTTAAAAAAAGCAGCTTCTTTCAACAGAGGTGGCTGGTTGTTCAAACAACTTATCTGAAAGGGTTTAGGAAAGAACCACCTTCTCTCACCTTTAGGTGACAATAGGGAACTGAGGTGTTCTGCAGAGCTACCACTTAAAAGGTTTTTACAGATCGGTTCAGATAAGGATTCAGGCTTCAACCTTTGGTAGTACAAACAATGAGTGTCACCTTAGCATTTGCTGCATTATACAGCCAGGCCCCTTCAAGCAGGATCATGCTTAGTTTGTCCTGAACCCAGGACAGAGAGGCTAAGCACAGAGGATAACGGTGTCCGGGAGCCAACCCTTAGCCCTTTGCAGAGCACAGAGCATGCAGGGAGAAGGGGGCGGGTCTGGCAGCAGACTTTCGGTGCAGGTACCACGCCAGGGTGATATGCAAGAGCAGGACTGTCCTCGAAAAGACCTGCCGTCCAGTTCCACCACTGGCACACATCAGCTACGGGATCCTGAACTGATAACTTCTTGAGTTTTAGTTTCCTCACCGAAAAAAGGAGATCAAACCTCCTGCCCCTTGGGTGGCTGTCGTGATGAAATAATAAACGTCCCATGTAAATGCTGGCTAATATTCAGCAGTTTAGGGGTTAAATTAAAAGTCAGCAAGCCTTCTCTTCCCTGTCCCCAATCATGGCTCCCACCCTGCAGCTTCAGGCTGGCCACCACCACAGCATTGTCCACACTTTCCAATTACCTGCACACCTATCCTACTTCCTTTACCTGATTGTAAATACCTTGAAGGCAGGGATAGCGTTTATACATCTTTGTATCCACAATGTACTCTGAACAGAGTAGGTGCACGGTACTTTTCAGGTACTTTGAATAGAATAGGTGCACAGTACTTTTCATATGACAGCAGGTTAAACATTTGAATCCTCCTACATTACAAAATCACCACCTTCTAAATCAAACATGAAAGAGAATTCATTCAAATTAGCAACTACGAACATTCTGTTGCAATCTTGCTCTCTGAAAATCAGTAATTCATCTGTTAGGTATACATGAATTGTCTCTTCACCAGGAAACCTACCCTCTGATCTCATCAGACAATAAAGGGGCTAGCATGCTCAAAGGGAGACCTGTGGCACAGTGGTTAAGTGCTCAGCTGCTAAACTGAAAGGTCAGCTGTTCAAACCCACCAGCCACTCTGTGTGCGAAATCAGTCTGCTTCCATAAACATTTATATCCTCGGGAACCCTGTAGGGCAGTTCTACTCTGTCCTGTAGGGTTGCTTGGAGTCTTCCAACTCGACGGCAATGAGTGGTAGTAGTAGCATGCTTAATTGTGTGTGGAAACTCTGGCGGCGCAGCGGTTAAGTGCTATGGCTGCTAACCAAAAGGCTGGCAATTTGAATCTACCAGGGGCTCCTTGGAAACTCTATGGGCAGTTCTACTCTGTCCTATAGGGCTGCTATGCTACCACGATGAGTAATTGTGTGTTGTAATCTAAAATGTGATATGCAGTTCCCCCACCCAAAAAATTTAGCAGGTGACTCTCTTCTCCTTCTGAATGTTAGCTCCTCTAAACACAAAGATTGTTCTTTAGTCCACACTGTAGCTTCCAGTGAGCTGTCTTAACTGTCCCTTGCATGAAAAAACACATCCTACAGCCTGTTTGCCCGTTACAGACAATAAAGTCATGCCACACTCATTGTTACTTTGCAGGACTCTACAGCTTTCTTCCTTCTCTGTCCATAAAGGACAATATTTGATGGGCCAAGGTCCTTGTCTTGCCTCAGGCATACTCAATACTGTGACTCATAGGTGGCAGTTTCCCTTCTCAGGAAAAAACAAAAACAACACTCCCAACCTGATCTGTCTGGAATGCTTTTTCCCCAGCTCATGTATCTGGTAAACTCCTACTCATTCTTCAAGACTCTGATCAGGTATCACCTTCTCAGGAAAGCCTTTGTGCCCATCCTCTCCCCCAGCCTTAGATACTTTTCTACCCTCTGCTATCCTACCAAAAACCTACTGCCACCCAGTTGATCCCGACTCATAGCAATGCTACAGGACAGAGTAAAACTGCCTCATAGGGTTTCCAAGGCTGTAAATCTTTATGAAAGCAGACTGCCACATCTTTCTCCTGCAGAGCGGCTAGTGGGTTTGAACCACCAACCCTTTGGTTGGCAGCCAAGTGCTTCACCAATGCACCACCAGGGCTCCTTTCCGCTATCCTAAAACAAAACAATAAAATCAAACATGTTGCCGTCAAGCAGATTCCAACTCATAGCGACCCTACTGGACAGAGTAGAATTGCCCCATAGGGTTTCCAAGGAGCAGTCGGTGGATATGAACTGCCAACCTTTTGGTTTTCAGTCGAGCTCTTAACCACTAAGTGTGACACCAGGGCTCCTCTGCTATCCTAGTCCCTGGTTTTTAAACCCTGGGGACCAGAGACTCTCAGAGTTTGGCCAGAAACTACCTGGGTCAGAATTGCCCAGAGATTTAATAGAAATGCAGATTCCTGAGCCCCACCCCAGACCTACAGAACCTATATTTTAATAAGCCCTGCTCCAGATAATTTCTATGCATTTTGAGAACTACTGCATTAGTGTGTGAGCTCCTTGGAAGTAAGGACTGCGCTTTATTTAGCTTTGCCTCCTTTGTGCCTGGCGCACATTCATTAAGTTTTCAAAATCTCCATGCAGTGGCATCATTCCATAGATGCTGTAAGCATGGCATTCTTCCACGGAAAAATGAAAATGGACAAAGAGGCAAGCAGGGTCTTAGCCGATACCTGGGCCAGGCTAGAAAACAACCTTCAGAAGATACGACCCGACTAGAACAACCCATTAATCCTACTCTACTCTCACCGACGTTGGGCAATGCAGTCTAGGTAGTGAGAAAATCCAGGCTTCGAAAACAAAAATCAGGTTAAAAACCAACTTCAAGTACCATTCCCCTAGCTAGTTGGGCAACTTTGGGCAAGTGGCTTAAATTAACTTCTGTAAACTTTCGCACACACTTCTGTAAAAACAGGTTAACACTTCCACTTAAGACTCAGGCTTGTTATGTGGGTTATGAGGGAAAAAATATAGGAAAGTACATACACATTATGGATGATAAAAACCAACAGTGTATATACTTTTGTGTCATTTTCTTTTTTAAAAAAACATAATTATCGCCAAGTAATCTTCAGAAGGTTTGTTTTTTCAGTGACCCCAGTAAAGACCGTAGTTACGCTATCAGACATAGAAATGCCAGAAATATACAAAATTATGTAACCAAAAATACTCAGAAAATTTACAGGCAGTTTGAATCACAGAAGCCTAGGGCCAAAACGGCCTTTAAAATGTCCTCTAGTTTAGCCTTCTACAAAGAAACGGTGATCTCAAACAAGAGTTAAAGATTCACCTGCCGTTCATCCTCTAAGGTGCTCCCCAAGACAACCATCCCAACCCTTCACTCTCCTTGAAAATTTTAATTCAATGCTCAAACCAAAAAAACCAAACCCGTTGCAGTCGAGTCAATTCCGACTCATAGCGACCCTATAGGGCAGAGTAGAACTGCCCCATAGAGTTTCCAAGGAGCACCTGGTGGATTTGAACTGCCAACCGTTAGGTTAGCAGCTGTAGCACTTAACCACTGTGCCACCAGGGTTTCCAATTCAGTGCCACTACCACTTAACTCTCACTTGATTCAGTGGAGGTTATTGGACATAGGCCCTCAGTATACAGCCTCCCAGCTCCAAGTCAACACACACTGGTATTCACCAAACCACAAGTGTGAGACTTCACTTCCAAATGCTGTGGGCTCCGGCCCTGGATCCTTGCCACCCCTCTGTAAAGGAACTGTCCTCTAGCTGCCAGTTTCCTATACCCCTTGTGATCTTGTATCTTTTAGGGGTGAGTAGATAAAAATAATAGTTCAGTTTTTACGAAATGCCTACTCTCCGTCAGACAAGGTGCTCATGTTTTACATATATCCTTTCATGGAATCCTCCCCAATACTTTACTAATAGGTGTTATTCTCTGCGTTTCAAAGGTGAATGAAGTTCACAGCAGTTAAGTGCCTGCACAAGATGGAATGAAGGTCTTTCTGGCTCCCCATCCCTAATCTACATCAGGCAGTTTTCCCCTTCTCTCCCTGCCTGCTGACATAGCATGAGATGCTTCTTCCATCCTATTTCCAAATGGACAAAATCCTTGCCGGGGCTCCTCTCCGCCCATAGGTTAAAAGAACAGCCTTTCCTGGTGGGGAGGGGGCTGCTCAATATGGGGCCACTGCCCTCTGCCTGTCAGCTGCATCAAAGGGACATCCTCTGAAGACTACCAAGAGCAATAATGGAGTGTCTGGAGCTTTTCAGAGAAGCTTACTTTTAAAGAATTTCAGGCAACCTAAGGGAGGCTGGCTCACCTAGCACTTTTCTAAGCATGAGATGAAAGCAGCAGTCCTTAGTAGCTTCTCCCTAAAGCTTCAGGGTAGATCTCATCTGTGGCTTCTCCTCACCCAGGACCTGGCAGCAGAGGGTGTGTGTGTGTTTGTGTCTGTCCCCACCCCTCTTACAGCTCAGCCTGCTGGTTACAGTTACACATTCCTATACAGACATGCCTCTCAGACTGAAGAGGGGGTGGGGGTGTCCACCCCTCAGAAGTCCTGGAACAAATAGTTGGCAACAGCTGTGTTCTCAGCAGACAGCAGTTGGTCGGTTGCTACCGTTTTCTCATTCCACACTAGGTTACCGGCTATAATTTAGTGCTCCTAGTTCAAACAGCAGCTCACAAAGTAATCAAGTCTCTGTTACAGGGGTCTGTTTGCTTTGAAAAATTGGTCAGGGAGGCCAAAATGTGGTCAATCCCACACCCCATTCCCTGAAGCACCCACGAGATCTCTCAGCCACAGGGCCCCAACCACATGCTTGAAAAGAAAACCTTTGGGAGTCCTTCCCTTCTAAAAGAGAGGACCCCCCCCAAAAAAAATCCCTTCAGAATCAGAAGGTTGTGACGAGAGCTCTGCCTACTAGCCAAATCAAAATGGAGGAGAAGGAATAAAAGGGGTTTTAATTAAGAACCCCATTTAAGTCTTTCCCCCTTTCACCCTCACTGCCCCACCCCAGTTGTTTCCTCCACAAAAGCTTCAGAAACGGTGTTACAGTGTCTAATAGAAAATTAGAGTCAGACAGCCCCAGAGAGACATCACAGACATGGGGGTATTAAGAATATGGTGGCTCTGAAAGTAAGGAGCAACTGGCAAACAAGAAGGGAAGACTGGAAATTTCTGTGTGGGAGCTGGCCTGTTAAAACTGAGAGATATTCTCATAAAGACCCCCTCCACCCAAAGTAGCAGTACCATAAACAAGCTCCCACCCTCTTCCCTTCCCGAACCCAGAGCCCAATCCACAAAGAACACGTTCCATGAATTACCTGTCTAAGACCCAAAAGGAAAGGCATCCTGCAAGAGCATCGCCACACTAACGTTTGGAACAAAGGGCCTTAAAAAGTTAAGGTCAGCTAATGAGCATTTCGCCAGGCAGGAGGCTGGTGTGCTCAGCAGTTCCTGCTAACCGGCCTTCCTTTGCAAAGACGAGAAAGTAAACAGAGTCCTGGGACCAAGCAGGCACTGGCCCTCCTGCTCTCCTCACTACTCCCCCCCGCCTGGCTCTGACCCACCCCCACCTTCTCGTGACATATCTCAGACGCAGCAGAGCCGAAGAAGCTGTTTGCCAAGGGGGAAATGACATCAGTTTCAGGCACAGCAGAAAAAACTTCAGACAGCTGCCGCGGAGTACTGAGGAGGATGTGCGGCAAACTCACACTGCCAGCCCTGGGCCCACCGGAGCTCTAGCCTGCGAGGGCAGAAGGGCAGGGGCTGCTATGCGCTACCACGGGCTCCCCTCAGCTCTTAGCAAGCTGGCAGGTACATAAATCAAGTCTCTAGGGCTGAAAAGAGCTTCCGTTTCTTTTAAGACTGGACTCTCCAGATTCTGAGGTATTGTTTCTCCTCCTTGGGAAAGAAAATCAAGTCCAGTAACTGTCATTTGCACGAAAACTTTTCTACCCCCTTGAGGAAAATGTGCCAGTCAGTGCTCAATAAATAACAGTTCATTCGGCCTGGCTATCCCACCTTTCTCTAGGGATCAGGGCAATTCGCAGAGAAGACCTGGAGAGGCACCTTTCCCCCAGTGAAGGTAGGACGTGCTACCTTGTACGCTGACCTCATGAGCCCTTGCTTCCACAGGAGAGTTTGTATTTCATAAACACACTGCGCATGTACAGGTGCCAACATCTTTCCTCACTTGTCTTACAAAGGGTACAACAAGTCCCACCACTGCCTCCAAGTTGCCAGTAAAGCAGATCATCTATATTTAAACCAACTCTTGCTTCTGAAGGAGCCCTGGAGGTGCACTGGTTAAAGCGCTCAGCTGCTAACTGAAAGGATGGTGGTTCGAACCCACCAGCCACTCCACAGGAGAAAGATGTGGCAGTCTGCTTCTGTAAGGATATACAGCCTTGGAAACCCTATGGGGCAGTTCTACTCTGTCTTACAGGATTGATATGATTCGGAATGGACTCGACAGTAATGGGCCTTGCTTCTGAGAAGTTCACCGCCTTAAGGTTGGTTGTGCTTTCTTCTCCAAGTTCAGCATATGATGAAAATGGTTCTCCACAGCAAGCTTTGCACCAGAGGCCAAGGTCTTGGGGCTGGCATCCTCATCTGACTATTCCTAGTCAATTGTGGAAGCCAGCTCTCCTCTGGCCACCCTCGCTTAACCGCAGGTCACAGCAGCCCTCCCCAGGCCTGAATGCTCCACCAAAGATAACACTAGCAAAGGACAAAAGGTCCATGTTTGGATTTGTATTTGCAGAAATGGCTCTTGGGAGCTCGATCTTCAGAGGTACTTTATAAATCCAGAGTGACTTTCTAATATTTTCTTAGGCTGCAAATTAATTAGTTATCTTTTTCTACAACTCAGAGACAATAATGTATCCCCAATTTATTTTCTGCAACAATTTTCCTTCTATGGTATTTATCAAAGGACTCCATGGGAGTGGCACTGTGCTGGGCATGACCCAGGTAAGTAAGAAATGATTCTTGCAAATTAGTGCCCATAATGTCCATCTAGGGCAATAAATTAACAGTGCACAGCATTTACAGCACTGTGAGTTACCAAAAGTACTTTCCAATCATAAGTAAACCCAGCCAGACACAATGTGCTTGCTGCAGGTCCCCCACTGACGGTCAAGGTCACACTGACTTTCCTTACAAGGAAATGAATGTGCCAAGGCAGCTGAGCCATTTCCTCGAGGCTCACGGCCTCAATGCTATGCTGGAGAAGAGGGGTGACGTGCACAGAGCAGTGGCTTCTGCTGCTGCAGGTGTTTGGGGACGGGCAAGCATTCTTCAGCAAAAATGTACTCTCAAGACATGGCCACATCACCTATCGCACACCTTGCTACCGCCCCCACAAATAGGCCAAAATGTCACCCAGGCAGATCTGGACACCAAGGCACAGATGCCCAGGGAAGAGTAATGAGGGGCTTTCCCCTCCTGTCATTTCCCTGGCTCCCTGGCAACCACTGGCCATCACAAAGCACATGCAGCATTATTAACTGTGAGACTCAAACTGGCAGCAAAGAGCATCCTTAGGCCCTCTCTTTCCAGCCCACATGGGCAACTCTGGTCTAAACCTACCAAACAGCACTGCCTGGCACCTGCAGTTCTCTGGAGAGTGTCATGGCCTAAACACGCATTCATTCATTCATTCCTCACCTATGAAACCCCTACAGTGTCCCAGGCACTGTTCTAGGCATTGGGGATAGCATCATGACCAAAATACCCAAAGCCCTTGCTCTGATGGGTTATGGGAATGTTCCACTTTTATAAACATTTACCAGCAATGATCTCTTAAGAAGTGGGGACTGCAACAAAATTATTAGGGGAAAAAAACTGGTAAAAGTTGAAACTAAATTATCAAAATTGCATTATAAACCTTCTGATTTCCCTCTAACGAATCATCCTGTTGTGCAGCCCTGGTGATGCGATGGTTTAAAGACCTTGGCTGCTATCCAAAAGGTTGGCAGTTTGAATCCACCAGCTGCTCCTTGGAAACCCTATGGGGCAGTTCTACTCTGTCCTACAGGGTCACTATCAGTCTGAATTGACTGGACAGCTAGCAATGGGTTTGCTTTTTTTCACTCAAGGAGCCCTGGTGGTGCAACGGTTAAGTGTTCAGCTGCTAACCAAAAGGCTGAGGGTTTGAACCCACCTAGTGGCTCCATGGGAGAAAGGCCTGGCAATCTGCTCCTATAAAGTCTAGGAAACCCTATGAGGCGGTTCTACTCTTGTCACATGGGGTCATGGGGTCCCTATGAGTCAAAATCAACTCAACAGCACCTAACAACACCACCCAAAACAGTGTTTCTAATCAGCATTTGTCTGCTTTATCTTCTTACAAGATTATAAATTCCTGCATGCAAGGCAGCACCTAACTCAAAGTGTGAGGACTCCATCACAGCTAGCATCATATCATATACTCTCGAAAAGCACTTGCTGATAATGACTTCTTTCTCACTAACCTACTTCCCCTTGCTAACTAATGTCCACTGAGCACTGAGATTTGGTGTTGTCATGGACTGAACTGTGTCCCCCCCAAAATCTGTCAACTTAAGTTAGTCCATGATTTCCCATATTGTGTGGTTGTCCTCCATTTTGTGATTGCAATTTTATGATTAGGGTGGGATTTTAACACCCTTACTAAGGTCACATCCCTGATCCAATGTAAGGGGAGTTTGCCTGGAGTGTGGCCTGTACCACCTTTTATCTTACAAGAGGTGAAAGGGAAGCAAGCAGAGAGTAACCTCATCTCACCAAGAAAGCAGCAGGGGCAGAGCAGATGCTTTGGACCCAGGGTTCCTTCTCAGAGAAGCTCCTAGTCCAGGGGAAGATTGATGACAAGGACCTTCCTCCAGAGCCAACACAGAGAGAACGCCTTTCCCTGGAGCTGGTGCCCTGAATTTGGACTTCTACCCTCTCAGACTGTGAGAAAACCAGTCTCTCTTTGTTAAAGCCATCCACTTGTGGTATTTCTGTTACAGCAGCACTAGATGACTAAGACAGGTGGGGAGGGAGGAGAAAAGGAGGCTGAGGTGGCAAACAAAAACCACATCTCATTCCCAGGAAAGTGAGTTCACCTTTGTCATGCCCTGCATATGTTACCACAACCTAGTAACAAATGTAGTTTCGGGATTTCAGAGGCAAAGCGATTGTTAGCAATTTCTGAAAGCCTGAAAAAGGGGTTCTTATGTTAAGTGACCCATGCTCACATACTGGGGGCCGGAGAGAGATCAAATTCTTCTTCAGATAATTTTAGCCACCTGCCTGCCAATGTAGAATTAAATTCAATGCTGAATTCACCAATTAAAAAAAAAAGGAAGCATCATACTACACTAGAATCAAGCAGGATTATGTTACCAAAATGTTACAGATTAACAACTGTTTATGGTCCCAAACAGTGTCTGAGACATCCTTCCACTGACCTAGCCCCCTTCTCCCAAATTCAGAGCACCCCCTAAGATGGTAATGCTGAAAATATCACCCTTTGGGTTCTGATTAACTTATTATTTAAGAAGACAGACTACAACAGCATATATGTTCATGGCTAGAGTGGAATTCACATTCTTTCACTCTAGTTAATTTATTTAAGTATCTTTTGGCAACATTTTCCTAGGCAGTCTATGCATTTATAGTCATTACATTCTGGGATGGGAGTCCGGGAGACAGATACCTGTTCAGCACTAATAATGAGCCAGACTGAGCTAGAAACTCCATATAATCAGCATCTCATTTAATGGTACAACAATTCTATGGTGTAGGCATAACTGTCACTATTTTCTGTTGCAGAAGTTGAGGCTTATGGAGGTTATGCAATGTGTCTAGGGTCACAGAGCTATGGATGGGAGAGAAGGATTTGAAAGAAGTCTCTGGCTCCGAAGGCTTTTAATGTAATACCAAAAAAACACAGTTGCTGTCAAGTTGATCCAACTTATATCAGAGTACAACTCTGCTCTATAGGATTTTCACTGGCTGATTTTTTGGAAGTAGGTCACCAAGGTCTAGAGATTATCTTTCGACGTGCCTCTGTGTGGACTCAAACCTCCAACCTTTGGCTTAGCAGCTGAGCGTGTTAACCATTTGCATCACCCAGGGATTCCTTCTGGTCAGGATATCAGACCAGAAGTTATAAGAGGGGAAAAACAAACATCAAAAAACAATTGAGGGTCAGCTGAATATTGAACAGACATACATGTCCCTGGTCAGTGCTTCAGAATCCTGTTTAAAAGAACTTTGCCACTTACACTTGACCTGATGGTGGTGTCCTAGAGTGTGGAGTCAGGGCCCTTTGGCCCCAGGACTCCGGTTTTGACCCACTTCAGAGGACAGAGTTCTGTGAGGTAAATGACTGGGAAAGCCCAAAAGTCCTCATCTGTTCCCTGCACACAAGGAACAAGGAGAACAGATCTTTCCATACCTTGATCTCAGGCACCTGGTGAACTGTTCCCACACCCACCCATGTCATCAGGCTGACTGAGGCCCAAGGAGACCAGAGCTGACGGGCAGGGGTATCTAATTACACAATCAAGAGATCTGAATAAAGAGGGCCTTCTCAGAACAGGTCAGCAACTGCCAGGCTCCTAGGGTAGGAGCTACCTGGGCCATTTTACTTCCAGGAGTTTTGAGTAGAGGCTGATAGGCAGACAGAATATCTGAGTAAGAGACCTTTCTCGGGTCTGGGCACAAATGTATTTCAATTTAATTAAATGCATTAGAGTTCTGACTCCAGAAAAAAAAGGGAATACTAATTCGATCCCCAAACCAATGTGTATGCGACAATAAAGACAAACTGAGACGTCCTCGTGTCAGGAACACGAGGCTGGGCATCAATAAAAGGATCCAAGAATAATTATTTTGGGGAATGCCATGGGAAGACTTCCAAACCCAGATGATGATTTGCAGAACTTTGCCAAGTTGAAAGGCATCTGATGCTAACGATTGCTCAGTTGTCAGAAACCAAGAATGCTGGCTTATCTGTGTCCTGGGGCTAGACAAATGCAGGCATGTGACAGGTCTACCTAAGCAGGAAAACAGGCTCCTCTCCCTGCTTCTGGGCAGGACACAAAGCAATACAAGTCACAGGGCTTCTTTCTTCTACAATGTATCCATAAAAATCCGTGGTTGCTTTCTTATCACTGAGTCTTCCAAGGAAGATAGCTGGGCAAACAGCCCTGAACTAAAGCATTTAATCACTTGCCAAACATCAAATGATACATTTCACAGAGGGAAGACTAGGACATATGTTGATACCTCCTATTTTACAGATGAAAAACGAGCTTCAGTGAACGACACACACCTGGCAGGCAGTGGGGCCGGCAATTCAACCAGGCCTGTTGTTGTAGGTGCCTTTGAGTTAATTCTGACTCATAGCAACCCCATGTGACAGAGTAGAACTGCCCCATAGGGTTTTCTTGGCTATAATCTTTACAGGAGCAGATCGCCAGGTCCTTCTCCCGTGGAGTACCTGGGTAGGTTTGAACTGCCATCCTTTCAGTTAGCAGCCAAGTGCTTAACCTTTGTGCCACACGGCTTCTTAACTGGGCCTGGGTGGCTCCAAAACACCTTGAACACACATGGAGATAATATTTCGATGTTAATTATAATTGCCATTCCCTTCTCATTTGTGACCTGATATTCACAGTCTCAGCCATCCACCCAAGATGTACCCTGGAGATGACAAAAATGTAGTAGTTGGCTTGCCCTGGAGGAGTTAATTACCCAGTTTTGGGGAAAAATGCAAGCAAATACAGAAATAAACAAGGTGCTCTATAATAAATGTGGAAGAGGAGGAGAAACAGTAGGTACTGGTACATGAAAGGCTCAAAGAAGGGGGAGTCTGATGAGAGAAAGAATGGCCAAGAAAGTTTTATCGAGAGATGAGTATTAAAACAGCATGCAAGATTTGGGTGGGGCAGGCCCCAGCATGGACGAAAGCATGGAACCAAGAGGGGCAGAAGGAAAGGAAAAGATCGGCTGGAGCTAAAATGTGGAAGCCCTACACTCATGTGTACTTACCAAGCACTTGTTGGACGAGCACGCTTTTACTGCAGTAGCCCCACAAGTATCAAGAACGGATATTCCTGTTTCACTAAGTGTCTTATGTGCCTGTTTTTGCTTATTTGATTCTATTCAGGGCTAAAATGTGATAACTCTGGAGTTGATTTTGTTCCACTGTGGGGGAAAGGGGGTGCTGAGGAAAGGTGGAGAGAAGTACCCATGTCAAGGGCACAGCCTCAGTCTTTTAAATAAACCAGTTGCCATCGAGTTGATTCTGACTCATGGTGACCCACGTCAGAGTAGAACTGTACTCCATAGGGTCTTCAATGGCTGATTTTTTGGAAGTAGGTCACCAGCCTTTCTTCTGAGGTGTCTCTGAGTGGACTCGAGCCTCCAATCTTTTGGTTAGCAGAAGAGCATGTTAACTATTTGTATCACCCAGAGTCTCTAGTCTTTTAAAAAGGGAGAAATTAAAGTAGCAGAAGCTGAACCCAGTTCACAATAGCTTCCCTCATCCAGGGGCTTTCCAAGGTTTCTGCCTTTCTTGCCTCTCCAGCCCCCATGAAAATCCTTTTGTTGTTGACAATCAATCACTCCACAAATATTTATTACCTTCATGGGCCAGTTTTTATTGCCATCCCCAGAGAGTCCAGGGGCCTGTGAAGCTCACCCCTGACAGCGGCTGTCACCGATGGTTAATGGGCTCTCACCATCTGCAACTTTAGCTCCATCAAGTACAACAGCAGCCTTGTTTATCTTTTGTACCAAAATGCTACGGTCACTTTTCCTACCCTGGAAACAGTTCAACCCAAACCAAACTGGCAATTAGCCAAGAATTACATGAAAACCAGCAAGCTACAGCTCAGAGCTGTCTCCAGACACATTTCATGTCCCCCCCTTGAATTGCTCTCTAAATCAGAGTATGAACAGAAAGTCACAACAACTACATGGTACACACCCAGATGTAACTTGGGAAAGGGAACCCCACTAAGAAAAATGAGGCTTCAAGGTCTCCACCCAAACTGATTTCATTTTTCACTTATATTCAAATTTCGGGCAAGATAAAGAGAATATGGAATGTAGGTACGATGGTGGCTGACCCAAGGAAAGAGCTAACGTTAAGGCTGTTTTATCAAAGGAACCTCAGCTCTGATGTTGGTGGTTCAGCAGTAGAACTCTCACCTTCCATGCAGGAGACCAGGTGTGATTCCTGACTAATGCACCTCATGCACAGCCACCACCCAGCTTGCATGTTGCTGTAATGCTGACTAGGCTTCAGCGGCGCTTCCAGACCAAGGCAGACTAGGAAGAAAGGCCTGGCAGTCTACTTCCAAAAATCAGTCAGTGAAAACTCTATGGATCACAATGGTCTGATTAGCAATCGATCACTGGGAAAGCGCACAGCAAGGCAGGATTTCCTTCGCTGCAGGTGGAGTTACCACGCATTGGGGGCCGACTTGACAGCAACTAACGACAACTCTGAACCCCTGAAAGCAGCTCCCAGTCTTCTGGGTGTAAGCTGATCATCAGTCACCTGAGCTATCTAGACAGAGATCGTCTTGGTTGTGATTCTGCAGGAAAATCCACTCACTCTTCCTATGTGCTCAGAACCTTGGCAAAGACTTACTTCATACCTTATGTTTTAGTTACTTATTCTCAGGCCTATGTCCTCACCTCAAGTATAAACGAGATCCATAACTCTCACTTCTGTGTCCCTCACAGTACCAAACAATGCCTCGCACAAAGCAGGCCCTCAAGAAAAACTGTTACATGGATGAAGAGATGAAGACTTGATACTAAAAAGATAGTGACACATTAGTGCTGGTGACATTTTCCTGACCACAGAAACCTGACAAATAGCTAAGGGACATCAGGAGAGCACCTGAATATTACCCCGAGCTCAGAAGGCTTGATGCAGAGATTGGGAAACTTCCTGTGTGTCTTATCTATACATTTCTAATTTTTCAGCTGAGGAATTTAAGGCACTTGAATCATCTCAAAAGCAAAATCCCCTTCCTCAAGGTCGACTGGGGACATAACCTAACCCCTACAGTAATCTTCCTATTATGGGGAATAGGATGAAGCTGCTCCTGGGTCTGTCTTCCATTCAACGGATCACACCATTAGCCAACACCTGGAAGTTGACTTTTTCTGGATGAAGAACTGTGAAACTTCATAAGGTCTAGCTGGAAACACAGCCCATGGCACCATGCCTTCCCTCATTTCCTGGATCTTATGTAAATCGAATATTGCCTCCTCCCTCTTTAGGCTATTTGGTAACCAAATCTACCCTAGGTCTAAGATTTCATGGTTGAGAACACCAGAAGAAAACATTAAGATACTTTATACCTCCCATGAGTTCTAGGGAGTGGGGGAACTTCTGGAACACACACATCCATACCCCAAGTGACACGATGACTAAAGGACTGGAGAGGGTGTCATACCAGATGCAAAAGATGCAGGCGGTTTCATCACATAATGCTTAACCACAGACCACAGCCTGAACCCGGTACTCCCAGGCCACAAAGAGTGAGGCAAACAGGACGACAGCAGTACGTAAACCTGCTTCAAAAACATCTTGAGTAAAGACTGTCACCCTTGAGTATTATGTTCTTTTAAAAAACTATATAAGACCAAACGTTGTTGTGCAGCTGTCAAGTCAACTTCAACACATAACAACACTACAGGACAGAGCAGAACTGCCCTAGAGAGTTTCCTAGGCTGTACTAATCTTTACAGGAGCAGATGGTCAGGTGTTTTCTCATGTAGAGCAACTGGTGGGTTCGAGCCTCCAACCTTCCAGTTAACAGCAGAGCACTTAACCATTGCGCCACCAGGGCTCCTTAAGGCCAAATGGACAACACCTATTCTAAAGCATAGAGGAGAAAGTTGAGGAGCAGGGAGTTTAAGTCAATGGGAGTGAAACAATTAGAACAGAAATAAACAAGAGCATTGACACAATGTGAAAAATGTAATCAATGTCACTGATCGTTATGTGTAGACACTGCTGAACGGGAATGGATTTTCCTATGTGTATTTTCACCAGAAATAAAATAAAATATTGTTAAAACAAACAAATACATTGGGCCGGGGTCCAATCGAGAGGAAAGCACTAGAGCAAAACAAGTGGGCAGAGAGAAGCTACTGTGTCTAAAGTGTAGGGGAAAAAAGCTAAAAGTGCCTTTGAGAAAGCATCCCCCCATCACAGTAACAAGAAAAGGCAGCACCAGCCACTGTCACACCCAGAAAAAAAAAAATAGCAGGTGCCACTATCTTTGCACCTGTATCCACTGTTCTTCCTTTATACAATCTAAGAAAGGTTCTCCAAGGTCTTTTGCTTTGCTCAAGATCCAAGAGCTGGGCAGTTCTGCTCAATATTGCAAAGTAGAGCTAAAGAGCGAGAGACCCAGTTATAAATCATCATCCCTGCACAGCACTCAAGGTTTACAAACTTCTTTCACATCCACCCTGGTTGTTCCAGCTGGTGATATGGCTAGACCAGTATCACTATCCCCACTTGCCAGCCAGCACACTGAAGGCCAAAAAACATAAAATGACCAAAGACTAAACCTAGGCTTTCTGACTAAAAGGATTCCCATGGAATCCTAGTAAACGATGTCCAGGGGGAGAATTTCCTTTAAATTAGACTCTATTAGGGCTCGGCATGCTAGACCTAGATGCTACCACCTGATCTACTACTACCTTGGGCCAACTGTTTAACCTCTCTGAGCCTTCTATTTCTTCTATTGGCACTGCCCTGAGACTGCTTCATTTCTGTGAAAAAAGGCCCATGTGGTCAAAGAAATCTAGTGTCTCTTTTGGGGATTCACAACGCATGCACTCCATAGCCTCTGAAGGCTCCCATGGTTAAGAAGCCTGCGCCACCGCAAATCTGCTGCACCTTCAAGTAGCACAGACTCCTTTCTTACTGAACGCCTGTTCACAGCATCGTTACCTCTACGGTGTCTTTCAGACTCTAAATTCTACGTTTCACTTCTCCCTCAGCAGCATTGCTCATCTGCTACGGCATCACCAATACTGTACCTTAAGGACAGGCATAGTCAGCCAAGCAGTGAACACGGACACACGGCTTACGCCCCCGGAGAGATGAAAAAGGGGAAAATATGCTGACGGGGTCTCTTCGTTTTCCCAACATTTGTGCAATCTCAGATAAGAGTAGGATTTTTCCAAAAATTCACTCTACACTGGAAATTGAGGGCAAAAGTCATAAGTTAATCTTTCACTTTACACACTGGGCAGAGGTTGGGAATGCATATGTGTGTGAAACAAAATGGCAAAGGAAGTTCTGAGGAAAAAAAATGTTTGACGTAATTAAAACTTCACCACTTGACCCGTTCAAGTAAAAACAAGAAAACTGGGGTTGGAAGGACGCTTTTGACACTCATAAAATTGAGGGATTTTGTTGGGGCTAACTTCTTTTTTTTTTAATAGTGGAAATTTTAGTGAGGGTTAGTTACTGAAGACAGTGATAATTAGCTGCATTTTCTAAGAGTATTTCACCCCTGGATCCTTTTGTTGTTGAGAATATACACAGCAAAATATACAGCATTTCAATAGTTTCTACATGAACAACTCAGTGACACTGATTACATTCAAGTTGTGCAACCATTCTCACCCCCTTTTCTGAACTGTTCTTCCTCCATTAATATAAACTCACTGCCCCCTAAGTTTCCTATCTAATCTTTTGAGTTGTTGTTGTCAGTTTGATCCTATGTGTGTAGATGGTTCTTAAAAGAGCGTAATGCTCAAGGCAGGCATTCTTTACTAGTTAAGCTAAACTGTTGTTGCATTAGACGACTTCAGGGCATTATTTTTGGTTTAACATTTAAAGATTACCTCAGGGCAACAGTTTTGAGGGTCCATCCCCTGGATCTCTCACATAAAAGATCTTATTTTATAACATTAAGGAACTGTCAATTTTGTAAGGTGTGATATGGTATGGTGATTCTACTGAGGGACAGAATCATCTTTTAGAGATTCAAACTTCAGTATTTATGGCTGACATGATACGAAGTCTGGAACTTCCTGCAGAATAGTGTCACTAGAGATGAATGGAGTTGAGTGTGGTTATAGATTTGAAACAAGGTTGGCCATGAGTCAATATACTGCTGAATTGGGTGATGCGTAATGGGGTTTCATTATATCATTCTCTTTATTTTTCTATATGTTTAAATTTCACATAATAAAAAAGTTAAAAGGATTCTTATCCTAAATAATGTTCATTCTTGACTTAACATAATATTAAGCTTTAAGAGCCCTTAAAAGAACTAAGAAACACCGAAAGCACAAGCAACAAAAGACAAAAAAAAAAGATAAATTGGACTTCATCAAAATTAAATATGTTTGTGCCTCAAAGGATGCCATCAAGAAAGTGAAAAAAAATCTACAGAATGGGAGAAAATACTTGTAAATCACGTATCTAATAAGGGACTTATATTCAGGATATGTAAAGAACTCTTATAGCTCAACAATAAAAAGACAAATAACCCCATTAAAAAATGGGCAAAGGATTAAATAGATACTTCTCCAAAGAAGTTATACAAATGGCCAATAGACACATGAAAAGATGTTCAGTATCATTAGTCATTAAAA
Source organism: Loxodonta africana (assembly GCF_030014295.1). NCBI lineage: Eukaryota > Metazoa > Chordata > Mammalia > Proboscidea > Elephantidae > Loxodonta > Loxodonta africana. The sequence goes on from NC_087357.1 coordinate 31,427,316, forward strand.
CTCATTGCCGTCGCGCTGATTCTGACTCATAGCAACCCTATAGGACAGAGTAGAACTGCCCCATAGAGTTTCCAAGGAGCACCTGGTGGATTCAAACTGATGACCTTTTGGTTAGCAGCTGTAGCACTTAACTACTATGCCACCAGAGTTTCCCGTTAGTCATTAGAGAAATACAAATCAAAACCTCAATGAGATACTATTTAACATCCCTTAGGGATGGCTGAAATTAAAAAGACAGACAATAACAAGTGTTGGTGAAGATGTGAAAAATTAAAACCCTCATACAATACTGGTGGGAATGTAAAATGGTGTAGCCACTTTGCAAAACAGTTTAACAGTTCCTCTAGAGGTTAAACATTGAGATACCATACATAACATGACCCAGCAATTCCACTGCTAGGTATACACTCAAAAATGTAAAAACGTTAAGTCCACATAAAAACTTGTATGCCAATGTTCACAGTGGTATTATTCATAATAGCTTAAGAAGTGGAACCAGGTCAAATATCCATCAACTGATGAACAGATAAAACGTGGTACATCCATACAATGGAATACTCAGCCATAAAAACAAATGAAGTACTAATACATGCTACACGGATGAACCCTGAAAACATTATACTGAGTGAAAGAAGCCAGTCACGTAGGACCACCTAGTGTATAACTCTATTTATATGAAATGTCCAGAATAGGCAAATTCGTACAGACAGAAAGTAGATTAGCAGATGCCAGGGACTTGGGTGAAGGAGGAAATGCAGAGTGACGGCTAAAGGGTACAGGATTTCTTTTGGGGGTAATGAAAATGTTCTGGACTTAGGTAAATTTCTGATGGCTGTACAACCTCGTGAATACACTAAAAACCACTGAATTGTGCCCTTTAAAATGATTAGTCTTATGGTATGTGAATTATACCTCAATAAAGCTGTTATTAAAAAAAAAAAAAACCTCAGAAATCATTCTCACCTCAGAACAGGAAGTGCCAAATGGAGCATGGGGGCAGGAGCCAAGCTCCAGGGAGCCCCCATACCTCAGTATGGTACATAGTGTGCTGAGAGCAGACAGATGTGACTGTGGTTAGCACTGTGGTCAGAATGGACGCCGAACACTCCCACACCTGAGACAATGGCGCACTTCCTTATCGGTGGTAATGCCACCACTCTTTGCCTCATGCAAGTGAGCACAAGATGGGCAAACAAGAGTAACAGTGCATATTCTAATACATCCACTCTAAGAATAAACCATTTCGTACTTTATTATTTGAAAACAATTGCTGGAAAAACACCTCTCATCTGATGGCCAAAGCGATGATACGGAACGTGATACATATGTCTTTTGGACTAGGAATTAATCAAAATATATTCTTCAGATCCTCCACTGGCAACAGATCGTGGGTCAGTCAGGAAACAGGGAAGCCGCTTCCCCAAAGTTCTGACAATAACGATAATGATGAAGGCTACCATTTACCACACATTTACTATGTGCCAGGCACCGTTCTAAGAGCTTATTAAGTATTAACTCAATTAACCCTTATAATAATCCTATAAACTAGGTGCTATATGGGACAGTTCTGCTCTATGCTATAGGGTCGCTGTAAGTCGGAGTTGACTTGACGGCAACGGGTTTGGTTTTGGTTATTCCTCAAGAAACTGAGTTAACTAACTAGGCCCAAGATTATACGGATAGTCAGAGTAAAACTAGGATTCAACTTAGGCAGTCTGGCTGCAGAGTCTGCACTTCTAACTGCTTGCTTTGCTACTTCCAAGTTCCCCTAATTCTGGAATGACCCCTGCAGAAGACTGGTTGGTCAGTCTCAGAATTAGACTTGTGTCCCATACAGTGATTAGTCGACAGCTCCAGGCCACCTGTCCAACACCTTCCAAGGACAACAAACTACTTCCCTTAGCACATGAGGAGGCATTTGTACCCTCCTCCAGCCACAGGCTCTCTGCCCTAGGTGAGCGCACCAGGTTTGCAGACAGTAGGGAGACTAGAAGCTAAGCAAACTGAGACTATAAGGTTTTCAAGGAAGTAAATCCAAACATTCCCCAGGTGTCCTTGTTCAAAGTGTCAGAAGGCACATCTTCAAGGATAAGCAGAAGGTGTAGGTGAAGAAAAGTTGCTTATGTGTGTGGGAGAAAGGAGCCCTTGCATACCCTACTGATGAAAACGGAAACGTTAAATCTGTATGCCCTAAAACCCCACAGTCTCCAATCACACACCTAGAAATCTAGCGTAACTGCACAAAGAAGTACAATATTCACCTTAGCAGTGTGAAATGGCACAAACTTGGAAACAATATTAGTCCATCTATGAAGAAGTGGTTAAATAAATTATGGTATAAAGCAATAGCACACAGGGAGGTATTTTAAGAAAATTAGAGATAGATACTCAAACATGGAAAGAAGTCCACAATGTATTGTTAAGGTTTAAAAAAAAAAAAGTGCACCAGACTAAGTCCAGCACAACTAGACGGTGCCCAGCTACCACCACCAACTGCTCTGACAGGAATCACAATAGAAGGTCCCAGACAGAGCTGGAGAAAAATGGTGAACAAAATTATAACTCACAAAACAAGGCCAGACTTACTGGTCTGACAAAGACTGGAGAAACCCCATGAGAATAGCTCCTGGACACCCTTTTAACTCAGTACTGAAGTCACTCCTGAGGTTCACCCTTCAGCCAAAGTTAGACAAGCCCATAAAACAAAACAAGACTACATGGGCACACCAACCCAGGGACAAGGACAAGAAGGCAGGAGAGGACAGGAAAGCTGGCAATGGGGAACCCAAGGTCAAGAAGGGGAGAGTGTTGACACATTACAACACATCAATGTCACAAAACAATAGATGTATTAATTGTTTAATGAGAAACTAATTTGCTCTGTAAACCTTCATCTAAAGCAGAATTAAAAAAAAAAAGCTCACGTTGTAAAATATGACACAAATTATCCCATTTTTGTTTTAAAAACAAATGAAAGAAAATAACTCCAGCGCACTAATAATTTCCTGTGTGTATGTGTGTATAAAAAAAATAATAATAAACCACCAAAAATACACACCAAACCACAGAACTTTCATTTTTCGTTTTTAGATTTCTGTATTATTTACCACGGTTATGAGCATGTTATTTTTGTGTAATTAAAAAGAGATGTAAAAACGTAAAACATATCTTAAGGCTGAAAGAAAAGCAGCCCTCAGCTCTAAGGAGGAAATGAAGAGACAGCCATAGGGAACCTTGTGCCAGCTCGTACTGGTACAATCTTTCTGCTCTTCTCCTGGCAACTGTGGCAAAGGAATTTGCAGATTTAAAGATAACGGACCCACGTAAAAAGAACGAAGTACCCAGGATGAATAGCTAATACCTTCCAAGCCTATATTCAAATTCCAAAGAGCTACAATATGTACTCCAGCATGCCAGTATAGAGAGCCAAACACTAACTCCCTCTCCCAAATGAAATATTTTTCTAAGAGAGAAAAATATTTACATTCAATCAATAGACTAAGCTGTTAAGCTGTTTTCTGGGGGGTTGTTTCTGTGTTTGGTTGGTTTTTAATACACTGGAGTGAAACTGCCAGGTGGAATTTTAGACGTGGAAGGTAAATTAGGAAATGGTGAACAAAAAAAGCAGCATGTAGAATTTTGAAAAACATGAATATTTTCTCCATGAACACATGCCTCTGATCTGGAAGAATGTGTAATAATAGTGTTACAACATAAGATTCGTCTTGCTTGATATTTAAAAACCAAAACAGACATGTTTTTATAATTCTTCACCCTAGGACCCACCCTTCTAAAGCCACAATATTACTGCAACTTCTTACATTTATTTTTACCTCTTCCAAAACAAGTAATTATTTACGATACCTGAAATCTTGAATCAAAACTTAGCCTTGGCACTGTGAGGATTACAATGATGGTACCAGGAACAGAAGATACACACAGTTCATCTGTTTTCCCACAGAAGACATTGTGGAAAGAAGAAAATCAAGAGTAAATAAATCAAAGCCATGGGAATGTAACTGAGTGAGCAGGAGTGTCCCAAAAGCCCAGTCCAGGCAAGGATGGTGATCTACACCTCTGAGAGGATGACCCACTTTATTTCCCACATTAGGAGAGCCCGGGATTGTATCAACAAGTCACAGAATTCAAGAGGATAAGATCTGTTTCCGCTTTCCTGACCTCCCACGTCCCAATGTTCTGGATTTATTTGTACTTGTTATGCTTTCTGTAATGTATGCAGTTTTTTGGCCAGACCTTGCTCTACCTAGTGGAATGGCAAAGGATGATCCAAAACGGAGTTGCCCACAAGTCAGACCTCAGCCTGATGTTGTATGTTTTCTAGTAAACATGTCCCTGAGATCTAGCATCATTGTTCTCTGTCACTCAGTGGCTACACAGTTAAAGTGGAATCAGTGGCCCCAGTGGTTCCCACAACTGGGGTGATAGGGACAAAGAATGAACCCACGTCATTGTACCACCTGTATCCTGATGGTCCCTCAAGCGTTAATCCTAGCAAATTAAAGCAAGAAAGGAAGAGGCCCTCTCAGGGACATGAATGGTCAGGCATTCAATAGGCAACTGGAATTTTTAATCCAAAGCCATCCAAAGTATTCATAACATCCATAAGCAGTTGCCTGCTAGTGCCAAATATCCACTGATGAACTGCATTCTGGGGGTCTGAAAAAGAAGACGCTCTTCTAGACATAGTCACCCTGAGGTCCAGAACATTCCACCTGACTTGTGGTAGAACCTGAGAACACCTAACGGTTTCCACAGGCTAAGTGTGCATGAGAACAAACTAACATTTATGAAACAAAAATGACAGTGGAGCCAAGACTTGGAATAGGAATGGGAAAAAGTTCTAAGAACGTGACTCAGTTCAGATTGGTTATAGGACTACGGAGGACACTGAGATGAGAAAGTAACTAGGCATGAGGCTTTCACTGAGGGGAAAACAAATCACATTCTTAAAATGAAGCTACAAGGGCAGACCAAAGAAAGAGGAAAGAAAGTTCAAGACTGGGTGAATAAGGGAGGATCACCTGCTTACTGAACCACCAACTAAAAAATGTGTTTTCCAAATGTTTGATGTTGGTTGACGAAACACAGCTGACTGGTAACACATCTCAACAAATCTTAGCATCACCAAGATTCAGGGTATCAAGCTTTAAACTGTCCCACCTAAAACGTGTTGTCAGAGGTGATTCCATACACTTCAGAACTATGTTCTCTCTTCACAGGCAGGCTGACTTCAAACTCCACGCTAATGAGCAGGAGCTGGTAAGGGAATAGGTCCCTGCGTGACGTAAAAGGTTTCCGTTAACTACCTAAAGGCTGGCAGTTGGAACCCACCCAGTGGCACCTAAGAAGAGAGACCTAGCAATCTGCTTCCGTAAAATTACGGCCAAGAAAACCCTGTGGAGCAGGTCTACTCTCTAACACATGGAGTCGCCATGAGTCAAAAGCGACTAGATGGCAACAGGTTTGGATTTATGGTTTTTGGTAAGGGGACAGCAGGTACCACTAAACCAGGGCTTCTCAACCTCAGCACTACTAACATTTTGGGCTGGACAATTCTGTGTTATGAGGGGTTGTCCTATGCATTGAAGGAAATTTACCAGCATCCCTGGACTCCCCTCACTGGATGCCTACAGCATCTCAAAAACATCTCCAGATAACAGGCAAATGTCTGTCTTCTGGCGGGGGGGGGCGGGGGGGGGAGCAAAAAATGTCCCTGGGTGAGAACCACTCCTCTAACCATACAGGTTCACCAGGAAAAGTTACCTACGTAGATAAAAGATCACAGGGACAAGCCTAATCTCAGATATAGAACAGAAATGAGGAAGTCACTTTCAAACTCCCCAGATCTCAGTTTCTAAGCTTTGTATATATTATGTTTTTTAACCTCATGATAACCCTATATGGTACTATTATTACCATTTTACAGATAGGGAAACCAAAGCACAAAGAGGTTAAATAACTTGCTCAAGGAGAGCAAGCAAAAGAGGAAGGTTTAGAATTTAGTTGTCTAACCCCAGAGCCCACGACCCTACCACTCAGCTAGACTGCAACCTACTCCTACAGCTAGAAAGCTATTAGATCTGCATTGTCCAATGTGTAGCCATTAGCCATATGTAGCTATTTGATTTAAATTAAAATTAAATATCATGCCACTTTGGAAAATAGTTTGATAGTTCCTTAAAAAGGTTAAACATAGAGTCACCATAATAATATAACCCAGGAATTCCACTGCTAGGTATATACCCAAGAGAAATGAAAACACATGGCCACACAAAAACTTGTACACCAATGTTAATAGCATTATTCATAATAGCCAAAAAGTGGAACTGGTGCAAATATCCATCAATTGATGAATAGATAAATAAAATGTGGCACATGCATACAAGGGAATATTGCTGTTGTTAGTTGCCATCAAGTATGAGCTGACTCATGGCAACCTCATGTATAAACACAATGAAAGGCTGCCAGTCCTGCACCATCTCCATGATCTTTGATATGTTTGAGCCCACTGTCCATGCTATTGTGTCAATCCATCTCACGAAGCATTTCCCTCATTTTTGTCAACCCTCTACCAAACATGACGTCCTTTTCTAGTGACTGGTCTTTCCTCTACACACCCACACCCAACGCTTCAGCCACAGACTATGGACCACCTCCAAACACATCCTCCATTTTCACTCTCCACACAAGGATAAATTTTCCTCCTTCCTGGTCCACAGATATCCTACCCATCCTTAAACATCAAAGTTCAGTCTAAATGCCTGTTCCTCTACAAAGCTTTCCCTACATCCCCAGCCTGCCTCACCATGACAGAGTCAATGGTTCCTAATGCCCTTTATCTACACTTCCATTACAGTATTCATCCCCCTGAATTACATTTAATTTGGAAGTAGACTGCCAGGCCTTTCTTCCAAGGTACCTCTGGGTGGACTCAAACCTCCAAACTGTCAGTTTGCAGCTGAACGCATTAAGTTTGCACCACCCAGGGACTAATTACAAAACTGTACAAATGTGCCCTACAGGACTGCCAGTTACCTGAGGATAGGAATTCTGTTACGTATTCCAGGGTTCCCAGGGCCTAGCAATACCCTGCTACAAAGAGTGGACATTTCAGTAGAGGTTTGCTCAATTCTACTGGAAGGGACTGGCATAAACTGAAGGCACTGATTTTAGACAAATGCTCACTGACATGAAATAGACTAAGAAAATGAGGTAAAAGGGATTAAGATCCCAAAGTCTCACATACCACTATTCTACAAGAAGGAATAAGGGTGATTGCAAGGAAAATGTCATTCATAAGAAACAAGAATACCTCACCAACAATGACAAAATTAATTAAAAAAAAAAAAAAAAAAAGATACTCAACCATAAAATTGAACTGTTTCCAGACAGCATCTAAGCCAGGACAAAGCCTCACTTCCTTAAACCCTCTTCCAAAATCCCCTTACACACACTCAAATCCTATAAATCCCTTCTCTCATTCTCTTGCTGAGATGTCCCTCAGTTCCCAATGGTGTGTGAGTTCTCTCCCCCTGCAATAAGTAATAAACCCAGCCTGTTCAACTAAAAAAAAAAGAAAAGAGATGGGAATAGAATAGGGCTTCTGGGATGAAAACCAGGGCAACAGGAGTGAGTAAAGGTGAGGGGCAGCAAAGCGTATACTACTGAGCGGTGTGGTAAAAAAAAAAACCAGCAGGAATTGGGGCGCCATCCATCTCAAAGTTTAAAGCTTGGCAGAAGAAAGGTAAGGACTGTGTCTCTACAGATTTGTGCCACTTTATGGAAAAAAGACATTTCTACTAAAACTTCAGTCCCTGGGTGCTGCAAACTGTTAATGCGTTTAGCTGCTAGCTGACAGGTTGGAGGTTTGAGTCCACCCAGAGGCACCTTGGAAGAAAAGCCCGGCAATCTACTTCCAAAGTATCAGCTGTTGAAAACCCTATGGAGCACGGTTCTGCTCCCACTCAATAGCAACTTTTTTTTTTCTGGTTTACTAAGACTTTATTTTAAACAATATAGTCAGATTTTATGGTAAAATTTAAGCAACAATCCAAAGAAACTCGATGTACCTTGATCCTGACTTAAGTGCAAGAGACAAACGCTCAGGCCTTACTTTTTGGAGACTCGACTATTCTTTATCAGTTCAAGAAATCACATCTGTGAGTCACAGCAACCTACAGGAGAGTTAAGTCTAAGTTCTTGATCACAGGAGTGAGCTAGGCTGGTGAACTTCCCTGGGCCTGGATGACAAGAAATGGCTGCTTCAGTGCGGAACTGGTAACAGAGGAAACAAGCCACCTAAAGTCTTCTATTTCTGGTATTAAACATATTTGAAAACAAAGATTGCACTGGATAAGACCACTTCAGGCAAACAATGTGCTGAGGTACTCAAACCATTTTTGATACTGGAATGAGTACAGCAAGCTCTCCTCAATCCAGAGTCAGCTGGAAGCCACTTGTTGAAATAAGGGCAATGAGTACCTGAAGTATGTCCTATGCCGGAATGGTCACTGGATTTTTTTTTTTTTTTTTGCTTGCTGATTTCTACAAGCCAAAAAAAGAAATGCAAAATTGACTAAATTGTGGTAGATTTGGAGTTAATAATTATATAGTAACTTCCATTCCAAAGGTTAAAATTCAAAATGCAAATCTCACCATAGACATCTAGTACATCCTGAAGAAACAGATATGGGTGTGTGGCTGGGGGCGGAGGTAGACGGAGGGATCAAGGGAGGGGCGATGAGGATATGTGGGGGGCCAGAAGAGGGAGGCTACTCATTACAAAAACTGTCCCTTCTCTGCAGGAACTGTAACCACGTAATAGCTGTTGGTCGATGCTAGTATCCATCCAATTGGAACAAAGTACAAAAGCCACCCTGTCCCCAAAACAAGAATTGGAAGTGCCAGAGGAATGATAAGAAAGCAGCCTGTGACTGACAAAGCTGCAATTAGGACATGACGTTGAAGATCCCCTTCCACATCCTCTTACCACCTCCCAGGCGTACATGATCTGGTACCAAAAAAAAACCACGCCCTGTGTCGTCGAGTCGATTCCGACTCATAGCGACCCTATAGGACAGAGTAGGACTGCCCCAGAGTTTCCAAGGAGCACCTGGCAGATTCAAACTGCCGACCCTTTGGTTAGCAGGCGTAGCGCTTAACCACTATGCCACCAGGGTTTCCCATGATGTGGTAGGAACCTCCATTTTCCATCCTTCCTCCTGCTGAAGAAGTGAATCTGGTTCCCACCATCAACTCTGAGCCCCACCACAGCTCTCCCTTCAGGTGCTGCAGTCCACAGGCCAGGGCACCGGCCGAGCTGCCTTGGAAAGCCAAGCCATATTCCTAAACCAACCTTCTAGCAATATTATTTATTGATTATTGGGAACCAACATCTTTAAGAGATATTTACAGAAATACACATGCAAAGGAAGAGCAACAGCTCGAGTCTATTCAGAGGCACCTCTGAGGAAAGACCTGGTGACCTACTTCCAAAAAATCAGCTATTGCAAACTCTCTGGCGCAGTTCTGCTCTGACACACATAGGGCACCACGAGTCAAAAATGACTCAGTGGCAACTGGTTTGGCTTATTATTATCATTCTATACTTTGTTCTTAACTTTACCAGTCCTGAGGATTATAACTTTTTTAAAAGACCAAGAAAATTTATTTCTCCTTCCAGTTTATGATTTTAACTGAGAAAACAAAGAACCCCAACAAAGCGTAAAACCGAAGGATCACAGCCCCAGGAAAGGAATCCATGGGGCAAAAAATGAGTTCTCTTTCTTCCGCATGATATTTCTAATATACTTATAACCTGAGGAAAAAAACAGAGGATACTTCAACAGATAAACTGCAGTAAATACAAACAGTGGAATAGTATTCAGCCATAAATGAAGTACTGATACATGCGACAATGTGGATGAACTTCAAAAACATGCTACGTGAAAAGGCCCAAGACAAAGTCATGGACTATAGGGTTGTTTATATGAAATACCCACAATAGGTAAATCCACAGAGATAGAAAGCATACAGGTAGTTGCCAGGGGTTGTTGGGGTGGGTAGGTGGAAATGGAAAGTAATTGTTCAATGGGTGTGGGTGTTTTTTTTTTTTTTTGTGGGGGGGAGGTAGGGAAAATGTCTGGAATTAGAGCTGGTGGTTGTACAACACTCTGAATGTAATAAAGGCCACTGAATTGTATACTTTACATGGTTAATATTATGTAGATTTCACTCATTAAAAAATAGAGAATACTAATGGGCAAAACAGGATGCATGCATATGTGACATGGCAGCCCAAAAACTCCTAGGGAAAGGATAAGTATTTTTGCTGGCACTCTGCTCCTACTCTTGGTCACAACACTAAGTTCAAACACTAAACTGTATAGATTCTGTCTCTGTACGTGTACATGCCTTTCTGAAAAAGGAGTGAAGGGAACAGAAGGTGAAGAAAATAGAATGGTAAAGCCTTGCCAAATGCAAGGGAAGGAGGGGTAATTCCCCCTACTGCACCCCACCCAACTTGGCACCAGGAGTAACACTCCCATTAGGGTTTCGAAATGCCAGCCAGAACTGGAGTCAGCACAAGCAAGCTCTTCTGCCTGGGTAAAAAGCAAGCCACCCAGCAAGAAAAGCTGGGGTGCTCCACTTGCTACCCATATTGGCATCAGCACCACCCTTTGCTCAAAAGCTCTGAGCTGGCCCAGATCAGCATCAGTGACTTGCTCTCCCAGGGAGGCCAGCCTAAGAGCAAGAGCTTGTTATAACTCTTCTGTGCCCTTCCTTCCGAGGGGTCCCAGTCTACTTCATCCCACCTGCCTTCCAAGAGTCCTGCCTCCAACCACCACTAAAGGCGCCATCCCTTACCCATTAAAAATTGCAGCTAAGATGCCCTCAGAACTTGTCCCTGCCCAGCTTGAAATAAATATCCTCAGCCGCCCTCCCCCACAGTCCAGCTCAATTCCCGTTATACACCCCAACACGCAGACATACACACGGAATCGCTGCCTCAGAGACATGCCCCACAGGGGGACACGAATGCGCCCCACATGACCCAGCCTGGCACCACTATCCAGTCACAGCCCCCAATCCACATGGCCTAACTGCCGTCGCAAAGACCCCTCATTCGCTTGGCACTATGCCTCTGAAATTCCCTAACATCAAAACAGTCACAGATGTCCGTAAACTAAACAACGACGCCCCCTTAGATCCCATCAACGCCGGGCACGGGCGCCCTTCTCCGGACCACCTCTACTCCTGACGGCAACATTCCTTCAGACCCCTCAAGCAAGGCAGCGACGCCGTCTCCGATCCTCTCCAGCCAGGCCTCGACGACCCTCGGGCACCCAGCCTGGTCCGGACGCCCCCTCCCCCTTACCTGCGGGGGCTCAGCCCTGGCTGACAGGGGGCTGGGCAGCGCCTGGAGGAGCAGGAGCGCCATGCCACACATGAGCCTTCTCCTCTCCATCCCCCTCCTGCTCCTGCTCCTCCGCCGCGGCGCCGCCACCACCCTCCGCCTCCTCCCTTTCTTCCTTTCCCTCTTCTTCCTTTTTCCCTTCTTTTCCTGTTCCACTCTCGCCTCCCGCTTCCGGCTCTGCTCCACCCCGCCTCAGCCAAAACACCCTCCCAGACACTGGGGAGGCTCTCCAGTTCCAGCGCTTCATTGGCCTCTGCTCTTCGTTCATTGATCAAAACAGCTGTCGATCAAACCAAAGCCCACCTATGAGGACGGAAGACCAGAAAGATCCAACCAATGAAAAGTAGGAGGAAGTCAGGCCATCTTGAATCCTGCAAGACCGTGTAAAATCCGTGGGGCCCGTAGAGAGTGGCGGAAGTAACTCCTTTCAGGAGGCGGGGCCACCCAGAATGTGTCTCGAAAAAGCCTAATTCCAATGTCGCCATCTTGAGTGTGGCGGAAGTACTAGGTTTCCACAGTCCAGCAGAGAGGTGGTATAGTAATTCTAAAGGGTGTTGAAAAGTAAGTTATTTCTAGAAAGTAACCGAGCGCACCTAGAGAAGAAAACACCTGCAATCTAAAATCTTATGTTTTATGTCTTTAAGCTTAGCCCTAGTATTGGGTCCCTCTCCTTGTCCGAAACTGCCGGAGCAGCAATTTAGGTCAATTTGAATTCTCTGAGTGATTTAGGAGATAATATTGGAGCCACTATTCCCTTTCCTAGAATATGACCCAGCTGGAGCTGGACTCCCAAGGACACATCAACTGGACCCTGAGGTATAAAGACAATAGCTTGGACAATCTTGAAAGACATCTTTTAGGGAAACTTTAACATAAACAACTCATAAAACATAGCACAGGTGACCCACATACTTTCCACTCTCCTTTTTTTTTTTTTTTTTTAGCCTTTAGTTTTTTAGTCAATAGTATGGGTTAGTCAGTAGTAAGATTTGTTGTACCAGTGAAGGCCCTCCTGACTGTCCTGACTGTCCTTACCGAAACCTGTACCAATGATTGTTAAGAAAGACAATTTAAAATGTAGGATCACAGTTTCTAGCCAATCTGTGAAAAGGTGAGGCTTTCAATGCTTTTGCCCATTTGGAATGCTGATATATACTGATGACTCTAACATTCCTTAGACTCAGACAGGCTTGGCTCTGGCAGCATGCTTGTCCATTTTCCCACTTTTGCTTATTCTGTAATATTCCTTGGACTTGGGCAGAAGTGGCTGTAGTACCATGCTCGTCTGCTTTCCCAATTGTGTCTGTCCTGTAATTTCTTTGGATTCGGGCAGACATTAGCTCTGGCAGCATGTTTGTCCACTTCCCACTTTTGCCTCTTTGAATATATGCCAAATAAAACTTCCTTTTTGCTTTACTAAACTTTGTGGTGTTTTTACCCTAACACATGAGATAGTTCCTTTACCTGAGGCACAGTGCTGTGTCACACCATGTTTCAGGGACAAAATTCTATTGACTATATCTCAAAACCAGTAACCCAGTTTCTATCAAGTTGATGCCAACTAACGGTGACATATCAGAGTAGAACTGTGCTCCATAGGGTTTTCCATGACTGATTTTTCAGAGGCATATTGCCGGACCTTTCTTCTGAGCGCCTCTGAGTTGTTAGCAGCTGAGCATAAAGTTAAGTTTGCGGAGACTCCTCTACCTCAGAAATAGCCCTGAAATCCATCCCTCATTGTTTCAATCCATGTTCTCATCTTCCGGTTAGATACAAATGGCCTTTCTGCTGCCTTCTCAATAGGCAATTACTCCCTCTCAAATTCCTTCTACACACCACAGCAACAGTGCTGTACCACATAAAACCAAACATTATCATGTCACATCTTCCCCTCTGACAGGATATATAGTCCAAACTTCTCAATATGGTCCTCCCTGTAACCTGGTCCTTGCCTACTTCTCTTTACCTCACCTTCCGCCACTACATTTCCTCACATATTCCACTCACTCTGAACACTTAAAAAATTCCTAATATGCTATGCTATATAGCACCCTTAACTGGATTTACACATACAGTTTCCCATTTACAAGCTCCTTTAGCCTCCACCTTGTTTCTTCTTCCGGGTTCACATAACATTTACCACAAAGTGCATTTAATCTGTAATATCTGCCTGTTTGCCCCTCCCACTAAATTTGCAGCTCTTTCTATGACACACCAAGTCTTACTCATTTTTTTCTTTTTCTTTAAATCCCTACAATATCCAGCCGCTATGAGTCAAAATGGACTCGACAGCAAATAAAAACAACATACATATCCAGTACAGGGCCTAATCATGAGCTCAATCAATGTTTGTAAAATAAATATTCAAAGGCAGAGAACACAGGTGTTTGTAGCAGCTAATTTCCTCTCAAGAGGAAACGTTTTACAGCCTGGCCTATCCCACGGATAGCTGAGCTCAGAGGAAGTTGTTCTTGGCTTACCCAGTGGCAGAGTGGGGAAAGGTAAGAAAACAATTTTGCCCCAGCTTATGAATGTCCATAGTTCTGCCTCCATCTTGAACCAGCTTTCTCAAGTACTGCAAAAGATGGCAGGTATTTTGGTAATGTCAAATTTCTTAGTAATTCATTCATCCCACAAGTCAAGTTTCCTAGGGGAGAAGTGGAAAAGGCTGACCCTCGGTCTAAGTACAGGTTCCTTATGAGCACAATTAAGTGTTCTGAAATTCCCATTCTTCTTGATGTTATTCATAATTTGTTATGATCCACACAGTCAAATGCTTTTGCATAGTCAATAAAACACAGGTAAACATTTTTCTGGTATTCTCTGCTTTCAGTCATGATCCATCTGACATCAGCAATGATATCCCTGGTTCCACATCCTCTACTGAATCTGGCTTGAATTTCTGGCAGTTCCCTGTCTATACACTGCTGAAAACGCTTTCGAATGATCTTCAGCAGAATTTTTACTTGTGTATGATATTAAGGATATTCTTCAATAATTTCCACATACTGTTGGATAACCTTTCTTTGGAATGGGTACAAATACGGATCTCTTCCAGTCGGTTGGCCAGGTAGCTGTCTTCCAAATTTCTTGGCACAGAATCAAAGAAATGGAAAATTAAAAGTGTTGACATGGATGTGGAGAAATTGATACATTGCTGGTGGGAATACAAAATGATGCAGCCACTGAGGAAAACAGTTTAGTGGTTCCTCAAAAATTAAACACAGAATTACCGTATGATCTAGCAATTCCATCCTAGGTATATACCCAACAATTTGAAAGCAGGGACTCAGATAGATATTTATACACTAATGTTCATTGCAACATAATTCACAATAGCCAAAACATGGGAACAACTCAAGCGTCAAACACCAAATGAATGGATAAGCAAAACGGGATGTATACATACTATTCAGTTTTAAAAAAAAGAACGAAGTTCTAATACATGCTACAACATGGATGAACCTTAAAAACATTATGCGAAGCGAAATAAGCCAGATACAAAAAGCATAAATATTGTATGATCCCACTTAATATGAAATATCTAGACTAGGCACATTCATGGAGACAGAAAGTAGGTTAAGGTTATTAGGCACCGGGTAGGAAAGTTGAGAACTGATTGTTTATGGGTACAGAGTTTCTACTTGGAGTGATGAAGAATTTTGGTAATGGTTGCCCAACATTGTGAATGTACTTCATATCACTGAACTGGAAACTCAAAAATGGTTAAAATGGCAAATTTTATGTTTTGTATTTTTTACCACAACAAAAATAAATAAATAAAAGAGCTACAATCTGTGAAGAGAGGAAGAATGCCAGGAGACTCGAGGAGCTGGGAAAGAAAGGGAAGGGTATAGAGTTTTGAAAGAGTATCAATGGGGAATTGCTCCTGAGCTCTGGCTAGCTCTGGTAATGTTCTTCCTATGTGACTTTGGAAATGGACAGAAACTGGAGCCTGGGTCTCCCATCCTAAGGCAGCAAGCTCAAAGACTGACTTTTCTGCTTAGACACCAGTTAAAATCAAATTGCACATACTACAACATGAATGAACCTTGAAAACATCATGCTAAGTAGAAGGCAGTCATTCGAGCAGAACAAGGGGATACTGCGTGATTTAAAATCAGAAAAAGTGTACGTCAGGGTTGTATCCTTTCACCATGCTTATTCAATTTGTATGCTGAGCAAATAATCCGAGAAACTGAGCTATATGAAGAACAGGGCATCAGGATTGGAGGAAGACTAATTAATAACCCATGATATGCAGAGGACACAACCTTACTCGATGTAAGTGTAGAGGATTTGAAGCACTTACTGATGAAGATCAAAGACTACAGCCTTCAGTAGGTACTGCCCCTCAATATAATGAAAACAAAAATCCTCACAACTGGACCAATAAGCAACATCATGATGGAGAAAATATTCAAATTGTCAAGGATTTCATTTTACTTGGATCCATAATCAACACCCACGGAAGCAGCAGTCAAGAATCAAATGACATATTGCACTGGGCAAGTCTGCCACAAAAGACAACTTCAAAGTGTCAAAAAGCAAAGATGTCACTTTAAGGACTAAGATGTGCTTGGCCCAAGCCATGGTATTTTTGTCACATATGCTATGAAAACTGGACAACAAAAAAGAAAGATCGAAGAATTGATGCCTTTGAATTATGATGTTGGTGAAGAATATTGACTATACCATGGATTGCCAGAAGGAACAAATATGTCTTCGAAGAAGTACAGCCAGGATGCCCATTAGAAGGGAGGATGGCAAGACTTCGTCTCAAGTACTTTCGACACGTTATTGGGAGGGACTAATCCCTGGAGAAAGATACCATGCTTGGCAAAGTAGAGGGTTAGTGAAAAAGAGGAAGACCCTCAGAGATGGACTAACACAGTGGCTGCAACTATGGGTTCAAACATACCTACTATTGTGAGGATGGCACAGGATCGGGCAATGTTTCATTCTGTTGTACACAGGATCACTGTGAATTGGAACTGACTTGACAGCACCTAACAAGTAGAAGCCAGAGACAGAAGGCCACATACTGTTTGATTCTATTTATAAGAACTGTCCAGAATAGACAAGTCCATAAAGACAGAAAGAATAATATTTGTGAGTGGCTTAGGGGAGGTGGCAATGGGGAGTAACTGCTAATGGATACAGGGTTTCTTTTTGGGGTGATGAAAATGTTCTGGAATTAGACAGTGGTGATGGTTGCACAATTTTGTGAATATACTAAAAACCATGGAATTGTACACTTGAAAAGCGTGAATTTTATGGTATGGGGATTACACACCAATTTTTTAAAAATAGGGGAAAAAATCCAATTGCAGCCAGTACCTCGGCCTCAGGTGTCCCTGGATGGTTAATGGTTAACACCCTTGGCTGCTAACAGAAAGGTTAGAGAGGTTCAAGCCCACCCAGAGGTGCCTCAGAAGAAAGTCCTAATGATCTACTTTCAAAAAATCTGGCATTTAAAACCCTTTGGAAGACAGTTACTCTCTCACACACATGGGGTTACCAGGAGTTGGAATCAACATTATACCTTGGCCTCAGGGAGGAGGTCCTTTCCCTCTAAAGGAATGGCCCTCACTGTGTGGTTCCCAGACCTATAGAACCAGCATCACTAGGAAATTATTAGAAATGCAAATTCTCAGGCCCTGCCCCAGAGCTACAGAATCGGAAACTCTGGGGTTGGGTTGAAAACATCAAAAACCCACAGTCTGTTTTAACAAGTCCTCCAGGTGATTCTTGAAGCCCTGCAGTGGTTAAGAGCTCAGGTCCCAACCAAAAGGTAGGCAGTTAGAATCCACCAGCCACTCCTTTGAAGCCCTACGGGGCAGTTCCACCCTGTCCTCTAGGGTCCCTATGAGTCAGAATCGACTTGAGGGCAACGAGTTTAGTATTTTCCAGGTGGTTCTGATGCTTGTTCTTAAGAACCTCTGTTCTAAGGCAGGGGAAACTTTCTGTAAAGAGCCAGATAATTTTTTAGGCTTCACATGCCACATACATAAAGTCTCTGTCACATATTCTTCATTTTTTTTTTCCTTTTTATAACCCTTTAAAAATGGAAAAAATATTCTTAGCTCCCAGGTACACAAAAACAGGTGGTGTGCCATCAAGTTGATTCAGACTCATAGCGACAGGCTTCCCATATAGTTGTGTACCCTCCATGCCAAGGCCAAAGTTGAAGGCAGGTGGCCTTATTAGTTTGCAGACAGTTCATTGTACTCTTTAAAGAAATTTATTCAGTTCACAGTGACATCCTTTCAAGAGAGTCAGCAAATTCTACCAGACAAAATTCATAAACACATTAACCCCAGGTAAGCCACAGCACTCCCTGAGGAGCTAGAGAAATCGCCTAGGGAAGCCAAGCTGGGGACGGGAAGTGGCTTTGCTTTGCTGTGTGCACTTTAAGGCTCTTTGGTTCTGGTTGATTTCCTCTTGGAGGTGTCCAAAGGAAACTTCCCTTTCCCATTCAGCACACGCTAGTCTTGCTTTGGTGTCTAACCCAATGGGCTGAAGAAGGGAGGCAGCCAGGAAATTATACTCATTAAAATGTGAGGTTAATGCCTATGTATATGCTGTTCATTCACAGTTAGTGGATTTATCTTTTAAAACAGAGGTATGAGGCCCTGGGAGGAAGAAAACTTCCAGAATCAGAGAGACGATCCCAAGAATAGATTTGGACATGATTTCAGGACAAGAGAACAAAGTCTGTGTCAATAGGTAGGGACTGAAATACTGTGAAACTCCGCTGCCCAGCACAATGGCCTTTTTTTACTGCCTGAGAAACTCAAGTTTAACAGCACTCCCAAAGAAGCTTTCAGACCAGGGCAATGGGGAGGAGAGTAGAGAAGGGTGGAGATGAGAAGTCAAGGTGACAGGCTTCTTTTCCCCACCTCTTCCTGAGTGAGGTTAGAATTGCATGGGTAAAAGGCACCACTGCTTAGGAGAGGAGGAAAAGTAAGACAAGGGACAACACTAGGGGTTTCTCTGGGTTCCAGGGGCCTTTCCTCAAACTTGGTTGGAACCCAGAATCCCTACGGTTTCCTAATTCCCCTAAATGGTTAGCTTGAGTATCTCTCCCAGGCACCAGCATCTTCTCCTTAAGAAGACCCCAGTTCCTAGTCTCCGAGGAATGGGGGTTGGAAGTAGGGGGTAGATACAAGGCTTTGATCTTTGGCCCCCTTGTTCACTTTCATCCCCTGGAATCTGATAAAACAGGTACCGGGGCTGGAGGCATGAGGCCTCTTCCCACCCACCCCAAATCCACCCTGATCCTCAGGAATTATAGGCAAAGAGGAATGAGGGTCCAGGTGTGCACGGCAGCTAAGGAGGAGTTGGTGAATTTGGATGTAGGCTGGTCCTTGCTGGGGCGGGGCATTTAGAGGCCCTTATTGAAGTAGACATAAGGCACAAGTTCTCCATGCTTGGCCCTGATGGTGTCTTGGAGCTTAGGTTCCAGATAGGAAACTGGCAATTCACTGAAAAGAAAGGAGAGGGTTATGAACATGCCACCTGGGGGCCAGCAGCAAATCATCCTCAAATAAAGTCCAACCCAAACACCACCTCTAAGAAGCCCTTCCTGATTTTTCCAGTCAGAACTCTTAATGACCTCTGTATACCACAATATGTTGCTTTTACCTCCACTCAGGCCAACTTCATTCCCCCCGGCACTAAAGTTCTTTGTTTAAACTTCTATCTTCTCCACATGCATATGTGTTCTTACAACAAGCACAATGCTTTATACACAATGTTAGCACACGAGTACTGAACTAAGAGTACTGAGGACGAGAGACTGGCATCTTCCCTGTATACAATCCAGCCATACCTGGTCCCCTGCAGCCAGCTCCCCAACCCCAAGGTCTGATGTGTCCTTTCCCTTTCCCATCAACCCCCTGATCCCTCCTCCCCATCCAGGATACCTGAGAAAAGGAGAGGTTCAAGCAGTCTACCTTCTAGTCAGAATAAGGACCTATCCCCTTGTTCAATTTTAAAGACCAGACTCAGCCTAAGGAGACCTACCTAGTAATCCAGCCAGCAGGGAAAGTTCTTATTCCCTCACCTTCTCTCCAAGGAGCCCTTGCTCAACTGGGAGGGGGCAGCCTCAACCCTCCTCCTGGTTTCTCCTGCCCTTTGAACATCTGTTTTGGTTTACCATGTCCTTGGGGTAAACGGGTCCAGAGTTTAAGCCCATGGGCACCTGTCCTTGGACAAGTGCTGCCCTTCTTGCCCCCTCCTTCCCTCCTTCAGGACAGCAGGTAGATCAGGGGGGTGGTGGCAGCGTGTTCAGTAAAACAAAGTGAGTAATGAAAAGCAGATACCATGTCTGTGGGAAGAGCCCACATGCCACTGGTACCATGAAGATAAGGCTGCAAGAAAGGAGAAACCAAAGTATTAGGGGGACCTCTTCCCACAGGCCTGCCCACACCCAGCTCTGAGCTCCCCAAAGGAAGGGGTATGCCCATTCACCCAGCCTGCCTTCCCAGCTGGCCCCACAGCTGGCCCCACAGCTCATCTCATCTCCCTTCAACCCTTCTCCTGCTCCCTGGGTGCCAGGATACTCATTCTGGCCCAGGGAGAAAATCAGCCTCCGAAGTCCAAGCAGATGAAGGTAACAATGAAGTTACTACGGACGCAAGCAAGCAGCAGTCCTAGAGACCACAAGCACATACTGATGTGTAGGGAAGAAGTGATGGGCATGGATCCCAAGGTCCTGCTCCTTTATTCACTGGAACAAAATCAATCCAAACCAGTTGCCATGGAGCCCATTTTGACACCTAGGCTGTTACAGCACAGGAAAGGTCAAGTGTTTCTCAAACGTCTTCGCATACAAATAACTTGAGGAGCTTGTTAAAATGCGGGCACTGACTCAGTACATCTGGGAATGAATGAAGAGTCTTCATTTCTAAGTTCTCAGATGACGCTGATGACGCTGGTCCAGGACCATGTTTTAAGAAGCAAGGTCTTACAAAGTTTGAGACTCTAACACACCTGGCTTTGCATCTCAGCTTTGCCACTTCCTAGCTGTGTGATAGCAAGCTACCTCTGAGCCTGCAGATGGAGGCAGCATGGCCTACCTGGCCATGTTACCATGAAGATTAAGTGATATAACACATATAGAGGACCCAGCCCATGGTAACTACTCAATTGGCAGAAGATAGTATAGCATAATGTTAAGACAGCTAAGGATCAAATTCAGCTCCAGCAACTACAGTTATATACACTCGGGCAAGTTTCTTAAACTCTCTGAGCCTCAGTTTCTTCTTTTATAAAAGGGGACGATAATGGTATATATGGAGTCCCCGGGTGGTACAAAATGTGCTTGGCTGCTAATCAAAAGGTTGGAGGTTCAAGTCCATCCAGAGGAGCCTCAGAAGGCAGACTTGGCATCTACTTCTAAAAATCAGCCCTCGAAAACCTGTGGAGCACAGTTCTACTCTGCCATACGTGGGGTCAGCATGAGTCGGAATCAACTCAACGGCAACTGGTTTTAATAGTACATATACCTCTGAAAAACAAAAAAACCCAAACCCATTGCTGTCGAGTTGATTATGACTCACAGTGACCCTACAGGACAGAGCAGAACTGTCCCCAACAGGTTTCCAAGGAGCAGCTGGTGGATTCAAACTGCCAACCTTTTGGTTAGCACCCCAGCTCTTAACCACTGTGCCACCAGAGCTCCATATACAATTCTAGGGTGAGAGAATTAGATGAAGTTATAGATGTGAAGCATTAGCACTGAGGGAGCACACAGAAAATATTCAATAAGTGTTCATTGTTATTGTTGCTGTCATTAGCCCCGTACATAGCCTTGCAAAGCGTGTCTGAGGCTAGGACATGTCCAGCCAATGGGCAGGCACCTAAGAATGCTGCCATAACTTCCCTCCCTCGAGGCTGGGACACCTGACAGCCCCACCAAAGCTGTGCCTCGTCGTTCTCGTCTCTGCTCTAAAACTGCTCCAGACTAAAGGCCAGATGAGAGGCCCTAGGATAGGGGGGCACCCAAACACCCCACTTTCCATACTGACGTGTGTATAGAGTCTTGCCCAGACTCATGCCCTCAAAAAAGATGAGGCAAGAGCCCGCCAGATGGACCTGCTATCCTAAGCTCAGCCACCTTTAAAGTCAGGGAAAGCAGCATGTGTTCTCCAACATGGGCTCCAGAAGTAAACAGATCTCGGGTTCCCCAGCCACCTCAGAGCCCAAACCATCAAGCAGGATACTCACAAGCACCCACACAGCATGACCTGCAACGGGGCATGTAGGACCTTGACTTTCTGCACAAAAACAAACAGAAGAGAGACCCATATGGGACGTATATACCTTAATGTGAACCCCACACCTCCCCTGCCACCAATCAGCCAGCCAGCAAGAGGAGCCCACAGGCATGGAACTCCTGGTCCTGTGGAAGGTGAGGAGAAGGGGACTCCTCCTGCTTGCCTTGCTGTCTGCAGACAAGGTGAGGAAACCCACCATGATGTCTAAAGCAGACGGTCAGGGGAACGGGTATGGATTCCACTTGAGTGAGATGAAAGGGTGCCAGCTAGAGGTCAGGAGCCCCCAGGCACAGGTGTGGTTGGGGGACTCTGGGCAGGAAAGATGACAAAAGAAAACACCACTCACCTTCATGAACTGCAGCTTCTCTAGTTGTTCCATGAGGACTGGCAGCAAGACTGGAAGAGACCAGAGGAGAAGCTGGGGGGAGGGCAGTAAGCCTCCCCCTAGAGTCCTTTTGAAGTCAGACCAGGGGCTGAGTGACCACTCCTTCCAGGAACGCTTTCCATTTGGAAGAACACTGCATGGGTATGGCCACCCCAGCCCCACTCTCCAAGGCCCAACAGGTCGATGCTTCCCAAACTTCTCAGTCTGCACGCCTGTAACCACAGTAGGTCATGCACCTCTAGGCCCAAAGCATCCTTCTCAAGACTGGAAATATCTCTGAAGGCTCCAGCGAACACGTTTTGTATTCTCCTCGTAACATAACTCCAGGAAGCTCCACCAGGGAATTTCTTTTCTCTACCACTGTTTCCCTAGCACCGAGCACTGTGTTTAGCACATAGCAAGTGCTTGATAAATATTTGTTAATGGATATAACTTTCTCCCCTAAATCTCTGATTAACTGATGTTCCAGGAACTACAGTGTGGTTCTCCTGTGGCTTTCAGCACTCAAGCAAACCAGTTTGGGAAGCATGGCTGCAGAAGCTGGGGTCCCACCTCCCACGAAAAAGCTGAGTGTGGCTAAGGCCTCTATCCTGTTCTCCAGGGCCCCAAGGATGGGAGGGCTTCCCCGTCTTACTCATGCCAGGGGCTGCCATGGTGATCCGAGAAATAACCACTTGGGTGATGCCTATGGCTGCAGCTCTCTGGGGACAAAAAAGAGTAAGTTGTTAGGAAAGGTCTTATCCAATGTACAGGGGGCTACACTGGAGGACTAGGTGAGGGTCATGGCCAAATCTGAGCTGGTTAAGGGAAAGGGATGGACCTGCCAGGGGCTGAGTGACCTCACCCAACCCTCTCCCACCCAGCTGGACTTCTATGGCTTCAGGATCAGAAATGATAGAGAAAGGAGATGGGAGGCCTGTTCTGAACAGAGAAACATAGGAAAATCGAAGGGGAATGAGGATGGAGTCAGGAAGAAGCCTTCTCCATCCCATTTGGAGCCCAGGCCTGCTCTGACCACGAAGGAGATGGAAGTATACGAGAGTGAAGTTCCTCCTCCCGCTCCAAGGAAGGCCTCCACTTACCTGGGAATGACCAATCTCATTTTGATTCCTGTCCTTCACGCAGATGCCCTGGATGAGTTCCCTAAACACAGACAGGAGTTGCTGGATGTGGGAGAGGGGTGCTGAAAGCCTGCCAGTCATGTGACACACAGGAGACCAAGACCAGGACACTAGAGATCTAGGAAGCCACCTCCCGCAGCCTGGTCCTTTGACCTTCCTTCTGCACTCCACTGAACAGTATCTCAGAAGTGACCAAGGGCAATGGCCAAGAGGTCCTGGGCCTGGACTTCCTAGGCTGAA